>NC_140950.1:34477477-34919977 GCF_014529385.1 Adiantum capillus-veneris
AGGTAGAAAAGTATAAAGAAACACTTCCTGATGAAGCCACATTTCAAGCTATTCGAAATAATCTTAAGCAAAACCCCCCCCCCCCCCTCCCCCCCCCCCCAAACACCCCCCCCCCCCAACCCCCCCACCCCCCCCCCAAACCCCCCCTCCCAACCCCCCCCCCCCCCCCCCCCCCCCCCCCCCCCCATTCCTTGTCTGTCTTCTCTCTCCTCCTCACGTACACAAACACTTCTTTTGTTTATAGTCATGGACTGCTGAAAAGGATGACTTTCTTCGTCGTCGAAGAAGACAGTTCCGTGGTAGGGATGTAGCTCTAGGACAATATCTTCCTAGTTTATGCGAGGCACCCATCCTAATCTTCCACAACAGAATGTCACCAGAGGGGAATACTACAACCTATGCTTTCAAGACATTATCTCTCTTCTTAGGTGGTCCAATGCAGCCACAAAATGCTGACAAAGTAATCCTCATCGACAAGGTTTTTGGGAGAGAATGTTTTGGTTACTCGCCAGGATATACTGGGGGCCGTGCAGCATATTACTACACATACACAACAATGTAATTATCTTTAGGGAAAGAAAACCCTACTGAACTCTTAGAGTATGGCAAACATTTAATGATCAGATACAAGGGCGAGGTTCCAAATGATATTTGAAAATCATCAAAATGTTGAAATAGTTGTGGTACATATTGAATTTAATTGTACAAGAATTTGGGGTACATCGATCGTCTAAACTCTAACTCTCTTGTTCCACCGATGATTGGCATATTGCATTGTTTCTCTCCACCTAGTTTGACTTTCAAGAGAACTTGAGTTGTTGAATGCGTCTACTCGCTTTCTTTTCTGAATTTGCAAATGTCTGATTGTCTGTACGGTTGCTGAAGAGGCCGATACTTGCTTTTGTTGCATGCGATGAATGATTCTACGATAAAACCACTGAAATAACTCCTTTAGACTATTTGCCTTATTTTGAGAGCCTCCATGTTGTGTATGTCTAAAGTAGGCATTTGTAGCCATGTAATGAGACTTCTCCAGGCCTTGTGTGTTCCATATACCTGGATTCCCATACTTTTGGATGAAGTATGGCAAATGATTAAAAATAATGTGCTGCAAAAGAAGAAATTTATTTAGAAATTTAAGCACACACTTAGTACTAAGACTATATGAGGCACTTTGAATTTACCATATAATGAGTGATTTGAGTGTCAGTCCATGCTATCTTGAAGGATTTTTTCAGCAGCTGAAGGTTCTGTTTAAACTTGCTGAGATTATCCTACGACCAATCATCATTCTCACACATTTGAAATAATATGTCAATGGAACGCCACACATCACCCTTTGCATTGCGGTTGTTGGCTCTTGGTCTTTCACTGCTAAATGAAGTTTTTTCCAGTGCATATACTCAACTTTGCTAATGTAGGTAGAGTGATATACTCTCCCTCGCTTTGTTAGCTTCACATCTTTCATACCTTGAGGTTTAGATAGAAAACGATATGCATTGACCCCACCTTTGGATGGTTTGCAAGGTACATCTTTCTCATTGGTTGACCTTTTTTCGTCCCACTGTATTTTCACATTGCCCCCATGTAGACCAATATCTGTCAAAACTAGGTCCAAAGCCTCTAGAGCGACTTGTCGTTCAGATGACTTTTTTATTTTCCAAGCAAACCCAATGTACAGACATAGCAACTTCTCTACAATTCGGCAGAGAGAATGCATTGTACAAATATGGACATTAACAAGTGGTATATTCAGAACTGGTTGGAAATTAGAGTCTTCATTGTGACGAGTAGGAGCCTTTCGCCACCACTTTGGGTCCATCACTTTTGCAGGTTCCATGCAATACAAGCATGGAGACTTTGCCATGGCACCCATTCCACAATTATACATACACTTAAGTGTTTTGAGGTCACCTGCAAGATGCCATTGAACTTGAAAGTCTCCTCTCCCATCTAAAACCAATACCCCTCCTCGATTCATTTGCCTATCAATCATATCTGGAATAGGGGTTTTATGGAACAGCCAAAATAAAATGTCATGGTCTTCTTTATTTACTTGCAAGATCAATCCTTATGAGATACAAAAATTAAATCTAAAATTTAGGTACAATAGAGGGCTTGCTAGAGCTGCAAAATTGGAGATAACTAGATTACCTGAAATGTACCAAGCCACCATATGTTTGTTTCTGATTGAACACTAAAGTATGAAGGGTCATCAGTGGGACATTTGGAAAGGGCCCTATTCATTAATGTGATTGTAACTCGCTCTAGCTTCTTCTCTTTAAGAATCTCACACTCATCTAGCTTCAAAACAAAAGGTAGAACGCCACATGTCTCTTCGAATGTGATATTGTAGAACTCTACCATTCTAGTTTGCAGCAAAGTGAGGTCCATGAAAATATTGTTGTACTCATCATAAGTGACAGTAGTTCCCTGTGAGCTATAAATATCTTGAATATGAAATGGACATCCAATGAAGTTTGTCTGTTCATTATTGAGCTGTAGTCTTTCCTTCCAAACACTTGCAGCTATTGGTAAAAGCTTAGATTTTATTCCCTTCTTCACAAACATGGAAGAGATAGACTGTTGAATAGCTGAGTAACCTCGTTTACTAACTCCTAGGGAGTCCAATGTACCCTGTATATGCTTGGCAGGCACTGCATTCTTTGAAATGAATCTGTCAATGACATCTCGTTGCAAAACCTTAAACTTTTTGTCATGCATGGTATCCTTTGCAAGACCACTAGTTATCAATGGCTTTAAGTGCTTTCCTACATTGAACTTCGGGTCTATGTTTTCTTTATCTGGATAGATAAAATCTCTACAAAGAAAGCATAACTAACATAAACAAACACTTAGATTAATTTATATTAATAAGACAGTTTACAATGCTTACCTCAATGCTTGGATTCTTTTCTTAAGACCACTAGATCCTACCTTCAACGTTTCAAGATTCCGTAGTTTCTTCTTACGTACATGAGTGCCTAACATTGTCTCCTTGTTTTGTAATGACCATATCTTTGTTTGCAAGACGTGTGATTCTTGTGTGCACTGCATTAAAGTCTTTTGGTCCTCATGATGCAAGTTTGAATGTCTTTGAATCTCATTTGCTTGATGCTTCACCATGTCTTTATAAGTTTCTGATTTGTTGTTTAGAGCTTTACAGTAGCCAAGCAATCCATTCTCTCCATAACCTGCAAAGCTCAATAAGTTAGTTGGATTTGAAAATGTTGGGAAAGCATTTGTCATGGGATTCAATGGATAGAGTGATCCTTTTGTCCAAATATATAAGTGTTTTTCTCCTTCTGCTCTGAGTCTCTCTGTCATGAGTAGTGTCACTTTGATGTTAGTCTTTCCTCGCTTACACACTTGCGTATATTGGGGATCCAGGTCAATGTGTAGATGATAGAACGGTCTCTTGAGGAGGACATTTGTCGGGGTGGAAGAAGAAGCCATGTGTGCAACATGGCAAGAAAGGGAGGATTTCTTTAAGGTCAGTGCACAAGCACTGCGAGAGTAAGGAGAGAGAAGGTTTGGAAGGATATTTCCTTTACTCATACATTCCATGTGCAAGAAAATCCCTCCAATTCTAGGACGTTCACTAAATGCAACTGAAAATGATTTATTCTTCAATCATCACGACCATTATGACATTATGGCAAGAATCTACTTGTAATTACACTTTTCAAATGGTTATTCCAACTTTACATTTGCTTTTACCACACCTATTTTCTAGAGAGAGAAATTCACAATTCTATTTTTCTTAGAAGGCCCTCCAAATGACCTCCAAAATTTCCTAATGTGGAATAACTTGCAATGGTATTGTCCAAATCCTTTCCACATGTTGTTTTTGTAGCCGCCAATCTGCATGTTGTCTAGCCGCAGACAATATCTGCCATATCTCCTTTCTTCATCGTCTTTTGGCTAATCTCATCACATGGTCAATCTGACTTTGTTTGACTTGTTCCTTGCGATGTGACCTGCACATTAGTTTTTGATACGTCCATTGGTGTAGCTCCTCTAAACTATTTTCTTTGTCCGCACCACCTCCATGTCGAGTGTGACGACAATAACCAGTACGAGCTTGGTAGTGGTTTTTCTCCATGCCCTGTGTAGACCAAACACCCAAGCTGCCATATTGCCTTGCAAACCAAGGCATGTGATTACAGATAATGTGTTACACACAACGCATGCAAACATTATAAGGATGAGTATTTGCAATTCAAAATATTATCATGTCATCAAACCAGTTACAATAGTGAGTAATATGTTGATTTGTCCACTCACTTATGAATGTCTTGTGGAAGGTCTCCACAACTGCTTGAAATTCTGTATAGTCTCCATCAATCCATGAGTTCAATTTGCAAAACTTGAATAATGCGTCCAAGGTTTTTCATACCTTCGCTTTCCGAGTCCCCTGCACCATTGTCTGCATGGTAACTACAACATGGTGCAGATTTTCCACCTATTTATCGTAATGCTTGTCTTTCTTGCGCACTTTGCATTTTGCATTGTCTTCCAGTTGTGGGTACCGAAAGGAAGAGTCGGGCTTTCACACCACCAATGGACAGCTTCTTTGGAACATCCCGACCATTTTTTGATCTCTTCTCATCCTGGTCTATCTTAACATGTCCTCCATGCAAACCCATTTCTGAGAAGATCGTCTTTAAGGCTGAGATTGCCCTTTGCTTTGCAGAGAGAGGTCAAGTGGTCTAGGCAAAATAGATGTAGAGAAACATTAGTTTTTCTATTATTCTACAAAGTGCATGCATTGGGGATATGTGTACTCTAGATAGTGGGATATCCAAAATGGGTCGAAAGTTAGGGTCGCATAGATGCTTATTTGAAGCTCTTCTCCAAAATGGTTTGTCAAGGATGTGAGCCCCTCCCATGCAGTACAAGCAAGGGATTTTGCTTGTTGCTCCTTTGTAAACTTTGTAAATGCATTCCAAGGTTTTTAGGTCTCCAGCCATGTGCCACTCTACATTGTAGGATCCAATGCCCTCCACATCCAGTTTTTCAACTGAAACATAACAATGAGTTATCTTAAACATAACTTCTACGCACCTTGAACGTCGCAAGAAGGAAAATGTTGTGCTCAAATTGCACACTAAAGTTTCGAGGATCATTTGGTCCAATGCTTGCATCTAGAGATCTATTCATAAGTGTGATTGTGACTCACTCGACCTTTGCCTCCTTTACAAACTTGCACTCATCTAGCTTGATGACAAACTTCAGGACGTAGTTGCACTCTTTAGGAGTAACATCGAACAATTGCACAATGTATGATTGCATCGCTATCATATCATAAAAAATATTTTTATAATTGTCATAGACCATTTCTTCTCCTTTTGGTGATTTGGATGGCGATACAATGTGGAAAGGACTTCCTAGCTTTTGAAGCACATCCTCGTTGACTTCCCGTCTTGTTTTTTGAATAGATAAAGGGTTTTGAAGTAGCGTGTGCTTGATACGGAACTTTTTGACTTGTCTTTGCACAGACCTAAGTAAGAGGACTTAGGAATTAAAATCCTTTTCTAGTGGAACAGCACTGTAAATGATGCTACATACTTAAAAATGGCAGCATATCCCTTATTTGATATACCGGCTTTATCCAAAATTGATTGAACATCCCGTGCAGAGAGTTGGTTCTCCTGTAAAAGGCTATCAAGCTGTTTAACAACGATCTTACCATAGCGCTTATCATCCAAGAGACCAGCTACGTTTTTGTGATTCAATATGAGCCCATAATGGCTCGAGAAGGTGGTTGTGGTGCGCTCCACTTACTTGTCAGGGTAAAGCAAAGATCTGCGCAAGCATGTTAGCAGTAAGAGATGTGAGAGTTTATGAATATAAACTTAAGAAGAATAAATGCACTCACTTGATGGCTTGCACTCTTTTCTTGATTCCTTCCGAGCCATCTTTCAAGTCCTCGATGTCTCTTAGTTTTCTTTCTCTTTCGCGAAGACCTAGCACTATTTTTTTTCTCTGAGTTGTTGTGTAAACTCCTTGATGGTCTCCTTGCTGCCTTCAACTTGTTTAGCACATTGCATGACTTTTTGGTGTAAGCAGACATTCTCGTTGTATAGAATATCTCTCTTTTCTTACATGAACGTCATTTCTTGCAGTCAATTGCTTAGTGTAACCATACAAGCCATGGTGGCCATCTCTGACATAGTTCACTAAGGATGTAATATCCTTAAAAGGTGGAGTGGTGTTTGTGACGACATGTTTTGGAAACATTCTCCAATCCAGCCAAAGGTCCACATTTGCGATTGAAGACTAGCAATTTGAATATCGTGCGCGCGTGAGAGAATTCAGGAGAAATGTGGGGGAAGAAGGAGGCAAGGAAACAGAGCTTAGTTTTCAAAAACGCAGAAGATTGAGATATTTAGAATTGAATTTAGTAGCTGCCACACACAATGAATGTTATCATGACTGGAATACTTTTTGGGTTTTTTAATAAACATACCTTGCATGAATAAGATATCCAGATTTTAGAAAACATGTATGAAAAAGGGTTAAAATGAATTTTCTATTATCTCTCTCTACGCTGACATGGCATTTCTTACAAGGCCCAAATTTGAGTCCAAACTTTTCCTGATGCTCAAATAGGTGGTAGTGTTGTTGAGGAAAAAGTAGTGACCATTAACTCAAAAATAGCCCAAAAATTGCGATCATTCACTGGCATACCAACAACTTGCCAAAAATAGCCAAAATTCATACGCATGACAAAAATAACATACGTGATGAAAATTAGAATTGTAACTCAAAACCAAAAGAGAATTAGCCAGAGATTTTGAGATATCAAAATGGACATTTCTGGAAACTCCCACAAACAAATCACGATCCTATCCTCACATTCGAATCTACAATTTCAAAATCACTCTAAAGTGTTCTTAAATCACATCAATCTACACAACCACTCACTTCTAGAATACCAAACCAGCATAAAAAACATAGGATTAAAAACCATCTATAGAGACAAACTTTTCATACATAATACATTTCACTCACACAAAACTTCTTCAAATTCTCCCTAAAACCTATTCGAAACCTATCCGTAAAACAAAGCTCATTAAGGTGAAAAAATCTAGGAGTTTTTTCATCAAAACCAAACTTTGTTTATGGAATCTAGACATCTTAAAACATGATTTGAAATACTAATTCCATGAAAAAAAATATGAAGAAACAAATTTTGATACTAGCCTATTACATTCTAAAAAGAGAATGTTAGAGAATATGCGTAATGGGGCCGATATCAACAACATGCCAAGAAGAGGTAGATATATGAATTTTTTATTGGTAGAGGTCAAGAAAGAGCTAACTGTACAAGGTATAAGTACAACTACTATACTTGTGCTAAGTATCAACACTTTCTTTGTGCCCAAATAATGTTAAAACTGAAGTGCCCAAAGGTAAGATTGTAGTAGACCCAATTTTGGGGTGAGTGATTACTAGGAGCACCGAGGCCGTCATTGAGGAGTTACCAAATAATTTGGTCAATCAAACAAAGCAAATTGAAGAGGCTCAAACATGGGAAAAGCAAAGATCCATCTGGAAGAATAAGGAGTGGATGAATGGTCAAGAATATGCCAAAGAAGCTTGAATGATCAAAGGCAAAAACCATCCAACGAATTTTACTGAAGGCTCTAGAGGCTCTTGAAAAGGACCTCTAAGGGAAATAATCTAGTGGGAGATGTTGGGAAAGAATTTGAGGAAACAGCAAAGGGCTTAGAGGAGCACTTAGAGGAGGATGCCCAGAAATTTAAGGTAGACTTACCTGAGGCTGATAAATGAGATCCGGGGATGAAAAATGTGCATAAGGATCCATAAGCTAGAAGACTCATGAGGCATCATGACAATTCGGGGACAATTAGGCATGGCGTTGCAAGGACAATTATGCAAAAGGGAGACCATTGAGTTTGGATAGTAGCACTAGAAATGAACAAGACTAGATCTATGTCATGGTTTGTGAGCAAATTCAGAGATTTACTAATGAACTAGATGGACTTTGCCAAAGGTTGCCAGTGTTTTAAGGAAGCAAAGAAAGAAAGGATCAAATGCAATTGATATGGATTTATCTGAGATCAAATATGATGAAGTGCCGGTCATACTAATTGATTATAAGATCAAGAAATAGTGGTAGCCAAAGGCCATCATAATTAGAAGCTTGAAATTCACTATTCACTACAGCAAAAGAAAGTGTTATCGACGCATATATCGATGCTGCCCGTCGCTATGAGCGTCGCTATACGCGTCGCTGTGAAACCAGTCGCTATTAGCGACGTTGATAGCCACGCGTATAGCGACGTGCATAGCGACCCATATAGCGACGACCATAGCAGAAAATTTTTTTCTTGGGCAGAGGGCAGGTAGCCTGGCCTGTGCCCAGTTAAAAGATGGACACAGCCATAGCCAAACTTCCTGCCCTCTACCCAAGAAAGCGAGCAGCACCAAAATATCAACCATGCTCCCGTGCGCAGAAATTTCGGCAGAGTTCCCTTTGTTTTTACATAAACTTTTCAAAAAAAACCATATCATGTATACACCTCCTACATGCTATCCATGTAGGATCTCAAATGAGATTTAAGGCCAATGAAAGACAACCGTACCAACTGACAAGCATAGCCATAACCTAAAAGCATAACCATAACGAACCATAACCATAACTTAAAACCATAACCGGCTATAATCACTTTGATCAAAACCATAATGCAGATAACCATAACCATAAACAAAATTAACAATAACCATAAGCATAACCAGAAAGAGAAACAATAACTGTCTATACAATGACAATGACAATAATCATAACCATAAGGGAAACAATAACTGTCTGAACACTAACTGTTTGTACAAAAAAGAGACACAGAAGCATGTCTGTGTCTCACAAAGCATATAGATGAAATCTGGTCCACTAATGACTAGGCGTCGCAACTTGCACATATGACAACTCACAAAATTAGTATTGATATTACTTCACATATACTGACTTAATTAAATCAACTCACACATATTAACGTCTCACCTCAAGCGATCAGCAAGACTGTAAGGCCTCCCAGTCTACAGGCTCTCCTGAAGCTTCAAGATCATTCAGTACTTCATAGATACCTCTGTGATATCCATCTGACTCCTCCTCGTGTAATGGAGCTCGATGCATCGCAAGATTCTGCGTTTATACAAAAATCAAAGTAATAAGAATACATGATTCATCGCGTTTTAAAAAATGCCATAGTTAAGATTGGATTAGAAACTCACAAACTCATAGCGAAAGGTGTCGAAGCCTCCGCTGCCAAGATGAGATGTTCCCCTAGTCATCTGTCGTACCTGCGCGGCCTCACGCTGCTGTCTGAACCGCGTGGTCGCTGTCCACTCATCCTTCCTGATCTGCAGCCACGTCTCGTGTGGGATGCCCGAAGGCTTCGACGAGCCGGTCCTGAAAGCCTTCCGAGCTGCATACCGTCGATGTTTGATGGTGTCCCGTGCAACACCCTTGATCCACCGCGTCGAAACAACGGAAGAACCCGGAGCATGCTGGTACTCTCTCAGGATGGTCTCCACTATGTAAGTGACTTTTTCCTTTTCTTGCTGATCCCAAGACGTCAGAATGCTGGTCGAAAACTGTAGCTCCACGAGCTGGAGAATCCGCTGTCGCATCTCAGTCCCGACTCTATCCATGTCAACAGAACCATCTCCCCGTACAGTATAGAGCTTGGAGGCACTAGGATCGTGTGCCCCCCAAGGTGTGCCAAGAGGTGTGTCGAGAGGTGTGCTTGGGTAATACGGGGGTCGTCAGCGAGGAGGGGTCGAAGCATTTGTGGACCCTCCTCCACAGCAACCACCACCTCCACCTGACGATCGCCGAGATCGGCGAATGCGCCTGTGCTGCGGAGATGAAGACGTACCCGCCTCTGCCCCACCCCTAGGTGTCGAAGCGGCCGTGATGGGAGAAGAAGGCGTCGTACCCATAGGCGTCCTGAACCCAGTAGGCATCCCCCCCCCTAGGCGTCGGTCCCTCGGGTGTGAAGCCCGGAGGCGTAGTACCCGTGCCTCTGGCTACCCAGTACTGAGAATCCTCTGCCATCTGAGCAGGCATCATCCGTGTAACGAAGCCCATGAATGCATCTGCACTCATGGAAGCAGGATCTGGAATCTCGTCTGCCGTACTAAAGTTCTGCACAAAGAAAGTAAAATAAAGCGTCAGAACACAATTGTTTAAAATTACTTTAAGCTTAATTTTAAATCAAAGTCTTCACACAAACACTTACAGGCCTAGGCCTCGACGAGTGAGGCATCATCGATAAGATCTTGCACCGTATCATCGTCTATCTCTAATTGCAAACATAACTCTGCCCCAACTCGTTCTGGCAGATTGTCTTCATCCATTGCATCTTCATCTACAAGTGTCAATTCTGGCTCGTCTGCGTCATCCCTCATATATCTGTCAGCTTCCTCTTCCATACCTTCGTCCATCTCATCTAATGTCACAGTAGTATGGACGTCGTCTGACTGACTTTCCTCTAGGAGATCTTGCCCTTCAAATACTTGTTTATTTCTTGGAGCAACCTGAACCACAAACCACCATTGTCGCTCTCGAGGGTCCGGTACAAAGACCACTTGCTCGCAATGTTCGGGGAGAGCAAATGTGTCACTCGCATCTGTCCAAGTCTTTGTAGAATCTATTTGCAAAAGTTTGTTTCCATCTCTGCGTATCGCTGCATTGCGACCAGAAGTAATCACCTTGAACCACTTCACATCCAACAAAAACATCTCAAACCGCCTGAAGCTTACTTTCAGGATATCTGACACCAGACCACAATAATCCAGATTGCTAGTGCTCTCATTCGTGTCTCTAGCACTGGCCATGCTCTTTTGCATGAAACTAACCATTACCCCACTGTCAAACGTGTTTCTTCTGCTGTCAATTTTTTGTGTTCTGAAATGCTTTCCATGCGACCACAGTGCCATGTATGTATGATACTTCCAGTCACATCCAATAGCCAGCTCTTCCTCTTCTAGAGATATGGGTTCTCCGATCTGTCGAGCTGCTCTCACTGTCTTGTCCAACCATGCCATTGTAGGGAATTCATGTAGAGGAGCGAGTAAGCCTCTAGTCGTTCGACTTCGCCTGAAATCCTGTCGCTCTAGATTGCGTCTCTCTTTCTCTTCTTCGTACCTTTCAAGCCATTTTTGCATCGGTGCTGAATTTAGTATCCAGAACTTCATGATCTTTTCTCGCATGGCCAGGTTCATTTTCTTCGGCACCCCTTGCCCTTGCGGCTCCTCTCCCACCAGTCTTGCATCCTCCTCATCGCTCCACAATCGAGGCATTTCTGGGTCAGAAACGGATAGAAATTCGGTCGTCAATACAAGAGACTCTTGCACCAGCCATCCTTCTGCCATGCTCCCCTCTGGACGCGCTTTTTGGCGAACAGAACCCTTAAGTGTTTTCATGAACCGCTCTAGAAAGAACATCCAACGGTTGTGGACTGTACCTGCCACTGCAACCTCATCTACTACATGGACGAGCAAGTGCATTTGGATAGTTAGGCAGCTCGTGGGTAGATACTTCTCAATCATGCAAACTGCCTCAATGGAGTTAGCCCTTGCGACTGCAATAGATTCCTCCCGTATCTCCTTGGAAGAGATCCATCGCACTAGCTCTAAAATCTTGTATATGCAGGTCCGCACTTCCTCTGTTAAACACCCCTTGATCGCAATTGGAAGAATGAATTGCAAGAACTTATGCCAGTCGTGCGATTTCAACCCTGACAGTTGATCGTCACGGGTGAATGCTGTCTTGAGACATCGCATATATCCTGTTGGCGTCCTGAACTCTGAAATCACCCTTTTCACTTGTCGCTCTTCGTTTTTTAGCAATACCCATGGCGCTCTTGGAAGTTTTGTTTGACCAGCTGCATTGGTGAAAGGCCACAGATCTGGCATCTTTCCAACCGACTGCAAATCATCTCGTGAAGCTTGATTGTCTTTCATTCCCATGATTGTCTTCCAGAGGAGCTCTCCCACATTCTTGAATATATGCATTGGATCCAGCAAATGGTTAATTAGTAGATCACCCCAGTACGGCAACGTATGGAGAATGGACAAACGTTTCATTCCTGGAACAGGTTGCCCCTCATGTTGCTCCCATCGGCGACGCCACTCTTGTACATGCATAGGACGACATTCGACGCGACCAAGTTGGCCTTCGCGCAAGTGATGGCCATCTGGAAGATAACGGTGGTGGCCTTGATAAATTGTCTTTCAAAGAGAGGTAGAATAGCGCACATCCAAAGACTGCCCGCAAATTGGACATGCATTGTATCCCGAAGTTGTTAGTCCTGCATATATCAAAGCATGAATCAGGCCAAGGCAAAGGGCTTGCGAATAGCGAGAATTTTGTAAATTAATAACCATTACCAGAAGCTTCTTCGTATCCTGGCCAATCATGCATAGTCCACATAAGAAGTCCATGGATCCTTGCATGTTGTTGTCCTACTGGTTCAACCGCATCTGCTATGTCGATCCCATGCCATAACTCCTGGAGCTCGTCAACTAGTGGAGCTAGATAAACATCCATGTTTTTTGCCTTGAACTTACCAGGTACAATCAAGCTTAAAACCAAATGACCCTTCTTGATAGCAAGCCACGGCGGGAGGTTGTAATTGATAAGGCACACAGGCCAAGTGCTCCATGACAAGCTTCTCAAGCCAAATGGATTGACTCCATCCATTGCCATGCCCAAACGCAAATTGCGTGGTTCACTCTTAAAATGTGGCCAGGTATCTTCAATGTTCCTCCAAGCCTTCGAATCAGCAGGCACCCTAAATGTTGCGTCAGTGGATCTATTCGTAGAATGCCACCGCATCAACTTTGCAATGGAACCACAACAAAACATGCTTTTTATCCTAGGAATAATAGGGAAATGCCGCAACACTTTAGCTGGCACTGTCTCGCCAACTACATCTTGTTTGTAGTGCATTGCTCTGCACTTAGGACACGACAGACAATCTGCGAATTCATTGCGAAAAAGAATGCAATCATTTGGACATGCATGAATCTTGTTGTAGTCCAAGCCAACTGAGGTCAGAAGTTGCTTTGCATCTGGCCTGGAGGGGGGCATTTCATTGCCAGTCGGGAGAAGTTTCTCCCGCAATAACCTGTTTAAGCCACATTAAATTAAAAAGCTCTCCGAGCACATCACCGTTGCAATCGGAAAATCTCTTTTGTAAATTACGTACCTAAACAAAGCAGTGACGCTTGCATCTGACCACCCATACACTGACTGAAGATTCAAAAATGCCAGACAAGTACGAAGCACATATATTTTTGCGCCTTCATAGATTGGTTGACGTGCCAACTTCCTCAACATGTCTTCAGGAGATAAGCGCATGGCTTCTGGTGCTGCTTCGTTCGTGTTCTCCTCGCTTGTCTGGAAGAAGGCATCCAGCATCTCCTCCATGCCGTCGTCTTCTGTTTGTAAGCCCTTTTCTGCTTCCATCCATGGCTCTATATTGGTCGGACCTTCACGCATAATCTTTTTTCTCTCTCTCTCTTAGATGTAGGTGCTATGTCACGAGAATCAATGCCCGTTCCGTAGGAGTCGTATCGTAGATTCTGTATGGTTTCTCTAGCAAACTCTCCGTACTTGTGCACATGCTCATTACATATCCTACGCTTGCGCAGGATTTGATACTTGCAGAGCGTGCACGAGCATGCAATCTTTTCCTCCATGTTAGTTGATGACGTTGCCATCTACAATGATTATGAATATTGTTTTAATATATATATATATATATATATATATACTCCTCACAATGTAAACTACCTCGCATTCTCTAGTCTTGCCCAATCTCCGTACACCTCGGAGATCAGGACCACTGGGTCAAAATCTCGTCTTTATTGGTCAAGTCCTATATGGGTAGACACATAAGTGCACTCCCAGGTGTACATGGCAATGCATGTAACAGACAAAACCCCTTTGCCTCTTTTAGTTCCATAGTTTCTTATCTGTCTACGAACCCACCTACCTCCATTCCGAGGTAGCTTGTCAGAGAAAGCTTTCCAATGCCGCACTTGATGAATCATATATTAAAGCATGACCATTTTTGTCATTTTTGTAATGTTCTGTCTGTTTGCAATTTTTTGCACAGGTTTTTCCAAGGATATTATGCCCATCCTGGTGTTTTTTTCACCACATGCACAAGCCATGGAAGTTCTCAGCCCAATGAAAGTTTTCTACCTGATTGTAAACCGGACGGGGGCTCCATGTCCAAGCCAGAAGATAATGTGGAGATGGATGAACAACTTGAGAAAGATTCAAAAGCCTTGCATGGTTCTTGCTCAAAAAAGCAATCTTGATCTCTCTTTCTCTCTCGATCTCACTCTCGCTATCTCTCTTTCTCTCTCTCTCTCTCTCGATCTCGCTCTCGCTATCTCTCTTTCTCTCTCTATTTCCTTATTTTCCTATCTCTCTCTCTGTCTCGCTCTTCACTTCCCTACCTCTCTCTCTCTCTCTCTCTCTCTCTCTATATATATATATATATATATATAACTCTCTTTCTCTATCTCTCTAGCTATTTCCTATCTCTCTCTCTCTACTTACCTCTCTCTCTCTCTCTCTCTCACTCTCTACTTCCCTATCTCTCTATTGATCGAACGAGCGACTGAGCTAGGGAGATCTAGACGTCCACGACTGCGGAGGAATACACAACATCGACAGAGGCTGCATCAGAGGATCTAGCTAGGTCACTTTGGCTCGACATGCATAACGCCCAGTCAGACTACTGACCATGGAGGAGATTGATGAGATCCGCCACCGACAGCTGCTGGATCTCCTATGATCTACCTATCCCAGCTAGCTGGTTTAGTCGTTTAGTCCATACCTAGCAGTTTAGGATTCCATAATATTTTATTTTGTCATCTTCTTACTCTGACTTTGTATCAGATCCATCACATTGTAACTTTCTTGTCTCATGTCTCATAGGTCACTTTAGCCTTTCGAAGACGTTAATATAACATTTCATTTCATTTCTCTATTTAATTATTTTTCTTTAATTTTAATTTCCTAAGCATACATTAATTCTCTATCTATCTCTCTCTCTCTCTCTCTCTCTCTTTAATTACCTACACACACACACACACACATTTCTCTCTCTCTCTCTCTCTCTCTCTCTCTCTCTCTCTCTCTCTCTCTCTCTCTTTCCTACACACACACACACACACACCTCTCTCTCTCTCTCTCTTTCCTACACACACACACCTCTCTCTCTCTCTCTCTTTCCTACACACACACACCGCTCTCTCTCTCTCTCTCTCTCTCTCTCTCTCTCTCTCTCTCTCTCTCTCTCTCTCTCTCTCTCTCTCTCTCTCTCTATTTTCTACACACACACACACACATGATAGCGGGAAAAAGAGCAGTGCAATCGGGTGGCCTCTGTACTCGTGCACACTCCACAAACCACGCCTCATGCAAACAAGAAAAGAACAAAACAAAGGGGGCACCACCCTAAATTAAGAGGTTTAGGGACCTCACACATAGTGCACATAGGCAAGTGAGACTTCTGGCATTATGATGGCATCAAAACATATGGCAAAACACATAGAAACGAAGCTTAGGGACCTTATGTGATCATACATAACAAGGATATAGAGAAGCAAGCCAAGGATGGCATAATCCCTTGTCAAAAACAATCAACCCAGCAAGTAGGTATGATCCTACTAGCAACACATCAATACCTTAGAGAATGATGGCGAGGATGGTGGCCATGGAGCATGAGAGAAGACTCCTTATTTAGGTTTTAGGGCTAGTAATGTAGCATACTAGAGGGAGAGAGAGTAGAGCTCCATCCATAGCTCCTCGTTGTGAGCAATGTCGTCATAGCTTCATTGCTTGGTGAAGGGGGTGAAGTGTTGTGTTTTGAGTGAGAGAGGGCCTCCTTATCTAGGTTTTTGAGAGGGTTTAGGATTAGGGATAAACATGCTTAAATCCGCTGATTGGGGTTACTTTTTGCTTAGGGTGGTCAACAGATTGAGGTCACCTGATATGTCACCATCAAGATATTCTCTAGAGTGATGTGAGAGGGGAGGGTAAATGCTGATTTTTCTGATTGTGACACATGGGGATAAGGCCTTGACCAGCATTTAAGAGCAGGTAAGGTGGCTGTTGAAACTGGAGGTTTTGCACATGTCAGGGGGGGACCTGTTGGGTCCTCCTGAATATCAAATCCTCAAAAAATCCTCAACCATGGCTTCTTTTGACATGTGTTCTTTGAAAAAATTAGCATGTCTCTTTTCAACTCAAAAGTCTTTATCCCTGTTGACTCACCTTTACCATAATATTTTCCCCTTTTCTCCTCCTTCAACTGCATTGTTGATGCCCAATCACTGCTTCTAGTAACAGTGAACTGTTACTTACCAAATACTTATGGTGCAGTAAAAAATATTTACCATGGGTAAAAAAAGTTACTGTAGGTAAAAAGTGATTTGTCTTTACCATGTAGGTGAAAAATATTTACTGTAGGTAAAAAATATTTACTGTGGTAAATAATATTTACTGTCGGTAAAAAAGTGAAAACGGAGTATGCTGTGCTGTGAGTCCACACGAACATCCTCGTGTAAATTTCACTAGAAATTCACACCTAGAATGGGCTATTCTGTAAGATATAGGTTGTAGGCATGCATAAGAGCTCGTTCCCACGTATCTTCTGTCCATGGCACTTTTTACTCTTTGGTGCTTGTGAAGTAGATTTTTCTTCTCTTTCGAGATCCCTTGGACTAGAGTATCCTCATCTCCCCAACAACTGACTGTGCCTTTATTGCATCTTCAGAAGGGGTCCTAAAAACTATGCATCATATAGCCCTCCCCCTTAAGCTAGAGGTATTTGATGCCTCTAGCTGTAGGTTGTGCTACAATAGGGTTCTCTTGAATACTTACCCACCTGGTACCAATTGAATTTGCCATGTTACTGCTTTCTTGGCTGATGCACCCTGTTTAGTCCTTTCTGATGAATAATTGTATCCATCCATGACTAACAACTGGTCTCCTAGACCCTTGAAAGCCATACCCCATCCATTGTCAATAACCACTTGCACTGGTAGCATTCTCTTTTTTTCCTTTTTTCTTCTCTTTTTTTCCTCTTTTTTTGGCCCAACCCCTGGTTGAGCATTCATGCTCAACCATAGTATTATTTAGGTAAAAGATGATTGTATAGAGAGAATTATATAACATAGAACTATAGACTGTATAAGAAAAATGATAGTATAGTGGCTATATAGATAGGATAGAGATAGAGAAAAAAGCATCTGCTACTGCATCACCCTCCAGGGTCAAATGGAAAGCTCAAAGCTCCCCCACGCATGGTGTAGAATCCACCTGGATCAAACGTAAAGCATTGCTCATTGCCATCGACCTGTAAAACATGTATATCCAAGCCCTGCTTTGAACTTGTAGGCCAATAGACAGGCCACCCTTCCAGCTCTTTATAGCACGGAGCTTCGTCACCCTGCATCCATAATCCTTCGTGTCCACTATAAGCATACTTGCCATCACTTGAGAAACCTGAATCATAAGCAGCTATCCTAGCATCTGCTACAGAACCCTCCATGGTATAGTCCACTTCAAAAAAACCTCGCCATTGACACAAAAATATATGTAAAGCAACCTCCAATAACACATGTATCCATAGCATCACATAACATAGCAAGACCCTGCCATTTGCCTCCACTTGCTGCATAGCCAAGCAAACCTGATCACTTTTCAAACCTGTATCCAAACCCTCTGTAAATGTCTCCACAACCATCTCTTTATACTCAGAAACATGACCTACTAGAGCTTCAACCTATGCAAATACCTCATCACCAACAAGGTTGACGGCACCTTCCTTTAATTGGATATGGTGTTGGGTTACCGTCACTCCTTTAATGTGCTCGTAATCAGTTATAAAGAGGCCAGCATGCTTCTTTAGTACCTACAAATAGGGTTCTCTCTCTTCTTCTAGTAGGTCCTTAGCTAGCATCTCCTCTAAGCCTGTGGCTTCTTCCTTGTTTAGAGAGTCTTGACCACCTTCTCCTTCTGGGTTTCACAGTATTATACCCATGAATTCCAAAGAGCTAGCATCCTCCTCAGATGACTCATCCTCAGATGAAGAGCAGCTGCTTGTGCTCCATTCATCCATAGAAGTCTCCATCTCTAGGTCTTGTTGTCTACCCTGCTTCATGTCATACACAATTTTTTGTTGCTTGCCACCTACCTTATGATTTGGTCGCAACTCAAGGGAACCTGTCTCCCAATCTTGCCTAGCTTTCATAGCCATAAGCCAAGGTCTTCCAAGGATTAGCGGATAGCCCTCCCCCTTAGTTGGGATCACATAAGCATCAATTGAGATTGCAACACCAAAAGCTGAAACCTTCACTCCATTAACCTTTCCCACACAAGCCACCCTTACATTATTTGCCATCTTAGCTTGTAAGGAAGTTTGCTTGTAAGGAACACAAATCTCGGCTCCACCATCTACGTACACATTGGAGACTTGCTGACTCTTAATCTCCACATCAATGACTGGCACGATATCCTTCATGCCTCTTGCACTAATAGACCCAACTAACTTTGCCTTAGCCCTCCTGGTGCTGACCATCTTAGACCAGGTTCTACGCATCTTTGGGGAAAGGTGGAGGAGTTGCTACCATGAAATCTTTGGTCCTTGCTTACTCACATCTGCTACCAAGTCGTAAGGTATGGATCCTACCCCAAGTGGAAAGTCTTCTACTCCTATGTGCCTCCTTGACCTACTATTCCTTTTCTTGTCTCCTATCACTTGGGAGGAACCCTCATTCCCTTTATCCGGCTCTGAAGCTTCCATTTCATCAGTTCTTTGTCTCCTAACTCTCTTTATTGGCATGGCAACAGCTTCCTCCATTTTTTCTTTCCCTTTATCCTTACCATTGTCAAGACTTATGACAGAGACAGCCCTGTCCTCCCCTCCCGATGGTAGTGGAGGGATCTCTATTGGTGCTTGTGGTGGTGGTGGAGGGGGTCTCAATATTTGGATTGGTGGAGCCACGTGTGCATTTTGTCCATTTAGTGGCCTAGCTCGAGGAGGAGTGACTTGCTGGCGAGGAGGCCGTCTTTGATTACCATTTCCTTGATAGCGTCGTATATGGGGGCAATAATACATGCCGTGACCTACCTCTCCACATTTGTAGCAAATGTACTCACGTGCTTGCCTTTGTCTTTCTTGTCTATTTCGTTCATTTCCTACCTGGGGAGCCTTACACCTTGAACCAGATTGATGGATAGGCTCTCTAGTTGATTGGTGATTTGTTGAAGTAATTCTTGTTGAGAGGACTCTTGGTTTGTTGCTCCTGTCCCTGCTACTACCCTTGCCGTAGGTTGAGCTAGCGGTGGAGGCTCCATTCCCCCTTGTAGTTGAGCTTGGAATTTTAACTTCCTATCCTTCTCCCTTGCATAAGTCATAGCTTTATCAAAGGTATCTGGGAATTTACCTTTTACCTTTTCTCGAAGGATGGGGTAAAGCCCTGCCAGGAAACAGTCCTTCTTTAGGCATTCTGGCGCCCTTTCTCCTTCACCTAGTGATGCACACCATTTCTCCCACAGGTTGGAAAACTTTCCTTCATAGCTTCTATAGTCATTGGGTGATGTTTGGCGTAGCTCTAAGAGCTGTCTCCATATCTCCTCTGGAGGCTCATGGCGGCGAAATTCTTCGATGAAGGCCATCTTTAAGGACTCCTAGTCTCTTCTTTCTTCAGGTGCCAAAGTTTGATACCATAATTTTGCACCGTCCCTCAAGACCAAAGGAAAGGCCCTTAACTTAGTAGCTTCGTCATCCCTTCCTGATACCAGAAAGGCCATTTCCAAATTATCCAAAAAGTCTGGAGCAACCTCCCCAGGCTTACCATAAAAATTAGAGAAGGCCATAAGTGAGAGAGTAAACAATTACACAAACAGCTCCAATTTATTTTAAAATAGAGTATGGTAATTACAATTTGGAGCTTTAGCACAACTTAGCTCAAAATAGGATGAAGATCGACACATCAAAGGAATGGTAATAGTCTAGTAAGGGTAGAATGACAGGATGAGGAGAGCGCAAGATTTCCCCAAGTCTCTCGGCTCCAAACAACAGGGCTATTCTTTGCTGATAAAAGATTTTTTTATCAATATAAATATTCACACGGATATGACACACAAAATGGAAAGGAAACATGCGGGGATCATCATTCTCATTATTGGCATCCATACTTACACACAAGAGCCTAGCTTAGTTGCACCACCTTGGGACCAATGAGCCTGATCAGCCACAGAAGGTCAGCACCTCGGATCACTTCGACTCTTCCTGATGCATCTGTGAAGACGTAAGGCGTGATGGCAACACTTTGTACAATGCTGAGCCTTTTAGCAAGCAACAATTGGATGCTATTACCATAATCAACATGACGAATGAAAGTGACACCATTAATGTGCAGCACATCATCAACTAAGATAGTTTCCTTAGATTGAGATAACTTCTTGAAAATTAGCAGCAAAGGTAGGGTAGGGAGGCTTTTCACCCGGTCTCCAAAGCACTTTAGACAATATCCAAAGTGATCTTCACGCAGATAGGAGGTTGGCTTGGGATTGGTGGTGTCTGGATTCACAAAGTGCACTGGGAGCACTCGCAGACGGGCGGCAATCTTGTAAGCAAGCCTTCGCCTCTTTGCTTCAGGAGGATTTAGGGGTGAGAGTCGTGGTTGCAAGTTGGAGGTTGAAGTTGGTTGCTCACTAGCCTTTTTCTTGCCTGTAGTGGTCATGTAATCCCTTATTAATGAGATTAAGCCAAATGTTACCTTACGCTTGAGCACGCGCTGCGGCCTTGGGCCACTTAGGTGTAGAGGTGATCTTCCTCATCTTAGTCGGCTCCTCAGGAAAGAGAGGTCTGGTGATGCTTTCTCTTCCCTTAATGTGTGTCACAGTACCTTCGTGTATGTTGATGTAGAATATTTCAAGCTCGTGTGCGTTGGAGGTTTCTGGAGCACTCATAGGTTGAGAGGAGAGGTATATCAAGCTCTTCTTCTCACTCTCCTTCGTTGGCGACGATCACGAACAAGGCATGTAGAAGAACTTACTTCTTGAATTTCAATGACACTACAACCTGGTAACAAGACCTCGATGAAAGCTTTTAAGGCCTCTAAAGCCTCCTCCTCTTCTGTTCTCCAATTTGCAAACTCCTCACGCCATTCCTCCATGTTGTAGATTGCACATCTTCATTGCTTGTGGACTGAAGGTCTGTGTAGCCCAAAATGATAGCGGGATAAAGAGCAGTGCAATCGGGTGGCCTCTGTACTCGTGCACACTCCACAAACCACGCCTCATGCAAACAAGCAAAGAACAAAACAAAGGGGGCACCACCCTAAATTAAGAGGTTTAGGGACCTCACACATAGTGCACATAGGCAAGTGAGACTTCTGGCATTATGATGGCATCAAAACATATGGCAAAACACATAGAAACGAAGCTTAGGGACCTTATGTAGCATATATATACACAAGACATCAGCTTAACAATACAACGGCATCTGATCATACATAACAAGGATATAGAGAAGCAAGCCAAGGATGGCATAATCCCTTGTCAAAAACAATCAACCCAGCAAGTAGGTATGATCCTACTAGCAACACATCAATCCCTTAGAGAATGATGGCGAGGATGGTGGCCATGGAGCATGAGAGAAGACTCCTTATTTAGGTTTTAGGGCTAGTAATGTAGCATACTAGAGGGAGAGAGAGTAGAGCTCCATCCATAGCTCCTCGTTGTGAGCAATGTCGTCATAGCTTTATTGCTTGGTGAAGGGGGTGAAGTGTTGTGTTTTGAGTGAGAGAGGGCCTCCTTATATAGGTTTTTGAGAGGGTTTAGGATTAGGGATAAACATGCTTAAATCCGCTGATTGGGGTTACTTTTTGCTTAGGGTGGTCAACAGATTGAGGTCACCTGATATGTCACCATCAAGATATTCTCTAGAGTGATGTGAGAGGGGAGGGTAAATGCTGATTTTTCTGATTGTGACACATGGGGATAAGGCCTTGACCAGCATTTAAGAGCAGGTAAGGTGGCTGTTGAAACTGGAGGTTCTGCACATGTCAGGGGGGGACCTGCTGGGTCCTCCTGAATATCAAATCCTCAAAAAATCCTCAACCATGGCTTCTTTTGACATGTGTTCTTTGAAAAAATCAGCATGTCTCTTTTCAACTCAAAAGTCTTTATCCCTGTTGACTCACCTTTACCATAATATTTTCCCCTTTTCTCCTCCTTCAACTGCATTGTTGATGCCCAATCACTGCTTCTAGTAACAGTGAACTATTACTTACCAAATACTTATGGTGCAGTAAAAAATATTTACCATGAGTAAAAAAAGTTACTGTAGGTAAAAAGTGATTTGTCTTTACCATGTAGGTGAAAAATATTTACTGTAGGTAAAAAATATTTACTGTGGTAAATAATATTTACTGTCGGTAAAAAAGTGAAAACGGAGTATGCTGTCTTGTGAGTCCACACGAACATCCTCGTGTAAATTTCACTAGAAATTCACACCTAGAATGGGCTATTCTGTAAGATATAGGTTGTAGGCATGCATAAGAGCTCGTTCCCACGTATCTTCTGCCCATGGCACTTTTTACTCTTTGGTGCTTGTGAAGTAGATTTTTCTTCTCTTTCGAGATCCCTTGGACTAGAGTATCCTCATCTCCCCAACAACTGACTGTGCCTTTATTGCATCTTCAGAAGGGGTCCTAAAAACCATGCATCAACACACACACACACACACCTCTCTCTCTCTCTCTCTCTCTCTCTCTTTCCTACACACACACACACACCGCTCTCTCTCTCTCTCTCTCTCTCTCTCTCTCTCTCTCTCTCTCTCTCTCTCTCTCTCTCTCTCTCTCTCTCTCTCTCTCTCTTTCCTACACACACACACACACACACGATGTAGAGAGAGAGAGAGAGAGACAGAGAGGGGTTGTGGGGGGGGGGCATAATACCTGCGCAGCAGGTGGAGGCCAAGGTTTGAGCAGAGCGCAGGCAAAAATGGCCCCTGCTGCTCGCGGGTTTCGCTTTTTTCCCCCAAATTTTTTTGCGTCGCTATACGCGTTGATATACGCGTGGGAAATAAAGCCTTTCCACGTGTATATAGACGCGCATTGCGACGCGTATATCGGCGCCCGCTAATTTCATCGATATACGTGCATTGATATCTCCATGTTGTGTAGTAGTGATTATTGCAGGATCCTTGTACACATTGGAAATTGATGAATCACTTGGGTTCTCATAATCAACTTTAATCTTGCACGATGATGGTATTTCCATTTCCAAGAAACAATATTGTTCTCTTTTTTCATCTGATCAATAAACGTTATTGATAAACAAAATTAACTACACATAGACTATTTTTCCATTTCCCTTGTTCCAAGCAATGGAACAATGGAAATGGACAAATAGTCCATTTCTCTGGAATTCAAGTTGAATTCTACAGGACCAAGAGATGCTTGGTTTTGTCCATTATTCATAGGCATCGCATAGCCTTGATTTTTGATATGCCAGGCACTTCGATGTCAATATAAAGTGAATTCTAGCACACACTATTGGCTAGATGGTGAGAACACCACAAACACCATTCACTAATCATTCAAGAAAGCAAATCACAAGAAAGTAGCAAAAGATAAAAGTGAGCTAATGTGGTTTCATGGCAGTCCATTAGACATTAAGGTTATAGACCAAAGGAATTCACTGAGGGTTACTGTATGATAACATGTGAGTGTAAAGAAGGGGGTTTATACAATGGAGGTAAGGTGAATTTAAGAAGAACGGTCCCATTTATGGGGGTTACAAAGGGACCTTTCATGCATGCAGGTGATGTCCCTAAGGTTATAAAGAACTATAAGATCATATGCAACCAGTTTGTACTTTGGAGATGACACTTTCCATTTGGTCTTGAGGGAAAGTTTTACTGCTCAAGTTGCATACAAGTATGGCTTGAAGAACTACACCCCCGGTGGTGGAGATATTTGCATGATGAATACGAAGCTCAAGTTCTTGTAGCTTCATCATGACCACAAACCTCTGCACCACAGTTCTTAATTTTTACGGAATTGCATCCATTGCCATTTGTAGACCATGAATCTGCATTTGAAACATCCTCTTGAGTGACATTGCTTGTTTCGAAAAACCTTGCAGATGGATGAGAAACATGGTCAGGTTGATTGCCCATGGAAGAGTATTAAACTCGAGAATTATCCTTGGCATAATGAAATTATGGTTCAATGAAATCATTTTTTGGATCCTGCTGCTATAAGTTACACTTTAGCTAATTTCATGAGCCTCCACATTACAGGCATGGACTATGTCTTTGCCACCCACCAAAGATCAAGAAGACAAACTCCCACCACCTATGCAAAGTGTTGGTATACGCTTGTCTCATGAGGGAATCAATGTGTCCCCCAGAACGTAAGAACCCAATGTTAATGAACATGTTACCAATGCTTCCCCTTCAAAAAGGGTAGATGTCAAGGAAAGTTCTTTGTCCCCTTTGTAGAGGCAAGGTCAATAGTTGCAAGTCTAGAAGCTGCTCCCAAGGGACGTGTACATTTTTTGGTAGCTTTGAAGAATTTCGGGCCCATGCTAGGTGTGAACATCCTCCAACCCCACCATCTGAAGTTTATCCTATCCGGAACTGCGATTGGCACCAACGGATTGAGCGCTAGAGAGACATGGGAGATGTTTTGAGTGGTATTCGATCTGCACGGTAGTGTGGGGAGTATGTTATTGAGGATCATGGTGAGATAGAAACTACCTACTGGGTGATGAGGGGAATTGGTGGAGGGTCCTCTTTTTGTTTGAGATATTTGGGTGCAACTTTAGCTGCAAGAGACATGAGTATATTGTCACGATTACAGGGTAATCAGGCAGAGGGCATGGACGTCAAGATTGAGGAAATGGGGAGATATATTTCATTGTGGTAGGGACGGGGGGTTAGCCAGTCATGATCCCCACATGGCCGATCATCTTGTATGTACTTGACCTCTTTGCAAGCGGATGAGTAGGCGGTAGAGACACCCACTCTTGAAACCCTGCACTCTCCACTGTGAGCGCAAAAAAAATGGGAGGGCTAAGAACCCCCTATTGTCTGTGGTGGATGATGGGAGGGCTCTTGGCCCTCCCCCCCCCCCCCCCCCCCCCCCTTTTTTAAACCAAAAAGTAGCCCAAGTGTTTCAATTTCTATTTTCCCCTTCTCCTCTTCCACCAATCTACTAACTTCATCGTTATCAGATATCTCTCTTGCTAAATCGCACGATCAGGACTATCCTAGCATAGGATACGTCCAATAGTATGACTATTTATAGAGGCAAAGATTGATGATGCTCTTCAACGACCAATGCGATACTTTCTCGGATAACGCTTGATGCTGGGAATCCTTAGAAATTGATGTTATGACCAATGCAATACTTTCTCGGATAACGCTTGATGCTGGGAATCCTTAGAAGTTGATGTTGATGATGATTTTAGTTTTTCACTTTAGTTTATTTTTATTTTTATTTTGTACCCAAACATTGTATTAGATCCACCAAGACTATATCAATTTGGTCTCATTGGTCCTTTTGGTCTTTTGAAGACAGTTAATATAGCATTTCATTTCATTTCATCTCTCTCTCTCTCTCTCTCTCTCTCTCTCTCTCTCTCTCTCTCTCTCTCTCTCTCTCTCTCTCTCTCTCTCTCTCTCTCTCTCTCTCTCTCTCTCTCTCTCTCTCTCTCTCTCTCTCTCTCTCTCTCTCTCTCTCTCTCTCTCTCTCTCTCTCTCTCTCTCTCTCTCTCTCTCTCTCTCTCTCTCTCTCTCTCTCTGTGCTTGCAAAAAAAAAGGGCAGGGCCAAGAGCCCCTCTGAGGCCCCTCCATCATCCGCGCACGCGGACGATGGGATGGCTTTTGGCCCTCACCTTTTTTCACAAAAAGTAAGTGTAAATTTTGGCCTTTAAAATCTTGCAGATATATTTTGCGACCGGGGGTGGGGGGGGATGAAATGAAATGTTACATTAAACTTATTTAAAAGGAAAACATGACCTATGAGACCAAACTAATACAATCCTTGTGGATCTAATCCAATGTATGGGTACAAAAATCAAATGAAGTAAAGTGAAAAACTAAAATAAAAATCTAAAATCATCATCATCATCATCAATGTCTGATGATGTCGGCATTGGGAACTATCCGAAAAAGTATTGCATCAGTCAATCGCTAAAGAGCTTTGTCAATGTCCACCTCTATAAATGGTCGTACTGGGCATCTCCCATTTTGTGCTAGAATAGTGTTGATCCTCTAGTGATTGAGCTTCTGTTGATGTCGTGGTCACCCTCGTAGACAAGGGTGTCTAGCTCTCCCGAGCTCTGTGGCTCTGTCCACTAATATACCATTGGTATAAGTGGGCTTTAAAGACTACTGTAAAGCATGCTCATCTAGCTACCGAGTCCTTACTCTAAAGAATTCAATGATCTCCCTTTCTAAATGTCATGGTCTCCTCAAAATACTTTCCCTATGTCTGTGCATCTCTAGCAAAAACAACCCAAGGAATCTCTGATATGATATCTCATGACTCTAGCCAACAGCCCAAAGCCCTCTCTGAATAGACAGTGAAAACGGCCTCGTATCTCATAGTATATCAGACAATGACAAATGTGATGTAACTCACTCTCTGGCTCTCTATGGCACAAATGGCATATTCTGGCTTCTAATAGTACTCTCCTAAATATTATAGTCTCAATCTCTAGGTGATGCGATGATGTGTGCATCTGACCAATAGCACATTATGTCCCATACTAGGATAAATGAGTGTCCATATAGTCCAATTTGATCACATATCCATCCATTTTTAGTTGGAGAAGATGCTCTCTATAGAAAGCCATCTTCGTGCCCAACTCTTGCACCGACTGTATCCATGTGCTTTTGGTATCTAGTTGAATCAAATCCTGACGTATAAGTCTAATGATATCTATCCGTGTGAGAGAAAGGGAGGGTGCATCTAGGAGTACTAGAATGGGGACAGTGTATCCATGATGAAGCCATGTGACTAAAACCGTGATGTCATTTGCACATACCAACATCTTGTGTCCCCTTGTAGTGCTAGTTGTTCAGATGACTCAAGGGCTGGCCGAGCATAACTATCTCCCATAAATTATGCATGAAGAAAATTGATCTAGTAAGGGAATCAATTACAAGAGGAGGGGGAAACTACCTTGGCTCAAATAATCTCATGTGGCATTGAGGTATTAGCCCAAATCAGTCAAGAGATCATAGAGACTAGATGCCTCTCTATACATCTCCATCCATCAGTCCTAAGCCAAGAGATCATAGAGACTAGATGCCTCTCCATAGATATCCATCCATCAATTCTACCAGAGCTTCCATGGTGGTCAACTGAGGGTCCCCAAATTTGTAGTCCAATAAGCATAGCTGAAGCAACTAGAGTGTCAAATAACCACAACTTTGTTCGAGGTATGAAAGATTTTGTTTGTCTCACACTCTTACTCTTTCAGACTTGCATGGTCTAGAATCACTTCCAAGTGCCTTGATCCCTGCTTGCACCTAGAGTATTCATCCATAGATTACCGCTATTTTTCATCTTTGATAGCATCCTCAAAACATGTGGGTTCTACCTTTTTTGTAAGCTTTGCCATATATGCACAATGACAAGCTACATAGCTTCCATAAGTCAATCTCTGCATAGGAATTCTTACTCTTTCAGACTTGCATGGTCTAAGATCACTTCCAAGTGTCTTGCTCCCTGCTTGCATCCTTCTTGCATCCAAAGTATTCATAAATGGTATGAAAAACTTCTCATCTAGACTCTGGTCAGATCCACTACTATCCCCATCATCATAACCAGTACTCAAATTTGGTAACTTAGGGACATCATCAACTTTTTCCTTCCCTTTTCTTGATACGTTTTTTGAAGAGTTAGTAGGACTCACTCTTTCACACATGCCACTCCGTGGATTCTCACCATGACCTATACTAGATGACCCTTGCGGCCCACTCAAGACTTGTGATCGAGCTCTTGTATTTTATGTAGCAACATTCTCTCTTACATCAGCCCCCAAATCATCTTCTATATGAGCATACCAGCTTGCCATTTCATAAAAAATGACATCCTTACTTACCCACACTTTACTTGTGACAGGATTGTGACACTTGTACCCCTTTTACTCAAATTAACACACATTTTTTTTCTTTTGGCTCAAGCTTACTGTTGGGTGCTCCATCGTTACATAGCTCCAATGACCAACAAAATTATCAATCCGGAGGGATGAGCTACCCGGCTAGGGCATGGAAACACTCACACAGTTAGTGAGCTCATCATGGCAACACTAACAGTTAACTCTATGAGGTGAGCTTCTCGGCCTATGGAGGAGCTAAGCCACAATGATGGGCAATATCCACATCCACTTCCCTTCACCTCCAATCAACCCAATCACACAGACACCAACGATTGCTAGATGCACACAACACCAGTTCTATCATGCAACACACTAATCGCAAGCACACACACATAGATCTATCAAGAACCACACTCCAATCAAACCTACATGCACACACAAGCAAGAGAGGGAAATTGCACAAGATTAGAGAGGGATTAACCACTAATTAGTTACAATCTAGCTAATCAAAGCATCATTAGAAATCACAAGAAGCATGAGAGAGGCATAGTGAAAGAGAATTAAGAATTGATTAGTGTTAACCAAGTCACATGAGCAAGGAGAAGCTCAAGGACTCCATAGCCACACACCTCAAGAGATCTCACCAAAGCGTGCTTTCAACAAATGAGCTTGAGAACCCTAATTTCTTTTACACACTTCCTTATGTACATAGGGTAAAAATATGCAATGTCCGGGCATCTAAGGCCTTTAAGGCTCCACCACTTACTAAATCTACTACCTAGACACACTTTTACAGCTTGGAACTCCGATTGAGCTTGTAACACAATAAAATATTATAATGGCTTGAAATAAATCGGGAATTGACAATACATGACCATTTTGGGAGAATGTGAAAAATGTGTAACTCCAATCTTTACTGCTTCTTCATGTTGATCTTCGATGTGCATTTGTACATCTTCGGTCTTTAGTAACTTCTGTTAACTGAGGTTGACTCATTTAAAGTTTCCCCCTTCTGATTTTAGTGCCCATCCTTGGGCACTGTTGAAAAGTGTTCGTGGAGGCTGTGGAAGGTTTTTGATTGGTTGTTGATGGGCTGATTGTCTTCATTTATCGTTGAATTTCTTGATGAGGTTCAATCTGCAGTAGCATCTTCATTTGTCCAAATATGTATGACGTGAGAGATGATGTTGCATTTGTCTGTTGTAATAACATAATGATGAGGCTTCTGTTTATTTATGAAAAGTATGTACAAGGGAAGTAGAATGATGAGGTTCTAAATTAGGGTCTAATACCTGGATGACCAAAGGGAAAAACCCAGTGTGAAAAAAGTTCCTTTGGGATAAGCGCATTATTGGACTACTTATTATCATGAAAAATATTAGTAAAGCACTCAAGGGATTATTTGCTGATAGATATGGAATTAAAAAAGGCAGCAAATATGAAAGGGTAGCATGATTGAACATTGGTTTTCCTATTGTAGTCCACTCAAAGTGCATAGGTGGTAGCAAAAAGAGTGTCTAATGCATATGTCCAGTAATGGGACATCCTATTTATGCATACACAGAAATGCATGGAAAAAAAAATGATGTGCAAGATAGATTTTGATGGGTTCTTCAGAAAGATGGTGTAGCTATAAAAGCATATGACATGGATTTGCAAGCTGGCAGCCCTTTACAAATGGTTTTTGTTGACGAGGATATGTGCTCTCATCTTACTGTGCACTATGCGTGAGTGTTGGACTCTACGACACTCCCCCAATTGTAAGTTAATAGACTTTGACTCTTATGCTCATCTCATCCAGCAGGAGCGACATGATATTAGATATGCTCAACTCTTCCAACTTGAGCGTAAGCCTAATAACTACAACTCTTAGCACAGAGTTAAAAGACATGAAGCTTTGGGACTACTGCTTTGCTCATTTTATGACTTAGCAACCCGACTTTGACTATACCAAAGAGTGCTTTTTGCACCCTGGCAACTTGACTTTTTACATTCTTCTGCTTACTACAAACATTTCTTCAGGTAAAAGTAAGCTTGAATCCTCAAAAAGAGGGTTAGTGAAGGACCACATTGACATTGAAAGTTTCTTTTGCCATACCTATTTTATCATCTTTGAATCTGCATTTGCGTTGGTTGGGTTGTCCTTCTTTGACTATGAAGACTCCTTTATCTCTTTGATTCTCCGATTGGGCCTGTTGTAAGAAGTCTTTGATGTTGTTGGAGGCCTCTGTTCACTGTCGGCATTTGGCTTTTGACTTGATTCATTGAAAGACTTAGGAATCCAAATCTCTTGATGACATTTGTATCTCCATTGTTGACTTTGCTTCACTCTTCGTCTTGTTGATCTCTTGAGATCTTCATGCGGGTCTAGTGCAAATGCAGTTGGCTTGTGGTTAACTAGTAGCCAAATATTTGTATAACTTGTGCAAAATCCTTGTCTAAGAGGAAGATTCTTTGATATTCATCTTTTTTCTGTATCCTCTTAAGAGTTGTGGTAGACTTTAGCATCTTTTGAAGTTGTTCTGTTATATACCTGCTTCTTAGGTATCCTTGAATATTACCGAGGTTGATACCTTCTGGGCCTTCTTTCTTGGGAGGGACTTGACATTACTTCAAATGCCCTAGCCTGCAGTTTTGGTATCCATATCTATATGTTACCTCCATAGTACTCATGTTCTTTTAAGCTCCATTGTGATGCTATCCATCCTATGTGTTTGTCTTTCTGTGTTGAGTTCCTGTCTTTAATCCAAACTGGATCATTGACTTTGACTAAACTACTCGAAACAAACACTTTCTTGACTTTCCTTTTCTTTCTTGAGTATTTTGGCTGATATATCTTTGTTTTTCTGGGTGTCTCCTTAGAGGTTTTAGTTGGGTCAGTAATTGACTTGAAGTTTTGAAAGCCTTACTTGCTTGAAGAAGCTGATCCATGAAGGTTCTCTGATGTGGAGGCACACGATGTCACACCTTCTTTGCTAATCTGTGGAGGGTCCACTTTAGCTTTACCTTTTTCTGCAAGATTTGTCTTCGATTCTTGTGACTTCTGCAACTCTAAATATAGCATTAACGGTACCTATAAATTTTGTTGGCTACCTCTTGAACAAGAGTGTATCAACATTGTATCTTCTTTGTAGGCCTTGTGTCATTCTAACCACTGATGTCCAAGGATGACATCTCCATGCATGTCTTTTGAAGGCTTCACTTGAAACTTTACCTGCTCTTCATGATATTGGATGCTAAGGGTAGCAACCATTTCTTCTTGACTTGTATGCATACCTAGTATTGTTTTGCTATCATGCTTGCATTCTGCTAGTTTGTTTCCTGATATGCTCACAAATTCAGGAGCATCTTCTAGCTGTGGTTGGCCACATCTTTTCCAAGTGGGAAAGGACATGAGGTTCCTGTTTAGTTGAAAATCTAGCTTTACTTCACTTAACAACTTTTCTTCGCTTTCACCAACAATGTTGCACTTGATCGTCTCAGGAGTGATTGTGTCCTTTTGTTGAGCTATATCTGCAGTTTCTTTGCTTTGATCACTTGCTTCAATTGATGTTGAATCCATTGGCTCTAATATTGAACTTTTTGCTTGTAATTGTTGAGCATTATCTGCATGCATCTGAGTAACCTTTGATCGTAAAGGATCCATTGTATTGTCTGGCAGAATCTGTCTCTTTAGAGAAGATTTTGGTGGTGACCTTTGTGTAACCTTTTGAACTTTAGCTTCCGTTGATTTTGACTTTTTTGTTACTTATTTTAGCATCTTGAGGCTTTGCATCATCTTCATATAGTCTTTGACTTCAATCTGGCCATCTATAGGGGTTTGTACAAGGTCACGAACTTGCTGGTATTCATTGCCATTTGCATCTTGATATGCATATGTGAGCTTGGTCACATGTAACTATTTGAACACTATGGGATTTTCCTGCTTTTGACTCTGACTTGTGGAGATCAGTTGAAACTTTTTTCCTTGATGATCTTCATAGAGGCATTTGTCTGCAGATTCTGAGGGAACCTAGGTCAATTGGAAACTTCCAACAACCATATGATCTTTCAATGGTTTCTGCTTTGAAAGGGCATGTTGGTTAGAGGCTCTAGGGCTTCTAAGTGGTGTAGCATTTCCTAGGACATAAGATGAGCTCGGATGAATTTACAAATCCCCCCTTCCTAGGGTGATCACTATATCCTGCTTCATTGTAAGAGTTCAAAATTGTTTGGCTTTGATTTAGTCTCACCTTTTGGGACTGTGAAGGCACACTTTGGGTAGCACTGTTGACATTTGGCATCTGTAAACCTTCTGTGTAGTTTCCTATGTATCTCCTTGAAACATGACAAATTATTCCCCAAGTCAAGATGTAGATAACATTATCTTTGCCTTGATATTGTCTATCCCATGGGTCTCCTATGATATGAGCTTCTGTGGTTTCAAGACCCAAGGAATCATAGATGCTAGACTCTCGTCTATATCTACGACTCTTTTGGTCAAAGTATATGCTCGTTTGGTTACAACATCAAAGCTTGATTTCCGATGGAGGAGAGTTTGGCTTTGAACAGATTTTTGGGTTCACTCGGGTAATATCCTTCAGCTCTAGAAAGGATGGGCTATAATAGATTCTTTCCTCTAAAATGAACCATCGTTTTTTATCTATCACTGAACGCACTTCTATGAGTTGGTATGTGGGGCGTTCAAACACTGGTTGATCCTTTTTGTACATTTTTCCTTTTTGGTCTACATAGTGTGCATATGAATTATGTGTGCCATATAATGCTAACAACATTTTGTTTGATGTGTCCCTTAGACTCGTGAGGGATTGCACACTTGTGGCAGCGGATGCAGAATCATTTGCAAATTTAATAGTCTTCTCAACATTTGGTGGTATCTGGACACCTTGACCAAATTCATGCAGGACTTTGTTGTTCAAAGAATCAATTTTAAGCTTTTTAGGTGCCTGTGCATCTTTATGCTGATTTTGAACTTGCAACTTTTTTGCTGGTGCTTCTAATGGTAATCCGGAATCATCGATTGCATTAAAAGTCACGAGTTAAATGCACTTACATCGAGATTTGCATTTTTAATTTTCTCTGTACCTTGCTTGTTGGCAATCGATATGTCCCTATTGTCAAGATTTCTTGAACAATATTCAGAAAATTGTCCGCCTTTTCGCCCACAATCTGAGCAATACACCATGATTGGTGGTATTTCAATTGGTTTTGTCATGTCAAGCTATAGCTGAGAAGTTTCTGCTTCTATGCTTGTCAAGTTGTTGGTATCTTCTTTTAAAACAATGAGCATCAAGTTGTAGACTGCTCCATCTTGACCTTTGTATCGTCTTTGATTTTTTCCTCCAATTAGACTGGCTTCTATGGGTTGATCTGTTGGATCTTGCAATTTTGGTTCTCGACTATACATCTGACCACTGTAGTCCATGTACAATGATCCTGATTGCATATGCACCAAATGTATGTTTTGCTGGCTTGTGGAGATTTTTGGATAAACACTTGGGTTGATTTTTTGCACCTCTATCTGCACTTCATCTTTGAGCTTGCAATACTTGGCTCCACTGAAGTTTGTGAACATATGGGAGTTTTTTGAATCCGGCTTTACTCTGATCAATAGGATCTTGGCTCCTGTGTTGCTTTTACTGCTCATCAAGTATCTATGGCCTTCTGAATCTGCATATAAGACTTTATCTCCATTGTAGCCATATAGCTAGAAAATCTGCTTTGTTGCACTTGTGACTGCGTTGTCATTGCTACTAGCTTGCTCTGCTATACTTGAATTCTCGGCTCTATTTGAGTCCATGTTGGCCGGTTTTGTAAAAACTGTCTCCTAGCAGATTTTAGTATCGATTAGCAAAATTTTTGTTGCTCGATTTTGATTAAATTGCTTTAGTGAAAGAACTTTTACAGTTGACCGCTCTTCAGACTCACAAGAGTTGATTAACTCTAGCTTGAAAGTTTCAAAATTGATTTGGGCCCTGAATAGCCTAATTTGCTGTCCACCGTGATTTGTGCCCCTGTTCGTCCAATTGGAATCCAATTTGCAATGCAATTGCTTGTACTTGCTAATTTCTAGCGTGCTAAATTTTGAAGTTTGCCTGCCTCTCAAATGACTTTGAATATGTCTTTTTGCTCGCTTCTTTCGGCTGATCTGATTCGCTTTCCGCGGTGTAATTTTCTCGGCTTTGCTTTTTTTGACTTGCTTGCTTTTGTGATGTTTGCTCGGTGTGCGGCTCTTCTGGCTTTGTTTTTTTGCTTTTCTATCTCTTTTTGGCTTTTTCGACGACTCTCTTTTTATTTATATTATTTTTAGTGAAATTTGGATTTTTTTTAAAACTAGTTTTATTGATATTTTATGATTTTTTTGGAAGAGTTTTGATTTTTTGTGAATTTTCTAATTTTTTTTCAAATTTGTTAATTTTTATGAAGGTTTTATGAAATTTTTGATTTACAGGGATTTTTTCAATAAAATTATGATTTTTTTAATAAAGGATTTTCTTTGAGCTTTGATGAAATTTTTTTATATTTTTTTGACTTATCAAATAAATTTTTGATTTTTTAATGATTTTTTATGAATTTTCTACAGTTTTTGGTGATTTATCTATGAATCTTTTGATTTTTTAATGAATTTTTAATGAGGTATTTATTTTTTTTTGTGCGTGACTTTTTCAAATTTTTTGTAATTTTCTAAACGTTTTTTTGATTTTTTATTACAATTTTTACTTTTGAAATTGTTTTTATTTTTTTCTATTTTTTTATTTTTATTTTTTCGTGTTTTATTTATTTGTGTTTTATTTTTAATGGTTTTATTTGATTTTTTGATTTTTATGTGAGTTTTTAAAACCCTTTTTTCCTTTTTCTTAAATTTATTTGTTTATTTTTGCGATTTTTTAGTATATTATTAAATGAAATAAAATAAAGCAATGTAAAGATCTATCCACCGACGAGGAAATTTTATGCGCCACAAGGCAAGGGCGTCGAGCTCGAAAATTGTTTTTCTTATTATTTAATTTTCTTAATCGTCCAAAAATAGGCCAAAAATTAGTCGAAACGCTAAAAATACCCGAAAATCCAAAAAATTGCCAAAAAAATCCCCAAAAAATTCTAGAAATCTTAGAAAATCATCGCCAATGACAATCGAACACATTTGAGATGCAAAAGTACACCAAAAAATAGCAGTTTTGTTACCAAAAAGGCCAGATTCGACAAAATCATCAACTCGATCCCGAAAATAGTAAAACGCTCAAAATTTGCCAAATGAAAGCCCTATCGTGCTCGAAAGCAAGCCGTAAACACGCATTCAAAACAGTTCATAAAGATCACACAATATAAATTTTTTACAAATGAAGCAAAAATTAGCAAAAAATTACTAAAATTGTCTTAAAAATACCCAAAAAAAATCTGAAAATTCTCCACACATAGGGGATTAGTGTAGCCAAATAAAATCACAAAGAGCACATCAATTAAATTGCCAAATAATTTGATCAATAAAACCCAAACTAAGCACTAAAATCGATAAAATCCAAACTAGGCACTAAAATCGACAAAATTAGGTCAAAATTTGACGCATTTGGAATGTGTAAATTCTTGGTTTTGAGCTCAAAAATACAGAAATTAACCATTATGCACATCAAATATGCAATCAAAAATTGAATTAATCATGCACATTAAGCACCTTTTAGGTACACACACACACACACACACACACACTAATAATTGGTAGTTTTCACCAATCTTTAGGTGCGCACACAAAAGGGTAAATCTTGTCGGAATTGCAATTTGATTTCACAAATATCTAGTTGGGCATGACCACAACACAAATCAATCATCACAATTGAAAATCATTAATCACACATTGATTTTTAGGTGCACAGTCAAGGGCAAAATAGTGCACACACACCTAAAATTAAGCATACACACACTCAATTAAAATGCACACACACTTACAATTGATCATTCAAGCATGCAATTAGATCAATTAGGCACACATATAGTGACGCACATTCACCAATTAACAATTAAACTTATCAATTTCATACGCCACCAAATCTTAAAAAAATCGGCATTACGACGGCATGAAAATGAACAATCCAAAATTTTTCAAAGCAACATAGCATCAACATTGCATTCCAACAACATGGCATTGACATTACATTGCATCATAGTGGAATCTTTGCATCATAGTGGAATCTCTACACAATTCTACACATGTTTAGATTCTAGGGAGGTTGAGAATACCACCTTGATTACCTTTACAATGAAGATCGATTGAACGGTTGAAAACTCCAATCCTTCGTAGAAAATTAGTGTGTAAGTTAGCAAAATTAGTGAAATTAGCAAGGGATTAGTGTGAAATTAGAGTGTGTAAACACACAATTGGCAAGATACAGTGACAAATTAGGAAATAATGAACACATTGCTTCATGCACACAAACCATAAACACACAAGTGAAATTAGTGAGAAAACGCATCCCATTATGACACAATTACACTAGAGTAGGCCATCGTCCTTGGCAACGGTGCCAAATGATGGGTGTTCCATCTTTGCATAGCTCCAATGACCAACAAAATTATCAATCCGGAGGGATGAGCTTACCCAGCTAGGGCATGGAAACACTTACATGGTTAGTGAGCTAATCATGGCAATACGAATGGTTAACTCTATGAGGTGAGATTCTCAGCCTATGGAGGAGCTAAGCCACAATGATGTGCAATCTCCACATCCACTTCCCTTCACCTCAAATCAACCCAATCACACACACTAACGATTGCAAGACGCACACAACACTAATCCTATCATGCAACACACTAATCACAAGCACACACGCATAGATCTATCAAGCACCACACTCCAATCAAACCTACATGCACACACAAGCAAGAGAGGGAAATCACCCAAGATTAGAGAGGGATTAACCACTAATTAGTTACGATCTAGCTAATCAAAGCATCATTAACAATCACAAGAAGCATGAGAGAGACATAGTGAAAGAGAATTAAGCATTGATTAGTGTTAACCAAGTCACATGAGCAAGGAGAAGATCAAGGACTCCATAGCCACACACCTCAAGAGCTCTCACCAAAGAGTGCTCTCACCAAATGAGCTTGAGAACCCTAATTTTCTTTTACACATTGCCTTATATACCTAGGGTAAAAATATGCAATGTCCGGGCGCTCAAGGCCATTAGGACTCCACCACTTACTGAATCTGCTACCTAGGTACACTAACTGACCTGTTCTTTACAGCTTGGAACTCCCATTGAGCTCGTAACACATTAAAATAATACAATGGGGTGAAATATATCGGTAATTTACAATACATGACCATTTTGGGAAAATGTGAAAAATGTGTAACTCCAATCTTTATTGCTTCTTCATGTTGATCTTCGATGAGCATTTGTACATCTTCGGCCTTTAGAAGCTTCTGTTAAGTGACATTGACTCAGTTTTTAACACTTACTTCTTAGCTCATCCAGCACATGCACATAAGAAATACATCTGCACACTTTAAAAAATCTGATACATTTACTTTTTCACCACTCAACTTCTCTTCAAGTGTCATATCATCTACTACATCAGCAGGGGTCTTGCTCATAATGTAAACACCTATAGCAACAACCTCAATCCTGTAACAATGAGGCATGTTCTTCTCATTCATTAACGTTCTAGAAATTTCTATAATGTGCTTATTCTTTTGCTCAGCAACACTATTTTGTTGTGGAGTATACTTGCATGAAATATTCCTCTAAATTCCATGCTTTTTCAAAAAACCATTGAAATAATTGGAGAAGTAATTTCTACCTCCATCTAACCTTAGGCACTTTATATGTTTTCCAATTTGTTTTCAACAGTAACTTTGAAATCCTGAAAGTGCATCAATACATCACTTTTGTGCTTCATGAAATAGACCCCATAACTTCGTTATATGATCATCAAAGAAACTCACATAGTATCTATATCCACCCATAGATGTAGTCTTTGTCGGACTCCATACGTCTATATGCACTAAATCCAATGCATTCCTTCTTATATGATTATCATGAGAAAAGGATGCTTTGCCTGCTTTTTAAATTGACAAGCTTCACAAACTTGTTTCATTTCAGCAACTTTGAATGTTGGTATACCTATAACGATCTCTTAGTTTGCATTATCTTTAGCCTTTGCAAATTTACATGACCAATACGTTTGTGCTGAACCTCAATATTTGGAACAACATCTACACCTCATGCAAACATGGAAGCATTCACTGTGGACATGTTTACATATAAAGTAAACATTCTACCTAATTTCTTTCCGTGTGCAACCAGCCTTCCATTCTTCTATGCTCTTTGACAAAGAGACCATTAGAGTTATACCTGACTTGCAAACCCTAGTCAACCATTTTCCCAACAGATACCAAATTCTTTTTGATGTTGGGTACATACTGTACATGAACTAGGTACTTCACTTTACCATCCATCATAGACAATGACACATTTCCTGTATGCATAATGGGATGTACAATATCATCCCTAGTTTTTACATAACTAGGACTTTGTAAAGTCTGCATTTCCTGATTTGATGCACTTAAATCCACATACTAGGTATTATCATTGGATTTTGCAACATTCAGCATGCACTATACCACAAATAGCATCTTATAGGCTCATCTAAATTTTTGTTAGTGGTTGCATAATTTTTCTGTTGCCTCATACATGTCTAGACAATAACGTTCAAAGTGACCACTCGGGGGGTTCACCACTTAAACATGTAAGTTACCACATGAGTTCAAATGAATGGGGTTTTTAATTGTCAAAATTTTAAAATTTAATAGGAATATATTAACAAAAGTGGTTTTTTAATTGATTTTAGAGAAAAACCCATAACTTTTTAAAGAAATAGGGGTTATTTTATTACCTTAAGCATGTAGGTAAAGGGGTTTTTTTAATACCCTTTGAACACACGTTATATGAATCGCTGCTTAAAGATGCACTCCCCAAGAGTGACCGTGTCTTCCCCAACATTCTACATTTTTGTGTTGATGTGTATTATTTTGTTGCCCATTTCCATGACCTCTTAAACTCCCCCAGCATTGAAAGTTTCCTCGACCACCTATGCTATGACCCTAAGTATTGTTCTATTGTTGTGCTTGATGGTTTCCTTTTCCTTGTCCTCATCCATGACCTATTCAATGTCCTCCCATCTATTCCTCTGTTGTTGAAAAATACATGTTTATAATTGTTTTTACCCTGCATAGAAGATTCTTCCTCAAGTTCTTTTTCTTCCACAATTAATAAGGACACAAAATTTATAAATGAGGGAATTCTCTCTCAAAGATGGATACCAGTTTTTAAATTTTTGTATTCTGGAACCCAATCTTGCAGATAGACTTCTACTTTATTATCATCCTTGATTGTAACGTCAATCAATGCAAGTGACTCACATATATTCTTTATCTTTAGTGAATAGCCATTGATGGATAGGTTTTTCTTCTACACAATATTCAGCTCAATCTTCAATTGCAGTTTCCTTGCCTTTGTGTTGGTCATGTCTAATGATAGTAATGTGTACCAAGCCTCCTTAGGGGTATGAGCATCTTGTATATGCCCAATCATAGTGTCCTGCACACTCACATAAATCCACTACAAGATCTTTTGAGCTCCCTGCTTCTAATCTTTAAACGTCTTTATTTTGTAGCACTTGTACCTTCCTCCACTAACGATGGTGTTGTCTTGTGCTTTCCATAAATGTAGTCCCAATAACCTTTACCCATAAGGAAATTGGTCATATGAACTTCCAAGCATGAAAGTTGTTGAGTCTAGCTTCTTATTGACAATCTTGTTAAGCCCATTGTTGTTGGACAACATGTTTCCAACCCTTCACCAAGTTTCTAACTAGCCTCCTAAAAATAGTCAGTTACCACCTATAACAAAAATCTCCATATGCACAACCAAACCAAATCTTTTTGCACCACCAATATGCAGGTCTGCATAATTTTGAACCTTAGTGGTTCTACATGTGAACACACTCTAACTCCAAAACGAGGATCGAAACGCATTTAAAATGGAATTTCGGATGCACAGTCTCAGTCCAAAGGACTAGACAAAGATCCATGAGATGCACAATCTCCAAAAGAAATTACTTAATCATAGATTTTTGATAATGGCTCTTGGGAATAGAGAGGTCGCTTCCTAAGCTGCTCTTGCCTGTTGTTCCAAGCTCCTCAGACACAGCCATGATCTTATACCATGTCAAAAGATAGAGAAGGAGAGAGATTGAGCTCTTGCAAGCACGTACGCGTGCGCGCACGCACACACACACACACACACACACAAAGATGGAGGCAAAAGAGTATACTTCTTCTTCTTGACTATCTCAAGATAAAAGGCCTATAAAACATAAGGGAAAATGCAACATAAAAGGAAACTAGTACAACAGACTACTGTGAATTAGTAGTGAGTGAGGTGAGTAGACAAGTGTTCCATCACTTTGGTAGGTAGACCATCTCAATGTGGTACAACTATAGTATTGTTGGCAAAGATATGCATATCCACCAAGGCGTGCCAATGATAATGATTGTCGGTGGTAGTAATCTAGGAGTCGTACATGTTGATCTTGACATCTTAGCAACATTGAAAACCCTTTTTCATTAATGAATCAAAAACCATGACATGAATGACGTAATACCCTCAATTATTAGATAATGTACTTTTAGTCTCATTTGTGAACCATAGTGATGAATCCAGTAGAGAACCTCAATGATGAATCATGAGGCATTGAACCATGATGATGTATCATATTGAACCATCATGTTGAATCAAGGTAGTTGAGTCCTGTAACCTAGGAGTATTTTATGACAAAACAAAACTTTGTATTTTGCCCCAAGCTTGGCCTAAGGGGGCGATTGTTAGGGTAAGTCCACGCTTGTGGCACCAAATGGAAAGGCCCCCTAGAAAACTAGGATGGATAAATATTGAGAAGGTCCAATGAGAAGAGAGTGCAACTTCTCAAGCCAATGGATGTAAAGCACTAAGTGTATCTAAGAGACTATTCTCTAATCAATCAGTTTCACTATGAGATTTATTCACTGTCTCTATACTCTAGCCTTATTCTCTTGCCCTTGGAATAACCTAACCCAATTCACTCTTCCCTAACCCTAGCACTAGTCTTGTGATGGACACAAAAGTGGATGGAGCCACTGCCTAGATTCTAGTACTTTAAGCATAACTTTTGCATATGACATAAAAACTTCTTGAGCATCTTGCTCGGGTGTGTTTGAGACTTTGAGAATCATATTTGAGTTGAAAATCCAAAAAAATATAAAATTTTTACTTTTTGAAAAAGAGAATTTATTGGAATTCACTACTTAACTTGGGCGAGAATGTTGCCAATCTTTATGTAAGCAACATAGAAGTGTGATAGGCTCATTACATAGCTATTGAGTGATTTTTCAAAGAAGTTTGAGTCTTTTGAGTCAATTTAGTAAAATTATATACATTTTACTAAATTAGTCCTTAGAGATGGCCATGAAAAGACAACTTCAACCCTTGATTTATTTTCTCAACATTTTCTATCAACTCATATTAAGTGTTGGACGTATTTTCTTGAGAGGGTCTTTTGTTTAGACAACTAAATAGTTGATAAGCTTCTTCAAGCCACAAAAGTGTCTTTTTTTAGTAGGAAAAGTGATAACACCATGGTGAAAGCTAAGGCTCTATCCACCATAGCCAGGCTTGCACCTTGGTGCATTGGAGAGCATGATCCATCTCTCCACGTGCATCATTCTTTCTAGTGGCCCTTGCTTCAACATACTTGGTTAATTAATATGTGGCTACAATAATATATTGTGCCTAAGTCTTATAAGCAAGTGAATGTATAGGAATCACAATGTCAATATCCCACTTAGCAAATTAACTTGCTTCCATCACAAGTCGCAATGGCACACTGTCTAGTCTAGTTAGCATTTTAGCTCTTTAGCTAGAGTCACATCTTCTAACAAATTCTTTATCATCTGCAAATAGAGTTGGTACCATATTCCAACCGTCAAAATTTCTCTAGCTATGGTCTCATTGGAGAGATGACCCCCTGCTAGACCTGCATATGCATATATCAAAATCAAAATATATTTGTCTCCATTAACACATAGTCCTAGTTGGTCCTTTCCTTTTGTCAATGCAGATTTTGGATGATTAGCCTCTGTTTCAATTGATCTTTGCCAACATTTACTCATATCTTCAAGAAATTTCCTATTTGTCAAGTACACCAAATGTGTGCTCCACTTAGGTGTAATAGATATTTGGAATAAGGTAGTATGTGGTATAGTTTCTCACTTTTTGCATTGGTAGTAATTGTCTACATAGGCATGAAATCTTGTTTCATGTTTAGCTAGTAAACCCTAGCCACTTAAGTCTTCTCAAGGTTTTGTCTACTGCAAAATAGATCCCAACTACTATTGTACGATCTTGATTTAGGTAGCTAGTTTGTTCCTCTAGGCTGATGCACAAAAGTAGAATTCCATCTTTGTTTGTTTGATATAGACTTCCTACAAGCATCTGCTGATATGTAGCCAATTGATCTATCAACTATGGTGTTATAGGAAGGAATTTTTGAATCTACTTGTGCTATGGTCATCCAAGTAATTAGATCCTTTGAACATCTAGGAATCATCTCAATTGACAATAGATATGCATATAAAAAATCATCATCAAATCCCTTGGGAGGTTCCCCTAAGGTAATCCTTGATAAGTGATCATCAAATCTCTAATGTGTGGTGGGATTTTTAACAACCACCATAAAGTCTAGTAAGACAATGACTATCTTACAATTCTTCTCATATTACATGGTTTATTGACAAGATAAAGTAGTTCTTGGCGGCAAACAAAGAAAACAAACTAATTTTCCAATAAGTAATGCATAAACTTATCGCTGGCAAAAACCATTAAAAGGACTTCTCTCTCTGTTGTGGTATGATTATCTTTCGTCATATTCAATGACCTGCATATGTGGAAATTCATGGTTCCTCTCCTCGCTATGCAAATATGCTACCACAAGAAAATTTTGAAGCATCATCATGCACATGGAAAATTTTATTCCAATCTTGATTTTTCAAGATAGATGCTAAAGACAAAGCTTGCTTGAGCTTTTGAAATGACTCTTTGCAATCGTTAGTCTAGATAAATTGTGTGATAAGGCTATAAATGGGTTTGGAAATTAAAACATACATGTAAATTTATAAATCTTTGATAATATTCACAATATCCCATGAATGTTTGAACTTCCCTAACATCAATCAGTCTAGAGATTTTCTTATCAATCCTATTCTTGTAAATAAGATGTCCAAGAAAAATGCCATTTTCTCCATATCCTTAGCAATCCTATTCTTGTAAACAAGATGCCCAATAATTTTGTCGTGTCTAACCATAGATATACAATTTTTAGGATTTTAAAAAAATCTTATATAGATAGTATTTTTTCAATGACACTCTCGAGGTGCTCAAAATGATATGGTCATTTGCATGAATGCATGCACTTGTCATCTATGTAAATTTTAAAAAGTAACACAAGTCTTCCCAATCTTTGGAATGTTGCTAGCGCATTTATCAACCACAAAGGCATGACTTTGCATGCAAATATTCCCCATTTGATGGAAAAAGTAATATTATGTTGGTCTTTTACTAGATCAATGCCTAGCTCATTGTACTAAGAGAATCCATCCAAGAAGTTGTAAGCTTCTTTTCCATTCACTCTCTAGAATGTGATCAGTGATAGGAAGAGGTTAATTATCTCTTTATTAGTCACAACATTCACACACTCATTTATGGGGTTTTCCCATCTCTTCTTTGAACTTTTTTGCAAATATCTCATTATAAGTATAAGGTCTTTGTCTTCTCAGCTTGGCATCGTGTTGCATGGGTATAATGTGATGTTAGATGTCAAGATCTACTTCCTTGAGATCTTTATAAGATTGTGAAATTTGAAAGACATCCCTATATTTCTTTAAGGTTTTGAGGAGGATCTCATCTTCTTCTTGAGACATGTTAGCCGCTATGCAATCCAGTTTCAATTCCTCCCTAGGTTTTACTAGGTAAATTTTTTTGGCATGTTTTTGCCCCTTGTAGGATTTTCCAAGTTCCCTAGGTTGTCTTATGGGCTGCTCTTCAATGATCCTTCCATCTTGCAGAGTGTACTTCTTGTAATGAGATAGAACACGTTTAGCCCCTTGTTTATCACTTCTCTATTCCATTTTGGTGGTCCAAACTTCTCTCAAGGTTCTTTTTAGTTTCCAATATTTGGTCTTTCTTTCTGTTTTAGTCATAAAAGGTTCTTTATCTTTGGCTTGGTCTAAATTTTGAGATTTTTATTTTGTTTTAGTTTGTCCTTTTTTTTTCTTTAATTTTTTTGAGATGGGATATTGGCTGATGATTTTGTCTTTGATACAATCTTCTACCTCAACCATCATCAAAGATTGCATCTTGCCCTCAATTTCTGACACAAATTGGTTTCTTTTTTGTTTTCTCTCTTTCTTCTATAACTCTCTTGTTGTCTTTGGTGTTGATTGGAAAATTCAAAGATCTTTTTCTCTCCTCCTCATATCAATATTTTTGCTCTTATGTGATCCTTTTTTGAGTTGGATTCCTTTGTGGCAAGAGTCTCCTCCTCTAGATCATCATAGTGACATAATAATGATTAGAGAGAACTTGCTAATTATCTAATGGCACAATAGATACCATTTGGATTGGAACAATGCGATAGCCTTCTTCATCACAAACTAAGGTTGGTGTAGACTCACTAACACAAACATCTATGGTAGGAAATATTTGAGTCCACTCAAATGGCTTGAACAAGTGTTCAAGAAAAGGTTTTGGTACTTAATTGGCATCATTCATTTCCCAATCTAAGATGCAATCCTCGTGCTTTAAACTATCATTTTTTGAAGCCACACATATCCAAATAGGAGTGTCTTTGTTCAACCATGATGGTGTTTTAGTGTTGGTTGATGTTTGTGAGTCAAAATATTGGATAGGTGTTTTTAGGACCTACTTTGTCTCAAATATATGTAATCATTTCCCCAATCTTAGATCTATTGTATTTGTCTCATGAAGAGTCATCCCAAAATTATCTCATAATTTAATTTCCTTCTATAAACTACAATGAAAAATATGTGCTAGTAGTCAATTCCACATGAACTAACTATCATGTTTTTCAGGAGTCCCATTGGTCATTCAATGTGATTGTCTACCAATTGCAATTTTATTCTTATTTGCCTAATTGATGGTCTACCCTAGGCTTCCAAAATTGCTTTTGTGGCTATGGCAATGCCATCCCCACTTGTTTTTCTCATAGTGATCTCCTGCTTTTTTCATAGGAGCAAATTTGACAAGTCTACTTTGATATTCCTCTAATTGCAACTCTTTGAGTTTTTCATTCATTATTCTTATGATTACCTACTTTTTCTAAAGTGTTTTGTAGAAGGTTTCATAGATGCAAGATGATCTTCAATAGGTCTCCCAATGATATGATGATGCATTGAATTGGTGCTAACATGATCGAGTGAAGGTTCCCGCATTTAGAGGCTTATTTTCTCAATTTAGTTTTGTGGTTTTACATACCAAGAATGTTTCTTTATTATCTTCCAAGTATAAGAGTAGGGTTTTGGGTGTTTTGGATTTAGAAAATCTTGACTCTTTTGATCCCCAATCTCCATAGAGAGATTGTCCATTCAACTTCATGAGATCAATTGTATCCTTGAAACTCATTTTTGTCTTCCTCTATCTGTTGCATTCGATGGCTCCCTATAGTTTTTGGCCAAAATGATGTATATTCACCAGTTTGTTTATAGGTTGGTTGTTCAAGATCACTAATTATGTTTTGCCAATAAATAATAACTAACTCCATGTATTTTGTAGAATCGTGGTCCTTTCCCTTTAGTAGAGTCTATCTTTTTTAGAATTAAAGATATGTCATAATACCTTGAATAACGAGCGGACTATCCCTCACATAGTCTACTATAGGAATCACACCTGGGCAGCTTACTGGAAATTTTGGTTTCCTTTGATCATCCTTTTTCCACAACTCAATTCATGACTCCCTCAACATCCAATTAGGTGATTTGGGATGAATTTTGTACTGCATTACTGGGATTTCACCTTGCATAAAGAAATGAAATTGAAGTGGCTTAAAGTGTCCAACAAGAGCATCTTGTCCATCACACATGTACCCTTTAACAAAGGATTTTAAGTCAGGAACTTGCGTCATGAGAAATGGTGTTGGAGCTGAGCTTTCACATTTTTGAAAATGTTCCATCAAATGTGAAAAAGTGAATGTCATTCCTGTTCACAATCTCTCTGAGAACCTGCTAAACATTGCATCTATGTCCTCATGTGTATGACCCACCATTAAGAATCCCAAATGCACGGTTTTGAAAACACCTTTTTCTACTAGCAAGGATAAGTGCACAAATAAATATCGATTCTTATTCTGTCTTGCACAATTATCTAGCTGTAGCAAAAGATTCCCAGGCAATTTTTGAAACACGAGAGTGGACATGGTATATCCACAACACATTGAGAGGAGGATGATTGCAAGTTAGCAATCTCTTCATTACATCCTTCAATGGACAACGGTGGTGTTATTGTTGATGCACCCCTCTCACGCTCTCGCCTCTTCCTATTTTGGTGGTCTAGAGACGTCCTTGAGTTTAGTGCATTGAATAATGGTTTGTTGTTGTGTGGCATACTGTCGTAGCATAAATCTCCTAGTCCATGGATATCTGTTCTTTCCAAAATCTGTAAGCATAATGCAAGGGAACCAATTGTAGCATTGTGATGAAGGCCATAGACCATTAAGCAAGAAATGACCATACATACCACGATTATGTCCATGTGTTATCATACCTGTTAATGATACCTATAGTTGATATTCATTTGCATAGTCTTTTGAGTTCACATGCAATCTAAGTATTGCTGTCTTTTTTTGGTCCATTTTATATTGTATAATGCATAAATACTTATCCTTTTGCAATTGCGAGAACTTACGCCATGTGTAGTACACATTCCTACAACTTTTTTGTTGCATTATGTGAATTCTATGTTTATCCTTCAAACGTGCAATCGGCTCATCATCCTTTGTTGACTCTATTTGAGACTTTATCCGACTACACACAACACATTTGGAGAACTCACTTGTTTTGACAAGTTCACATTAGCTGTATATTTCAAACCCTATTGAATTTAGTGCTAGACATTGCCTTGAAACTCATATCCTTGAACATTTTATTGACATCATGTAAAATGTCTGTTTGCTTATATGTGTTCAATATTGCAAGCAAGGTTTCCCTAGTACCATCCTCCATAGTTCTACTCTTATGTGGAATTCTCTGAGAGTTTTCCTCAACAAAAGAGCGTATCAATGCCCTTCCCATTTATATATGGTCCCTTCCTTTTCTTATGACATTATCATTACCATGCACTGAGCATCAAACCCCATTCTCAAATTGTTCACGGTAACGATAAAAAGAAGTTTTTGGAATGCCATGAATTTCATACCAAGCTCTACTGCAAACCTCATTTCCATTAAAAGAAAATACATAGCAACTCTTTGTAGTTGTTTTGTTCTCACGCCAAGCAGTCAACATTGTATCATACACATAGTTGGTTCTATTTTGCAAACTCTATCCCCAAAATTCATTGCGCATAGACATGACCTTATCTCAATTGGCATGTTGACAACACCGTCTAGAGCAACATTCTATGGTTGAAACGAGCTGGACAGATGGTAAGGATGCTTGATTGGATTTCTTTGAAGGTTTCACAAATATTTTTGGCTTCCTGTTTATAAAGAAATATTTTTTCTTTTTTGAAATAGGATCTACCAAACGAGCTGATTCAATGCATGTATCTTGCAACTCATCCATAGCATGTAAATCCTCATACCACAACAACTCATTTCCATCCATAGTTGTCACTCTGTTGATAGGCCAAGATACTAGGTTGATGCTACATACATAAGATTCAGCAAAAATAGTAGCCTCACTAGCATATGATGTTTCATACTAGGTTGATGCTACATACATAAGATTCAGCAAAAATAGTAGCCTCACTAGCATATGATGTTTCAATACCAATATCGATGTTATCTTCACCTAGCTCGCCAAAGTTTATACAATCAAATGGACAGACATACATGACAACCCCTTCGGCTAGTCCATTTGTTTTGCTTTCATCCCATAGTTGAACCCTCTTATCCTTCCAAACCTTCCTATTGCTCATCCCATCATATTGTGCCTCAAATGCTCCCATTGGTTTGTTAGCATCATGCATAGGAACCCCTTGGTACTACATCTCATTCATGTTTTGCAACAACGCTATACTCCATTTTACAACACTGTGAAAAGCATCTCACACTGTCAATGCATCCATTGTTGGAAATGGAATGAGTGCTTTTTTTTTCAAAACACAAATAAACTGACACTGATAGATTGGCTTCCCAATAAGCATGCCAGAACAATATGCATTTGGGTCTACTTCACATACACTCCAAGTGGAAACCTTTTGCATGGCTACAAACGTGCACACTCTATCACCATTTTTGAAAACCATACATGCAAGAAGGTTCACACAAATATTTGTTAAACAAACAATCACAAGTATCTAGAAATTTGCATGTAATTTAATGTTGTTTATGTCATTGATGAAGAAGAAACTCAAAGAAACTCGTGTGCATTCTACGGCCCTAGGGGCAAAGGGTTCTACATCTAGTTGTGAGAAGAGCCCCATGTAGCCAAAGAGGTCTACGTCGGTGCGTGGAAGGATACCTTAAAGACCAAGAAGCATCACAAAGGAACATCTTATGTCATAAGGGCCATAGGTTGAATTTTCTAGGTGTTTCATGAAAAGGACATATAGACTCCTCAAGGTCACCTCACAGTGAGTACACATGTATGGTTTTCATGATGCATATATACATCCTATGGCCTTGGGGCCGTAGGGTACTATATGTAGGTTTTTCATTAGGGCCACAAGTTGCTATGTGGATATTTTGTGATGAATTTGTATGCATCCTATGGCCTCAGGGCCATAGGATGCTATATGTTGGCGTTTCATGATGATAACTATGTATATATCCTATGGACTTATGGCCTTAGGGTACTAGATGTGGATGTTTTGTGATGATTATGCATACAACCTATGGCCAAAGGATACCATATGTAGATATTTGTAATGAGTATGTGTACATACTATGGCCTTGGGGCCATAGGGTGCTCGCTACAGGTGTTTTGTGGTGGGTATATGCACATCCTATGGCCTTGTGGCCATAAGGTGCTCGCTACAGGTGTTTTGTGGTGGGTATATGTACATCCAATGACCTTGGGTCCATATGGTGCTATCTACATATGTGTCATGGCGGTATGTGTACATCCTATGGCCTTGGGGCCATAGGGTGCTCGCTATAGGCGTTTTGTGGTGGGTATATGTACATCCTCTGGCCTTGGAGTTGTAGGGTGCTAGCTACATATGTGTTGTGGTGGTATGTGTACATCCTATGGCCTTGTGGCCATAGGGTGCTTGCTACAGGTGTTTTGTGGAGGGTATGTGTACATCCCATGGCCTTGGAGCTATAGAATGCTTGCTACAGGTGTTTTGTAGTGGGTATGTGTACATCCTATGGCCTTGGGGCCATAGGGTGCTAGCTACAGGTGTTTTGTGGCGGGTATATGTACATCCTATGGCCTTGGGACCATAGGGTGCTAGCAATAGGTGTTGTGTGGCGGGTATATGTACATGGGGCCATAGGGTGCTAGCTAAAGGTGTTTTGTGGCAGGTATATGTACATCCTATGGCCTTGGGACCATAGGGTGCTAGCAATAGGTGTTGTGTGGCGGATATATGTACATCCTACCATAGGGTTCTAGCTGCAGGTGTTTTGTGGTGGGTATATACACATCCTATGACCTTGGGACCATAGGGTGCTAGCAATAGGTGTTGTGTGGCGGGTATATGTACATGGGGCCATAGGGTGCTAGCTAGAGGTGTTTTGTGGCGGGTATATGCACATCCTATGGCCTTGGGACCATAGGGTGCTCAATCGGAACTCAAGCTCATCCATTCTCAATTGGCATTCAAGCTTAGAGGTAATTTCATTCTACTTATTTTCTAATTACATTTTGATCGCATCTTAATTCACTTCTAATTAAGCTCTAATTAGATTTAGGTCATCCTCACTCTACACATTCAAATCTAAAGGAAAATCCAAAAGATTAATTTAATAAAAAAGGGATCTTCAAAACTTTGCTATAATAGATTTTCAAGCCCCATGATTAGTATCGAACAAAAAAGTAGCACACATTAGTAAAATTTATCGTTTTTGGCTATTTTTGGTGCTTTTTTCATTATGCAAATTATGGGTCCGGGGTCAAAATTTGCTTCATGAGTGTCGTTCCACTTGAAGTGTCAAGATATGGTTGTTGTTCATGAGATATGGACATTAGATATGGACTTTTTGTTTGGTATGCGAGTTTTGGTCCCAAGATACAAAAATAAACCGTAGATATCATTTAATTCACAGCGTTAAAGAATAAATACCTTTGAAACATTTGCTCCATGCATTCTAGAATTCTATAAGCACAATGGCACACAAAAAAATAGCAGTTTGTGATCACGTTTTCTCCGAAATTTTGCTAGCGGGGTCAAGGGACAGAAACCCTTTGCCGCGGGGTCAATCTCGGCAAAGAGATGGCGACACACAGAGCCGCCATTGCCTTCTTCTCCTTTTTCTTGTACACACAGAGCCGCCATCTCTTTGCCAATGTTGTCCTTGCAACACCAATGCAAACTTCGCACAGACCTGTAGAACTGCGTCCTCGCTGCCAACACCTCTAACACACATCTCCAACGCCATTGCCGGACCTCCGCCCCTTCTTCTTCTTATTTCACCTTTTGCTACCGCAATCAGTCACCCCTGCACCCCTTCATTGTCTGCACATGATTGCCACCCTTGTGTCCACCGTTTGCTGTAGAAATCTCTCAATTGCCCCAGATTTTCCCCTAATTTTTTGTGTTTCATCGAGATTCACCAAGCTCGGCCATTCAGGAACCCAATTTAGGGTTTCTCACAGGTAACATTTGCAGCTTGTTTTTCTCTAGTTACGTTCTTATTATGCTATAATTACATTCTAATTATGCTCTACTTACATTCTAAGCAGTTTAACCTCTCTCTAAAGCCCAAAACAAAAAACCCTAATTATGATCTAATTACATTCTAAATAATTTAACCTCTCTCTAAAGCCCACAACAAAAAAAACAGACAACTCTAATTATGTTCTAATTAGGTCCTAATCAATTCCACTTCTCTCTCAACCTCAAAACAAAAAAATAGAAAACTCTAAAACAAAAACAAAAAAGAGAAAAAAAAGATTTGTGTTTATGGAATACTTGTAATGGGTAGAGGGCGATGACATAGGAGTACGACTAGAGGATGATGTTGTAGGATGTTGAGTAGAGGGTGATGTTGTAAGAGGATGAGTACGGGGTGAGATAATACCGTGGGAAAGGGAGGACAAGTACCTGGTGAGATGATAGAGTGTCGAAAGGAGAATAAAAGAGTGGGAAAGGGGGAGAAGTAATACCTTACTTAATATATATAAAATAAAAAAATATTAAAATTTCATATATCTATCATGAACACACCCTATGGCCTTAAAGGCCATAGGGTATCGAGTAAGAGACTCTAGCAAGGCACCTTAAGAAAAGTTCCACAAGGGCACTAAAGGAAGCATGTATAGGTAGCATGGCTATAGAACGCCAACGAAAAAGGCACCATGGTAGTCCTATGGCTCTTGAGCAAAGGATCTCATTATGATACAAGAAAATCTATGACCCTTGAGCTTGTACATTGGAACCCTATGGCTCGAGGGAGAAAGGAGCTTTCATTACAATAGAGGGAATCCTATGGCACTTGAACTTGTACATTGGCACCCTGTTGCCCTGGAGCCATAGGATCTCATTACAATAGAAGGGAACCTATTTAGCTTCTACATTGGCACCCTATGGCCCAAGGGCCAAATGATATTTCATTACAATAGAGGGCACCTTAATATGGCCCTAGGTCCATAGGATCTCACTACAATAGAGGAAATCCCATGGACCTTGAGCTTGTACGTTGGCAACCTAGGGACATAGAATCTCATTACAATAGAGGGAAATCTATGGCCCTTGAACTTGTAAATTGGCACCCTATGGCCCTAGGGTCATAGAATATCATTACAAATATAAGCCCATCTATGGCCCTTGAGCTTGTACATTAGCAACCTACAGCCCAAGGGCCAACTAATCTCATTACAATAGAGGGCAACCACAGATGGCCTTAGGCCCATATGATATCTCATTAGAATAGAGGGAAACATATGGCCCTAGGGCCATAGGATCTCTATTTGGAATAGAGTACAACCTATGGCCCTTGAGATTCTATAGTGGCACCCTATGGCCCTTGAGATTCTACATTGGCACCCTATGGCCCTAAGGCCATAGGATCTCTCATTAGAGTAGAGGGTAACCTATGGCCCTAGGACCATAGGGTGACCTAGGTGTCAATGTAAATGCTACCAAACACCATGTAGACTATTCAAGGTCACCTACATATACATAATGGCATCCTTATGGCCCTAGGGACATATTATCTCTAATTGGAATAGAGGGAAATCTTTAGACCTTTCTATTCTACAATAGAACCCTATGGCCCTAGGGCCATTGGATTTCTAAATAAATTAGAGGGAAACATATGGCCCTAGTGTCAAATGGTAGCCTTTCAATCTCAATACATAAGCCCTCCAATAGAATTTATACCATTCAAGGTCACCAAAATGGGCACCATGGAAGCCCGATTGCCCAAGGGCCATAGGATCTTTGATTACAATAGAGGGAAACCTATGGACCTTGACCCTATAAATTGGTACCCTATGGCCCTAGGGCCATGTGATATCTCATTGGAATAGAAGGCAACATATGGCCCTCGGGCCAACGGTGGCCTCAGGGTGTCGATGTATAAAATTTGCAAGAGCATTTATACCATTCAAGGTCACCCGCATGGGCACCATGGAAATCTATAGAGGGAAATATAGGGCCCTTGAACTTGTATATTGGAACCCTAGGGCCCTAGGGTGATAAGATCTCATTACAGATGGAAATCTATGTCCCTTGAGCCTATACATTGGCACCCTATGGCCTTAGGGCCAAATGATCTCTCATTACAATAGAGGGAAAGATATACCCTTAGGGTCAAAGGGTGACCTTAGGGTGTCAATGTATAATCTGTCTAGGAGCATTTAAAATATTCAATGGCACCCAAATGGGCACCAAATCTATCCTATGACCCTAAGGTCATAGGACATTGAAACCCTATTGCCTTAGGGCCATAGGGGATCCCTTATTACACTAGAGGGAAACCTATGGCCTTAGGGCCATAGGACATTGGCACCCTACGTCCTTAGGGCCATATGATCTATCATAATAAATAATATCTAATTATCCTTAATGATTTTTTCATGTTAAAACTAATCATTTAATATGGGGAAGTACCAGGGGAGAAAAAGCTAGGCTGGCAGACCGATCACAATAGGGATCCAAAGAAGGGAAAATAGGGATCCAAAGGGGGGGCCATCTGCAAAATAACAATGTGCATTAATGGGATTTAAAGACCCTAAGGTTCATCCCATTAAGACTCTTAAAATTCTAAGGTTCCAAAACTCAAAGGGTATGTCCAATGGTCAAGCTTAGGGTAAATTAAATGCTTATGGGAAGACTCAAAAGTCCTCCACATCCTTATCCTTGAGGAGGCGATCCTTTTATGTAGGGGATGAGAGATAAACACACACATACGCGCGCGCGCTCTTGCAAGCCCACTTTTCATAAAGGGCATAGTGGACACATGTCAGCTCCCTAGCCTAGTTGCCCCAAAGGTGCATACAAATCCTATTGGATGGCCATAGAGGTGGACCAATGAGAATTAGGCTAGAGTAATTTTTGTTTTATTTATTTAAAAACACTTGATAAAAGAAGCAATATAAATTAAGCTCTCTAGAAGACTATTGGACAGTCTCCCAAGGGATCCAATGAGCATTCAACAGGCCAATGGCTTGCCTGATTCCTATTGGCCAGAAGACTAAGAGGTCCAATGAGAGTTTAATTGAATTATTTAAATACATAAAGTTCTCACAAAAGGGTAAAGGGGGACACATGTCACAAGGGTATCACTTATTCTTCTTAATTGTCATTAGCTAAGCTTTGCAGGGGGGAATAGGATGCCAACATGAGTAAAAAGCAAGAGGGGTTGACCAAGAGAGAGAGAGGGGGACTGATTTTTGCAAGGCATTATCACTGACACACTCACACAAGCTCATGTGTGAAGTAAAGAAGACTATCTCCTTCTCCAAGCTTTAATGAAAGCTTATCGTCTTCTCCAAGCTTTTGAGAAGGGAGGCCTACACCTGGCAACTCTTGGCTTTGTGATGAAAATCCAACCAAGAGCCAAGCTTCAATGTATGCTCATCTCCTCTACCATGCTAATTACTAAACTATGCTAACCTGCTAAGAGTGATTATATGAGGAGAAATACTTCTTTCTCGTAAGAATAATCCTTCTTCCTCTCGATCTACTCTCATACCCCACTAGCTCTCACCATCTTCAAAGATGTGTGAGGTCTTGGGTCTGCAACCATGATGGAATTGATGTTGTGTTTTCAAGTGTGAGCTTAGTTCTTGAAGTTTCCATCTTCATTGCACCAGCAAGTTATTGAAGGAACACAAAGTATTGTATTGTAAAATATCTCCCTTGATGTGGGAAACCTATAATACAAAGCCTTTTAGAGGGGGGACCGGCTTCATGTAAATCCAGTCCTCAACTGTTGTCAATAGCTTAATTTCTCTCTCTTTTTGAAGGATTGTTCATGCCTATCTAACTAGGTGTTTACGTTTGTAACTCTCTCCATCTAGGCACTCTTGCTATGCTCATTAGGAATTTATTCTAATGAAATGCTCACTATGTCTATGCTATTTTCTGCTATACACAAGTTACTAGACCATTGAATGCTATATTGGTATCAGAGCACAAGGTTTCTCTTTTCTTTCTCAAGAAGAGAGCTCCTCAAGCTAACTATAAATGGTTGGCATTATTAATTGCAATTCAGTAAGTAGAATAGGGATTTTTCAGCCTTGCAGTGCGCCTGCTTTGTGTAGATAACATGGCATCCCCGTCAAGAGCTATGGTCTTAATAGTGGAGTCCTACAGGGCTTGCCTACGGATTTTAACCACTATTGAGCTATTAGAAGCTTAACATCAACCGGTAATGTTTTGGTGTTGAAAGACCCTCTCTTCTTTTCCTTGCAAGTAATGATATTCGAGCCACAGGTACATGAGCTTGAGTGCTTTTCTAAAGGGGTTAAGAGGAGTAGCAACTAGGGCTTGAAGTGCCAAAGTACACTTAAAAATTTACACCTAAGAGTTGTTAGAATGGATGACAGTAGTAAAGAGAGTGAAATTAATGCTGATAGATTTGATTCTGCTAATGAATAGGCTACTAATGATTCCCCTATGCTCGTTAACTACCTTGTTACTAGGCTTCAACAAGCCATGGGCAATCCATCCCTCCAAAGTGAAGTGCAACGGTAGCTACATGCTCATGGGATTCTCCAAACTCCCCACCAAGAAGAGAGAGTACCTAGGAAGCCTCCTTGTGAGACTTCCAAAAGAGGCCTCTCTCTGATAAGGGAACAAGAAGAGGACCCGTACAAAGGGCTCAAAAATCTACTACTTGATGACACGTCTCCTTCCCAAAGGAGAATTCAAGTTTCAATGGTAGAGCCCCCACCAAAGGAACGAGAAAGAAGTGAGTCTCGTGTCACCTTGATGTAGATGGCTCCACGAAGACGGTGGGCAAAATGCTCTCCACCACACCCTTAACGGGGAATACCATTGCACACTTCTCCACACCGTAATTCAAAGAGGGACAAAAGAAAACAAGAGAAGAAAAAGGTGAGAAAGAGGTCACCCTCTTCTCCGTGTTCTTCATCCTCTTCCTCTTGTGAAGAAAGTGATGGTGCGGACAAGGAGGAACGAGGGAAGAAAAAGGCAAGAAAGAGGTCACCCTCTTCTCCATACTCCTAAAATTCTTCCTCTTTTGAAGAAAGTGATGGTGCAACTTTTGAACCACCAAAAAAAGAGTCCATAGGAAATCCTATGCCGTGTGGAAGAGGTCATCCAAGCTCAAAAAGTTCAAAGAGGGAGGAAAGAATGTATCTTTCCTTACCTACGATGGCACCTTTGGTTCTACAGACAAAGTGTAATAGAAATGGCCTATGAACTTTGAGAATAGTGCAATTAAGAAAATTAAGGTGAGCATTTTTGTGAGATCACTTTGAGAACATGGAGGGTGAACTTAATTGATGGTAGCAATATAAACATAGTACTTAGTTAACTTTGGCATGAACAATACTTTCGCAAGAGAGAGAGTATTAGAGAACATGACAATAGTTGAGAACCGGATTTACTTGGAGTTGGTCCACCCTCTAAAAGGCATTTGTATTATAGATTCTACCATCAAGAGAGACTTTGTTACAATACAATCTTTGTGTTCCTTTGACCTTGGTGATGCTATGAAGATGGAAAGCTTCATGCATCACCATCTTAAAATAAATTTTCAAAAAGCATTAACTATCCCAAGCCACAGTCCCAAGGCCTCAAATGCCTTTGAAGGTAGAGAGAGCTAGCGGGGAATGAGGGTAGGGAAGAGGAAGAAGAAACATTCCATAGGAGAAAGAAATAGTTCCTCACTTATCATCACTCTTCTTGCTTAGCATAGCATAATAGCATAGTAATGAAGATGAAGAAGATGGCAAGCTTAAGCATTGAAGCATGGCTCTTGTTGGATTTGCATTCCATAGCCAAGAGTGTTGGTGTAGGCTCTCCACTTCATAACAAGCTTGGAAAAGTAGATGGAGCTCTTGCATTTGCACTCCACACAATGAGAGAATATGTGTCTTTTATGATTCTTAAGTCATTTGTTTTGAATTGAATACTTCAAGCCTTAGTCAAGCAAGCATGGAAACGTTCATGCCTCTTAAGAATTTATCTTTGAATTTAACATTTCAAAAACCTTAGTCATTTAAGCATAAAAATCACCTCAAGCTTTAGGCAAGGTTCCCACAACCACTTTAAGCATCGCAGCACCTCATGCTTGGGTAGGATTCCCACCTCGAGGTTAGCCCTAGCTTGCTTAAGGTCAAAGGATTTCTTAACACTAACTTTTGGAGGTCTTTAATGAAGCTAACCCTAAGGTCTTTTAGGCTCCATTAGATGCACGTTGCTCTTTGATAGACTACCTCCGTTTCGACCCCTTTTGAGATGTAACCATCTCTCCTCTTGGTCCCTTGCTGAGGTAAATCTAGAAGCACTTATTTCACATTGCTCTTTGGTAGATCGTCTCCTTTTGGACCCCTATTGAGATGCAACCATTTCTCCTTTTGGTCCCCTGTTGAGATATGTCTAGAAGCACATATATATATATATATCCTAAGTCTTGTTCCCCTTTTATCTTACCATATTAAGTGATCAGTTTAATATGAGAAAATCATTTGGTAAAATTAGATATTATATTTTATGACACAAAGTCTTGGCCTTCATTCAACAATTCGATGCGGCATTTGGAGATGGGGGCTTCATGGAGTCCTCTAAGCTACACCATGTAGCTATGCATTTTCAAAAGTCTGCCAGGCAATGGTGGTCTAGCCTATGAGCAAACGGTGAAGCTCCACAAACATGGAAAGATTTAAGAGCTTCCATCATGAAGCACTTTTTGGCTACCGATGCCAAAGACACCGAATGGCGAAGCTTGAAGCTCTCTCTCTCTACGAATCTATTCACAAATATGTAGACAAGTTTTGGGACTTACATCTCAAAGCCAGTGTCTTTAAAAAGACAGATTTTGGGGAGCAAAAACAACAATTTTGTGCGGGTTTAACTGAAGATATGGCGGAGTATGACAACTCCCAAAGGCCACACACCATATCTGTGATCATACACCATACTATGGGGGCTTCACCAATCAATTTTCAACAAGGGGCTAAGAGAAATCTTAAGCCCATGGAGAACAAGGACCGTAATGACGAGCCCAAGGGAAAGAAAAATTTCCAAAAGTCTCCCAAAGGCAACACCAACAACAACAAAGCTAAGGAGAAGGGAGTTTATAAAGGCAAAAATAAACTCTCTCTTAAAGAGCTTGAGTGTTATCGTAAAGATAACCAGTGTTTCAAGTGTGGGGAGCAAGGGCATGCCTATCATGCTTGTCCCCACAAGAATGAAAGAAATGAGCCTCCTAGAGCTACCTTGGTCAAAATCCAAGAAGAGGATACTCACCACAAAGGATCTCCTCTATGCCATGCTTGGGAAAAGGTAAGAAAACATGATGCTTTCATTCTCTTTGACCCTGGTTCTACTCACAATTTCATATCCATAGAGTTGGCCACCAAGCTAGGCATCCAAGCCTATGAGATGGGAGATGTCCTACCTGCCGATGGTGCTTTCAAGGGGCAAGAAGACTCGGTCACTCCCTTAATTGGGAAATTTAGGCTCCATGTCCAAAGCTATGTGGACAAGGAGGACTTCTTTCTCTCTCCTCTCAAGCACGAGGATGTAATCCTAGGGGCACCATGGTTTGATTGCATGGCTACCAATGTTAAATTCCCTGAAAGGCAAATCTCCTTTAGGTTTAGGGAAAAAGATATGTACATAAATGCTAAGGAGTTGGGTAACACCATACCCATTGTACATATGCAAGCTTTCAATAAGTCAATAAAGAGCTCTATTTTCATGTACATGATTTTTGCTAAAGATTATCAAAATGAACCTAATGCTTTAGCAAAAGATAATATAAACAGTCATAAGGGATTAGAGTTACCCAATTTTCTCAAGGAATTTCAAGATGTTTTTATTGACGACATGCCTTGTGAACTACCTCCTAAACGAGGCAATGAGGACCATGCAATTGAACTTCTTCCATGAAGTTTACCTCCTTCTAAAGTTTCCCAAGCTCAATAAGAGGAGATTATGCGGCAAGTACATGAATTAGCTGAGAAGGGCATGGTTAGGCCTAGCTCATCTCCATTTTGTTCACCCATGTTATTAGTGCAAAAGAAAGACGACATATATCATATGTGTGTCAACTATAGAGCACTAAATAGGATCACTATCAAGAATAGCTTTCCCGTTCCACGGGTAGAAGACCTGTTTGATAAGCTACATGGGTCAGCCTACTTTAGTAGGATTGACCTAAAAAGTGGCTACCATCAAATAAGGATAGTTGATCAAGACATTATAAAGACCACATTTTGCACTACGTTTGGTCTTTACAAATACATTGTCATGCATTTTGGCTTGACCAATGCACGAGCCACATTTAACCTCTTGATGAAGAAGCTATTCACGCCTTACTGAACCTTTACTAGAGTTTTCTTTGATAATATAATCATCTACTCTAATTCCCTAAACAAACACAAGCAACATCTCCAGGTAATATTTCAAGTTTTACGAGAGAATAAATTTTATATTAACCAAAATAAAAGTGAGTTTTTCTTACAAGAGATTCAGTATTTAGATCACGTTATCCCTCAAGATGGCATCCAAATGGATCCACCAAAGTTAGAGGTAATAAAAGGATGGCCTAATCCAAGGAATCTTTTTTATCACATATCACATGACACCCTGTGGCCTTCAAGCCATAGGGTAGTTATTCTATCTCACCTAAAAACTATTTCAGAGTCTCAAATAAATTGTCCTTTGGCCTAACTATCTTGTTAAAGATCTTAGGATCATAGTGTGCTGATTCTAGACCAAACTTATGGAGGAAGATATGTCAGCTTATTGCCTTGGAAACAAAGGGGTCATATACAATAGGGATATAGATTCCCTAGCTTGTGATTAATGTTTTGATATTCTTGTGAGAATAAAACGAGCTTAAAAATCCATAAAGGTTTTTTGGCTGCAAAATTACAGAATGAGAGTGTGAATAGCTAATTTATAATCATATTAAATTATATTTTAAGTTGAGTCTAAATTATTTTATTGTGAACTGATGGTGTACGCATTTCAAATAATTATCTCTGTATCACAAATAGCTAGGTTAATTATATATTCAACATTTGTTAGCTATAGCAAATACTTTCTTAGATAATGAACATCAAGTATCAAAGCACACATCATTTATAAAACATTTGTTTGTTGGTTTATGTGAAGATCTAATTCTTCAATTTCAATAGGGTTTTATTCAAAGGAAGAAAGTCTGAGTATCGTGGTCAGAACTATGGGTTTTTTTTTCTTCTGGATGATGTATAGAATTAAAATGGATATCCTAAATTTATTTTAATAGAGGGAAGCTAGGACTATTATAGTTTTTTATCTTGTCTTACAAAAATTAGAACATTGTATCAAGGTATATTACAAAGCAATGGTTGTATAATGTATGGGAATTGTTTAAGTTTGTAAACTGGATTGTATATTTAGTGGTTAAATCCAAAACAAGCAAATGCATTGAAGTGAAAAGCTTAAACCTATAATGAACTTCGTGGATGTGTTTGCACTTTTAAAAAGGTTCCTTTTTAAGTTTGTGACCTTGATTAGTTTCTTGAGGATGCTTTTCTAACATATAAAAGATGTGCCACCCTTTCAATTCTTTTAAAACTTCTAGCATCCAATACTTTTGAGGACTCTAGTAGACAACAAAATTTTCATAAGTGTCTATTGAGAACATTGAGAAAAGTAAATGTGTTATCCAATTTACTTATATATAAAAGAATTTTTTGTGATCATGTGACTTTAAATTCAAGAAAAACATGAAGATGAAGACTTGGCAATCTATGTATAGTTTAAAATGAGCACCTACAAAGCTATTGTTGATTCTCTTTTCAATGCTCTCCTTTGCACTGTAAAAACTATTGTTAGAATTATTTGTACCCTTTCCTTTTCATAAGTACATAGGTTATTTTTCAATTTCAAATTTGTTGTATAGTATACACTTGCAAAGGACCCTATGGTTTTGAGGCCATAAGGGCTCACCCTATCAAAATCACTCAGACATTGTGGTTATCTTTACCTTTTCACTATACATAGGCGTGTGTGAGTTAAGAGACTTTCCCCATATCTCCTTAAAACCCTCAGCTAGCTAGTAATTGGGCTAGTTGAACCTAGAAAATAAATTAAAATAAAAAATAAAAATATATTATGGTCCATTTGTGTGTAAGTATTTCATTGTATATAGTGCCTAAATATAGGAAAAAGATTATAATTATTTGGGTATGTATTTAAATAGTTTTGCTTAGGTGTGTTGTTGTTTACCTAAGTATGCTATGTATATTTACTCACCATTACCATGATTATTCTTACCATGTATTCTATACAAAATCATTTTATGTAGCTTCTCTTATTTTTTTTTTGTGAATCCACTCCAAGAAAAAACCTCAAAAAAAAACCTTTCACCATCAGTTATTTCCTTTCACTAAATTCCTATTTTCTACATGCATTTTTTCTTATCTCTTGTAAATAAATATACATCAATAAAGGCAAATGAGGACCCTCCTTATTTGATTCCCTATATTTTTATATATTTATTTTTTGTATATACAACTAACATTATTCTAGATTCAAATATATAATCTGTTTTTTTTCATCATATCCATATATTATATTTGTGGATAATATACAACTATACATGTTGTCAAACCTATAGAAATCTATTAGGTCATGCTCTCATGCAAGGAGGGGATCACCTTTGGGGCCTTATGAAAATTCAACAAAAAAGGGACCACTGAAGACTTTTTTAAAACTCACTCTCTTCTCCATTAGCCTCCCCTCTCACAACCGTAGCTCACTTTTGAAGCTCTACCTACATCTACCATCTCCATATCTTTCTCTATTACTCCCATATTACAAATTTATTCTACCCTTTCAAGAATTCAAAAAAAAAAAGCAACCTAAACATACTTAATCTCTACAATATGGGGGTTTTTTATCAGCAAAACCCTCATTCTCATTGTGGTGATTCAACTATGGAAGTGGCGTGAAAAGAAGAAGAAGGAGAACAACAATCACTTTCGACAATGCATGCAAGGGAGAGTCCAAGATTCCTCAAGGATCCACCATCTCAAGGGTACATCCATCTCATTCACCCCTCTTTTCTCATCCTTCAAGTCATTCTATCCATTGTAACTATATAGCTAACTCTTTCTAGTGATCAGTGCATCAACCAGTGCATCAACCAGTGAAGAGGAGTCTTCTTTGGAGGTAATGGGAATTGTATTCAATGCCAACACCCAAGATGTTTCTGTAGAAGAAAAGCCAACAGAAAATCACACACGAGGGGATGAAAGATGCCACCACCTTCAAGAAGGATTTGAGAAGATTCTTGCAAAAGATCTTACTTGTGAGGAGAAGAGGTCCTACATCACTATGTTAAGGAGGTATCCCAATTTGTTTATCACTGACTACTCACAAATAAGAGGTGTAGATGTAATAGAGCATCGAATTGAATTGAAACCAGGGACCAAACCCGTGGCTCAAAAGTTAAGGCGACTAGGATCTGTGCAACAAAAGGGTCTCCTACAAGAAGTGAATCGACTCTTGAAGGCTGGCTTCATCTATCCAGTATCCAGCTCCGAATGGGAATCACCTATTGTAGTCACTCCCAAGAAGAATGGTAAGTGGAGGGTCTGCGTGGATTACAAACCCCTCAACGCTGCGACAAAGAGGGACCACTTCCCTCTCCCTTTCCAAGATGAAATTTTGAATGAAGTAGCAGGTCACGAATGCTACACTGTGTGTGATGGGTATTCATGATATTTTCAAATTAGAATAGCAGAAGAGGACCAACCAAAAACCACCTTCATCACACCTTGGGGATGTTTTGCATTCAGAGTAATGCCTTTTGGGCTCACCAATGCTCCTAGCACCTTCATGAGATTCACAATATTTGTATTTCAGCCATTCTTTGGAAAATCTATAAGAGTCTTTATGGATGATTTATGTATTTATAGTTGTAGATCACTTCACTGCCAAAAGGTTGAAGAGGGGCTTAAGAGGCTCCATCAATTTGGGGGACAACTCAACCCAGAGAAGTGTCATATCGGTGAATCTTACGTGGTTTTTCTAGGCCATGTGGTTTCTTCACAAGGAATTCAAGTGGATCCCTCTAAAGTAGAGGCCCTTTTGTCATTATCTCCACCAACAACAACTAAGGAGCTAATGACCTTCAACCACAAAGTGAGGTACATGTCTCGCTTCATCCATCTCCTAGCAGAAGCCATCGCCCCTTTGCATAGGTTGGCAAGCCAATCTACATTTGAATGGGGGAGGGAACATGCAAAATGTTTTGAGGAAGTGAAGGGCATTCTTAGCTCTCTCCCAATCCTAATGCCACCAGATCCAAAGGAGACCTACTATGTCACTCCAAGTGTAGGTTTTGAAGCAATTGGTGTTGTTTTGATGCAAAAAGATCCTAAAACATCATACATGAGGCCGATCTATTTTGCAAGAAAGGTGATGACTCCGGCCGAGAAGGGATACACTGAAATGGAGAAAGTGGTCTTTGCAATCTTGTTTGCGGTAAGGAAGTTTCGATCGTATCTTCTCCCTGTGCCATTTGTTTTTCTCACCTTAGAGCAAAATCTACCATATGTAGTACAACACATGAGCCTCTCATCTAGAATAGCAAAGTCGGTGCTTGAACTCCAAGAATTTGAATACACTTTCCTTGTAGAAGATAGCACAAGAGCAGGACTTGCAGACATTCTCACCTACAAAGTGAGAGAAAGGGAAGGATCGCGACTACAAAGAGAGGAAGGCTCAAAATAGTTCAAAGTGAAGGAGATTGATAATGCCCATACTTTATGCTTTGACGGAGCTTATCAATGCCAACAAGACAAAGCAGCAGGGGGGATCATCATTTTGAACCCACAAAAGGAGGTAATGGTTAGAAAAGGTATCACTCTACCCAACGTTCACTCTAACAATGAGACTGAGTATGCTGCTCTAACCCTTGGGTTAGAAGAATGCAAAGAATTAGGCATACAAAGACTTATTATAAAAGGTGATTCTTTGCTAGTGGTCAGGCAAATCCAAGGGACTTGGAGGTGCAAGAATCGTACATTGTTTGAGTGGCTTAGTAGTGTAAGAGCTTTGATGAAGGGTTTTAAAGCAACACAGGTACAACACATTGTGAGAACTCGTAACAAGGAAGCAGACTTACTCGCAAATGAAAAGCTTCAAATGGCAGTAGGAGGTGTGAAACTATATGAACCCAAATATCAAGGTCAAGAGGAACTAAAAGACATTATCTTCTTTCTACAAGCAGGTGAGTGTCCCAAACACTTAGACAAGGTGCAAAGACATAGACTAGTTAAGAAGGCCACACCTTACCAGTTGATCGGGGATGATTTATATCACAAAGGGAAAGATTTGGTCTTGAGGAGAGTACCACGTGTGCAAGAGATAGAGAAAATTCTTCTTTCATGTCATGATGATGTCTGTGGTGGTCACTTTTCTCAAGATATTACAAGTAGGAAGATTTTACAAGCAGGGTTTATTTGGCCGAGCTTACATCGTGATGTCCAATATTGGTGTAAGGCATGTAAGCCATGCCAAATTGCTGGGGATAGACGACTAACATATGAGCCTCGAGTCCCAATAATATCTTATGGCCCTTTTGAAAAGTGGGGTGTGGATGCAATAGGTCCCCTACCTCGTACTTCTACAGGGAAGGTTTTCATCATCATGGGTGTTGACTACATGACACGATGGGCGGAAGCAACAAGCACAACCCGAATCATAGCTGAAGAGGTATCAAAGTTTATTTTTGACCATATTTGTGGTAGGTTTGGAACACCCCTAGAAATCTTATCAGATCGAGGCCCGGGTTTTAGGGTTGACCTTCTGAATGATCTCTTGAGGAGGTTAAAAGTGAAACACCTGCATTCCACACCCTACTATCCTCAATGCAATGGATTGGTGGAAAAAGTGAATGGAATGATATGTAAGATCATTTCTAAGCAGGTTGTGGACCGGCCTAATGATTGGGATCGCCATTTGACGGCTGCTCTTTGGGCGTATAGGACATCTTTCAAGGTATCTACCCAATTCACCCCTTTTCATATAGTTTATGGACAGGAGGCACTTCTCCCCATTGAGGTAGAGCTCTCAAGCTTGCGCGTTCTTGCAAGAGTGGCAAAAAAACCAAAAGAGGTTCTACATGAAAGGATCTTAGATCTCCAACTACTTGAGCTAGATAGAGAAGAGTCCATTGATCACTACATCACCAAAGCGACAAGCCAAAGAGACAAAATCAACAAGAAGCTCAAGGGGAAAGGATTGAAGGAAGGTATGTTGGTTCTTCGCTATGATAACCAACTTGATACTCGACTTGACAAAAAGTTTTTGCAAAGATGGGAGGAACCTTTCATGATAAAAACAAAGTTTGGGAATGGTAGTTACAGATTAGCAGATTTATCAAGAAAACTCCACAAGACGAGAGTCAATGGATGGAGATTAAAGCCCTACTTTCAACGTATCAATCCGTTGATAGGAAGTCATCTTCCTACATCGTCTAAGCTCCAAATTGGCATGGATCCCTTCGGCTTGGAAAATGCTCCACCTATTTTTAAAGCTTTGATGTGCAAAGAAGAACCAGCTTTGGAATCTGAACATACCCAAGGCAACCCTCCCATCTCTGATTTATGGGATTGAGGTAATGAAAAGCAGGTCTAATGGAGTAAAAGAGTGCATGACACTCCTCCTATTGAAAAAAAAGAATTAAAAAAAGTGAAAAAGGAAAAATGACAAAAAAAGAGAAAAAAAAAAGAAGAAAAAGAAGCAACACCGTCCTCCTAAAGATAAGAATATCTCTAGGCTTGGGGGAGGGCTAATATGAATGGCATAAAATGGTAACCATCTTTTTGCAACATTTTTCAGCCTACTCAACGTCCTCTTCCTCATATGTGTATATATTTTTCTACGCTATTAAGTTATCTAGAGTAAATTCCACCTCTTCGTTTAACCTTTGTGGCGACACATACATTGTACTCTTCCCAAAAATGTCACCTTAGTCATATATTTATATTACCACCCTTTTCTTTTTTGCTTTGTAAATAAAAGTAAGCATACAATAACCAACTATCTACCCCCAAACTTTCTTACCTCTCGGGAATTAGTAGTAGAATAATAATATATCCATCTTCCATCCCATATAGATAAATTACCATGGAAAATCAACTCTCCACTTGTCTTTATCAAAGATTATGGTCCATCTCTACAAGTCTTCTATGCCCCCTACATAGGTGGCCCAATATCTCTTAAGAATATACATATAGTTTTTCTCCTTTCAAAAAGACTCAAATTGTATATTCTTTTCACAAGCAAATAATATTGGACCCTCCTCTATTTTTTTAAGAATCATATCCTTTTGAAAAAGCATGATTCCCCTTGGATGCATACAAGCAAAGGGCCCATACAAGAAGACTTGGAAGCAAAAGGTTCCCTAGCCTAGTGTGGACCTTCCAAACCGAATTCCTTGGTGCATGGGCGTGAAGAATAGTCCAAATTCGTATCGAACATGTTGCGAAGGTCAAATTTGCCTTTTGAAGCATGTCATTTCGAGCTACAGGTAAAAAGTTATGGTCAAAATAGTGTAAATCTGTCAGATTCATAGCAAAAGGGAACTGTAAATCAAGTAAATCAAGAGGGTGAGATCTTATTTTTCCCCTACTCATCTTCTAAAAGAGAAATGAGTGTTCAAGGTCACTTGAATGTGATGGGACCAACCTAAAGATGCTTTCTAAATGCCCAGACAGACAAGTTGAGATACCCCGCCACCCGTAGGGCCTCATGGTAGGGCCCACCTACATTATGCACCCCTATGGAGCCTTCACGGTCTAAAATGATATTTTTGGTGAATAAATAGTCCCTTTTATGTCCAATATTCAATGAGTGATCAAAGGACACTTAATTAGCGCTAATCACTCACCCTAATTAAGTGTAGCATAATCCCACTCCTACACAACTATAAATAGCCCCCCTTGGAGAGACTCAAGGACACACACCTATATTTTCAACTTCATGTTGTTTCTTGATCAATAGTAGAGAAAACCCCAACTCTCCCTCTTTCACATCCTCCCTCCTAACCCTCCTCTTTGGAGGAAGTGCAACTCTATCCTCCACTCTTTCTATTCTACAATCTCTTACTCCATCAACCCAATAAATCATTTGTAGCACCTCAATAACTTGTAAATACATCATGATCTCTCTCATGGTTATGTTAATGATCATTAAATCATCTTCAAAACTTTCAAGTGTCGCAATTCGTGATGGTTAGCCAGCATCTGTCCTCCCCTTAAAAGGTGTGCAAGAAATCAAGTAAGTGTTCTATTCTCAATTTACCATTGGTTTGTTTTCTCCACACTTATTCAATTGGTCTAAATAAATTTCTCACTCCAACTCTCTTTTGCTTCATTACATATGCATGTGGCTACCTCTCATGGTGATTTTATTTGTGTCACGGCATTGCATAGATGGAGATTAGCTCTCTATGCAAAGTGTGTTAGTTTGATGTAAGTGATTCTCTTGTGTGTTTGAGAGGCAAGTCTTGCACGCATGATTTTTTTTATGAGTGCTTGAGAGAGGAGGAGTTTGGATGTATTATGGGTATTCTTATGGGGAGAAGGTGAATGCTATTTCACAAATTGCATATTTCATTTGATACACGGCATTGGGTTGCATAATCGTTGATGGTGTTCAAGTTTCCAAAGTGTATATAGAGTAAGGGGGTTTTCAAAGTGTGTTGCTTGAGTGGGTGAGTGCAAGTGTTATTTTGATTGGTTTCCTTCTCCACTCCCAAAAGAAGGTGGTGCCCCAAGTAGTGTGCGTACTTCTTTACGAACATTTTGTGAGGGTAGGCTCATTGGTTTAGGTTTAGAGGCCCCATTTCAAAAAGCTCGCCCTCAGTGGTTGCCCAACCCCAATTGAGCAGCATGGTAGCCTTGAGGGGTGTTTAGAGGTCACCTCTCTTGTTGCCCACCCTGGACCGCCTCAATGCTAAGCTAAACCTGCCTACTAGTCCATCCCAAGACACGAAATTGTGGACAATATAGCCTTGTTGAAAATGTTAGATCGATGCACTCACGAGACAGCATGCTAAGGAGGAAGCCTCCCTAGGAGCTTGTTTCCCATCAAAGATTCATCATACATATCTACTATAGCAATGCTAAGAAAACCTTCCCTTTGAATCTCAAATCATGGATTCCTTTTCTTTCTCACAAATGGCTCTCAGTAGATGTAGTGATGCATGCGAAATACCTCACATTGCACCCCAAAAGCATACACACACACACACACACACACACACACACACACACATGCACACACACACAATATAGAGCTTAGATGTACTGATCTAGATTTTGGAGCACTCAAATGAAAAGCTCGTCTCTATGTTAGAAGGATTCTTCAAGGTTCAGACTCTAAATATGCAGCGATAGTGAGCACTACCACATGAGCTCAAAGCTATCTCTTGTTGTGTTTCTCCTACTTCTTGGTTAAAGTCATCCAAGAGAGACGATGCGACATGCTCTAAGGTTTTCACTTCTCAGCACTCATATATTCACAAAGAAAACCTTTGAAGATGCGAGATGAGAAAATCTAACGACAGAGCTATGAGGAGTACCAACCTAGCTAGTTCTCTCTCTCTCTCTCTCTCTCTCTCTCTCTCTCTCTCTCTCTCTCTCTCTCTCTCTCTCTCTCTCTCTCTCTCTCTCTCTCTCTCTCTCTCTCTCTCTCCGTCAAAACAACCATTGTATTTAAGGTGGCCCGTATGAAATAATGATGGGCTACCCCTATTGTATATGCTTATGTACAAAATTCAAAAACCCCCCCCTTGTACACTCACATGGTACCGTATGGAAAAACACAGTGAATCCTCCAAGCACATACCTCAATGTTGTTTCCACGGGGGGATTCTACTCATTGTTTTAGGTGGTTTGTTGGACTCTTTCATGGTCTATACTCAGGACATTGTTAGTGCTTTGGGATTGGGGGGGATTTTTAGGTGAAATTCATGCCCTATTTAGTCATCTAACCCATTTGGGTGTAGGGCACAATGATTATGGAGGATGAAGCTAGTGGAGATCCATGGGAGATGGAGCATGATAATCAAGACCGACAAGAGAGAAGGGGGAGAGAGAGAGAGAGAGAGAGAGAGAGAGAGAGAGAGAGAGAGAGAGAGAGAGAGAGAGAGACTTTGATACAAGCAAAATTACATGCTATTCGCTTAAATTTGATGGGCTTATATATGATATATATACTAGAATTGACCACTAGATTGCATGAAAACTTCTAAAAAGAAGTAGAGTGTATCTACATGCTACAAGAGGGTGTTTCCACGGGTATCAGTGGGCTTGAACACAACAATCCCCCCCTCAAGCTCAATCTAAACTGATCACTTTGATGACACTTTGAGTTTTTGGTATACTCATCAACCGTGAGTTTTAGGTTTCCTCACAACCAAGGGTTTTAGGTTTTTTCATAATGTGGTGTACTCTCAAGCTACCCACACAAGGGGTTTCTAGTTTACTCAATAACCTCATGAGAAGTGGTTTATAAATCATTGACAATGGGCTAAGAACAGACCATGGTAGAGTTCAAACACCTATAACATTTGAGTATCCCCTTGGTTAGTTTGCATGCACCACACATGGCGTTTTGAAATTCTTGATATAGCCAAGCAATTTCCCTTTGTTCCCGCATGCATTTTGACATGGTGTTGTAAGAAGTCAAGGGCTAGAACTTTGAGCATCTCAAGATGCTACCCTATGCCAACTAACTTACCAAGGCTTTGATAGCATTTTGAGATGTTAGTCACTTTGGCTTGTGCAAGACAATATTTCAAAAGGTGACACCTTTGTTTATTGTGACGTTTGATATGAACAAGAGCAGCATTGTGATAGGCACTTGTTTTGCCTAATGTCATCAACGCATGTGCCTTGCCAACAAGGCTAATGGCGTTTTGATATGTCCATCTTGGGATCTAATACCACTTTTTTGATCTACGGAGCTACGAAGGATGGTGATGCAATAGAGCCATGGGAGATGGAGTGTGCTGAGCAAGACCAACAAGAGAGAGAGAGAGAGAAGGAGAGAGAGAGAGAGAGAGAGAGAGACTTTGATACAAGCAAATAACACGCTATTCTAAATTGATGGGCTTATACATGATATATATATATATAATGATATATGCATGCAATCTAATGATCAATTTTAATATATATATATATATATATATATATATATATATATATATATATATATATATATATATATATATATTAAAATTGATCATTAGATTGCATGCAAACTTCTGAAAAGAAATGGAGTGTATCTGCATGCTACAAGAGGGTGTTTCCACATGTACCAATGGGCTTGAACCCAATAGTGGGATCATGCCCTACCAGTTAACAGATGGAAACCACTCTTTGATATGTGGAGTTTTTAGGGTAAAAAGGAATGGATAATATTATTTTAGCTTTGGTGTTTATATATAGGAGATATCAATCAAAATATAGCATTTTTAACTTGTTGATCAAGTTTCTCTCTCTCTCTCTCTCTCTCTCTCTCTCTCTCTCTCTCTCTCTCTCTCTCTCTCTCTCTCTCTCTCTCTCTCTCTCTTTGTGTGTGTGTGTGTGTGTGTGTGTGCATGATCTCAACTCCATGGCTCTCTTCTCTGGCACCACCCTGCATGGTTGCTGCAAACCCAACGCTATTTCTTCCCCCCATCAACAATGTCTAATTGTGCATCTTTGCTATCTATTGCCTCTCTAATGTTGTACTTCTTACACCTTGTCTTCTCCCAATGTGCACAACTAAAGCTAGAGACAACAATGGCTCCATCGAGGTTTCTTGCAAACTGTAATTTTACTCCTTTGTCAAGTTCCTTGGTTGTCTATTTTATATTTCTACCGTATATGATGCTTTGATGATTGTAATGTTTTCATTGATTTTTCATGTTTGCACATCCAATTTTATAGAGTGGGAGCCAATAGAGTCCTTCATAGGTACTTTTGAGGCCATCCACAATGACCTTGGCAAGCTTCTCTATGCTAACTATCCATCCTTTGAGCTTGTCTCACGAGACATTTTTTTTATAACCATACTTATGTCACATCTAGGAAAACTGGGTATGGTAATATTTCTCATGTTCACTTGCCAACCTTGTAGAGTCTAGAATGGCCTAAGCTAGATATCGCATTGATTGCAGCACCAAAAGGAGAATTGAGGCAAATGTGCATGCATCAATGACGTGCACCTATGGTTCCCCTAAAGCTTCCCTAACATGGTTTATGTCTCTTCATGTGTTTGTGTTTATCTTTTGACTGCAGAGTGTTCGTAGGACACCAACAATGTGGACTTGCAGTTGGATGGGAAACTAAGGTGGTCAACCACCAGGGAGATAGAATCAAGTGCTCTGTAGTTGCTGAGAATGTGGTGTGCAGATACCATATTGTGAATCAAAGCTTGGCAATGGTCTTTCCCTACAGAACATGGAAGCTAATGAAGGGAGAATAGGAGGCACTAGACTCTAATGTTGCTGCTGGAGAATCAATTGAACTGCAAATATACCTCCAGGATGATGGAGTGCACGACATCTTGATGAATAACGATTGACACCTCAATCACCTTCGCGAGTACCTTAATCTCGGATATACCTTGCCCAAGCAATATGTCTTTGCTCAACAAAAAGGTTGTTCCTTCTAGAAAAGAGAAAAGATTTTTGTGTGCGAACATTTTGTTCTCGTGATGTATTTATGTAAAAGCTTGTAACTATTGCAGATTTTACTCCCATTGATACATATGGTGTTTAGAATCTAGTCTCTGCACATGCTTTTTCATTCTCAATTTGTTTGAGATTTTGATTTTTCTCAAACACCTCTATGTGACCGAGAAAAACTTCCGCTTTTGCTTGTGGAGGTTTATTAAAGGGCTCACTCAACAGGATTCTAGGATAGAGGATGAGGATGACCTCATAGACTTAGACATGGGGTGCATAGGCACCCAATTTTTTTCTTTGGACATAATTCTAGTCTCGCTTGTGCTTGAGGGCATGCAGAATGGAAAATCAAAGGAAAAGGCCAGTCAAAAACCGCATGTGACCATTATCAAGGAATCAAACAAAGTTATCAAAAACCGCATGTGACCATTATCAAGGAATCAAACAAAGTTATCAAAGACGTTGATGAGCAAGCTTAAGCATCTATGGCACTCGTCCTCTTGCAAGATCCTAGCTCCACTAAGGAGGAAGATCGGATTATAGAGGGAGATGAGGTGTTGGAGGAAGTCCTTGACCTCCAAATTCTCACTTTTTGCATGCAGCGGTGGTGGATGGTCGTCACTTTTTGTTCCTTTATGACATTGCCAAAACACTAGGACTCAGAGAAGATGAGTCTCTCTCAATGCTTGCTATCTATGTAGGCATGAAGGATCCTAGTGGAAAGCAAGAGAAGATCAAATTTCAAATTGACTTTAAAGACCAAGGTCTCCCAGCAAGCCTCTCTTTTATCCCCAATGAAAACAAACAAAAGTTGGTGCAAACGATGGCAAGTACACTTATAGAAATCAAATCATGTGCCTCATTTTATGAAAGCGTCCTAGAAAGCACTTTCCATCCACACAAACCATTGATCACTATGGGTGGAGATTATCGCTCTAGCATCGGGCCTTATAAGGAAAACTCTTGAAGAGATGGATGAAGAAACTGAGGTATACATTTTTTAACCTAGTGAGTTGTCTATTGGTACTTACAACGTGTTGAAGTCATTAAAAATATTTTGCAGATCGCATACCATGTTGATAAGTTTGCAATGCATACTGGAGGTTCTCGCAACATGCCTATGGATAGGGATAGCTCCCTATGTAGCTACCTGAGCCACTTGGGGCCATCCATTCTTTGAATTTCTCATGCAAAGTTCTCCAAGAATGAAATTACGGGGCTTCTCAAGTGCAAAGCATTAATTTCCATCCTTGATGAAGATTCCCTTACCCTTAATGCTCACGAATGTATATTGGTGGACCGGGAGGCGGCATTGTATACCTTTACAAGAAAGCACCCTGGGTCAGTCCTCTCCCATTGTGCCTTAAGCATAGGTCAAGGGATGATAAACCCAAAGGACATTTTAAAAACCCTTGGCATCAAGTTTTCCATTTGCTCCATACCCATAGTTGTAATTTGCAAGAAAACTAATCATCCACATGATATAATAGCCAAAGCAATACATAAACTTTTTATCTTTTTTATTGTTTTTTGTCAACATTTTGTACTTTTTTTTTTGGCTCATATTGTCCAATAAATTTCATTTTCACAAAACGCGTGCACAGCTCCTCGACCATTTAAGCACCCGACGGTCGGGGGTGCCTCCTAGTGATTTTTTTACAAAACGGGGCAACAAGGGGAGTGTACGGAGGCCGCGAGACCACCATGTCAAATCTGCTCCCTGCACATCATGACACACAGGGCATTTTTTTGCACCGTCGAGTGCCGTTGTATGCGGTGGTGATCCCACGGCCTTCGTACGCTCTCCTCGTTGCCCTGTTTTGTAAGAAATTCACCGAGAGGCACCCCTCGTCTGTCGATCTTGAATGGTAGAGCATAGTTTAAATTTAACAACTTGATTAATTCAAATACTTCAAGCAGACAATGTACATAATCAAACTTTACAATTGCACCAAATGATAGAAATTTGACTCATTGATATTATATCAAAAGATTACAAATCTCATAAAGAGAGGTTACATGGGATAAACTAATTCTTATGGAGACACCCTTCATTTTTCAAATTGATTTCTAGAGCTAGATTTGTACTTTTTAGGGTAAGTCACTTAGCATACACCATACAAGAAATGCCATCTTGGAACAGCTGCACCAAAATATCCTTGACAACATCCTACAAGGCCAATAAAGTTGTGCATTGTATGTGTGTAACCCAGTGTATATATTCGTCCATTATCTCTCTCATCAACCAAGAGAAGGCCGCTTTAAGTATGATTGGCTCAATGCTCTTTTGATACTTTTGGATCTCACGCAAATCAAATGTGCATGGCCTCCATCTCTGTTTCTTCTGTGTTGTTAGCAGTGGTGGAGAAGTCGCCTGCCTGGCCCATTGAGGAGGGTCATTTTTGTACTTTTTTCTCCTCTTTTCTTGGGCCCGTTTCTCTTTGGGTGTTCGCTTGTCCTTTTTCTTCTTAGCACATTGTTTTTCTCTTTAAGGAATTTTTGAAGGCCTAGAGCTCCTAACCTTCGCTTATTGGGTGGCTTGAGCTCTATCCTTTGCCTCTTTCCTCTCTGCCTCTTCTCGTGCTTGTAAATTAGCCAAGTGAGCTCTCTTGGCCTTGGCTCTCTGTCATTCCTCTTACTCCCTCTATCTTCTCTATTCTTCTTGCATTCTTAGTGCTTCTTTCTCAGATGTGTGTTTCTTTTCAATCTCTTCCATTCTCTTTCTCTTCTTGGCTTCGCATGCTTCAGGAACGAGGTCACCTGGTATTACTTTGATCACCCTTTGTTTGAACCATTGGGGAACTCTTCACAGTGTAGTTGCCATGATTGATGGAGCTCTAGGTGTTGTGACACCATCCAAGGTCTTATCATTAAGTAGAGGACCCTGGTATTCCTCTTCACTTGTTTCTTAAGTGGGTCTGTGTAATGGAAATGGCCTATGAACTTTGCGAGTAGCAAAATTATGAAAATTAGAGAAAGCAATTTTGTGAAATTACTTTGTGAGCATAGAGGGTGAACTTAATTGATGGTAGCAACATAAACATAGTACTTTAGTTAACTTGGCATGAATACTTTTGCAAGAGCGAGAGAGAGTTTAGAGAACATGAAAACACTTGAGGACCATATTTATGTGGAGTCGGTCCCCCCTCCAATAGGCATTTGTATTATAGATTCTCACATCAAGAGAGACTTGGTACAATACAATCTTTGCATTCCTTGTGACCTAGGTGATGCAATGGAGATGGAAAACTTCATGCATCACGAGCATAACATTAACTTTCACTACAAGAGGTTGTGTGCTCTTGTGACGCTGTTAGCGACGGAAATACACTGGGTTTTTATAACCCCCGGCGTCGCTAAAACCGTCGCTACGAGAGCGTCGCTATAAGCGTCGCTATCACCGTCGCTATATAGCGACGCTAATAGCGACACTCATAGCGACGGTTATAGCGACGGTTACACTGCAGACTATAGCGACGCTCATAGCGACGCTACAGAGCCATAAATAGCGACGGTTATAGTGACGCCCGAGAGAATTTTTTTTTGGTGGTAGGGAGGGCATTGAATGCCCTTCCACCCATCAACCATATTGTACTTGATTCACTTTTTAAAAAAAGTGCAAGGGTAGATAATAGACCCAAAATAGTCACCCACAAGACGCATTGTTTGTAAAATTGACAATTGTACACATCATAGGCAAAATGAATTGATTGGCAAATGTAATAATGACAATTGTACAACATCATAGGCATAAAGAATTGATTGGCAAAAGGAACTGCGGTGACAAATGTAATAATATACATGGTTCAAAAAGACGTAAGCTATGAGAAACCCTAAACTAATGCTATCTAGCTACGGCTAAACTGACGTCGTCTAGTCAGACGTCTCATCGCGTCCAAGCGGCGTATCTGTCGGATTCTGCAAAAAAAGACAATAAGACAGCTTTCAGTAAGTATAAACATATAACGACATTTATAAAACAATACAAAAAATAAAAAAGAGTAAACCCTAATACTAACCATGCCGCCGCGAGAACTGAGAATGTCCATCAGCGCGTTTAAGCCCTTCCTGCCTGCGTACTCGCACTCGTATGGTGTGGGATCACGTCCTGTCATCGACCACTGTCAAAACATACAAAGATTTCATTATGTTAGAATTAAAAAACTCATAAACCCTAAACTATCGAACATAAAGAGCAATGTGAAAACACTTACAAAATCGGCCTCAAATGATGCCCATCCACCGCTCCCCAAGTGGTGCGAGCTCCCTGACTCTACTCGCGCTCTGGCTGCATCCTTTTGTTGCTTCCACTTGTCGGGATTCTCGCGCGCTGCTTTCTTCGCATTCTTCCAATCTTCTTTGGCCAACCAATCTGGCCTGTTCCACCCATTCTTGATTGCTTTTTGCACTTCGGAACGCTTGTGTTTGCAGTATTCGCGCATTCGAATCTTCATCAGGTCTTCATTGAAGCGCTGATCCCGTGTTGGAACGGGAAACTCATCATGAAGTATGCTGATGACTCTGTTTTTTAAATCACTTGGTACTTCACTCCATTTGTTTAGTATGTAGTGTCTAAACAGCTGAGAGCAAAGACCACGCATGCGCGAGATCACCTTCTTGCCGTCATCATCCATGATGATGCCGCCGCTGAAGTCGATGGAGTAAGACAAGCCCTCTGGCCGGTGACGCGTGAACCTGGGTGTCCCGGCAAGGGTCTCTAGCGGCGTGTCGATGGGGGTACGGACGTCAGGTGTCTCCACCGACGTCTGGGCCCCGAAGCGAGGAGTGTCGAGAGGGGTGGCTCCTGGCGGAGTAGGTAGAGGTGTGTAGCTTCTAGGAACAGTCAGTCGTGCAAAACCTAGCGTAGATGGCGATGCTGTGGCTGGTGTGGGGGCGGGCAAAGAAGGGGAGGGTAAAGAGCCTCGTCGAACACGAGGCGGTGTGGAGGCATCGATGGCGGAATCCCCACAACAACCGCCACCGCCACCACTAGAGCGCCGGTGTCTAGACGAGTGTGAAGCTCGTCTCGTTGACGCCGAAGCTTCAGAGCGCGCCGAATGCTCCGAAAGAGAGGGAGATGCGGATGGAGTAGGAACGTGCGATGATGCGCCAGAGCGATGACGCTCCATGTACCACTGTCTCTACTGCAGTGACAAAGAAGAAAGAAACTCCTCATCATCCATACCTGCATTAAACACACGAATATTTAAACTTAATATTGAATGAATAGAGTAGACAATGACGCAAAGACCATTAAATACAATGACGTAATGACGCATATAAATACAATGACGCAATGAATCGAGTGATAGAGGAGGCAAGTCGAAAACTCAGAATTTTCAATCAAAAGATGTGAGCGCGAGTAGAAAAGAGCGTTATACACCATGGAAGGTACTTAGAGAGCCAGAGCTTTTACAACACGGAGCAAAATTGTTCAAATACAATATTTGTGGCTTTAAGAGATCTCTCTCTCATCCTCGCATAACTCAGCATAACTTCCTATATCTATATAGAGCTCTCCGTTTAAACACATATCCTCTGTTTCATTTTGTAGCTCCTCTGCATGCACCCCATATAGAGTAGTAGCATCTTGATGCTCGTCTGGCACCACCGCAGCGGCTTCTGATTGAGCATCTTCTCTGATCTCCTCCATTGATGCCGTTGTGATTGGCACATGGTAGCCTTCATACGTCCTTGCACTACGAGGGGCTACCTCTATGACGTACCACCAGTTTGATGTAGACTTTGTAGGATGAAATATTACCTGCCAGAGCCACATAACTTACATGAGAGCTTTCAAGCACATAACTTGTAAAAGGGGGATGTTAACTATTTACATACTTACTTGTTCACAATGCTCGGGTAGTACGAAAGTGTCTCTTAGGTCAGTCCATTTCTTAGTAGAATCCACCTCAAGAAAACCAGACTCTCCTCTACGCACAGTAGCGTTGCGACCCTCCATGATTATCTTGAACCATTGCACGTCGAACAAGTCGACAAAAAATCCTCTGTAATCGATCCTCAAAATCTCTTGCAGCGTGCCGAAGTAAGTGAGTTCCGCCACCACAGGATCTGCATCAGAGGAATGTCGTCGACTACTAGACTGTTCAAATTTTGCCATGATTCCACAATCTTGAGTAAAACGCTTTTTGTCGATTCGTTCCACCCTAAAATGTCAACCTTTACACCATGCTGCTGTGTATGACTTATACTACAACGAACAAAGATTATGAGTGACCGTTCAAACGTTTAGAAATAAAGTCACTAGCTAGTCGTACATTGCAAACTTACCTTGGTCGCGCAACCCCGAGAGTACTCCCACTCTTCCTCAGTCACTTCGTCACCGCATTGTTGTGCGCTTTTCAATTGGTTGTGCAACCATCTTAAGCTCATGAAGGTTGGTAGGCTCTCCAGAACCGCTGGATAGTGCATCGGTGGTCGTCTTCCCCGTCTCCACTCGATTCGTGCCCTTTGTCGCTCTTGCTTTGCATCCTCACATTGTGAAATCCACTTTTGCATCACTGGATTGTGAAGCATGCAAAATCGGTTGATTTTAGCCTCTAGATCTTCCGTCATCTTCTTCTTAACACTGAGATTGCACATGACAATCCCAGATATGCGCTCATCATCTATGGTTCGCCATAGCGTGTCCCGGGATTTATCAAATCCGTCTAGCCACTCTCCAATGTACACTAGGGACTCTGATACCAACCAACCTTCTGCCATGCTACCCTCCGAACGTGCCTTTTGACGCACATATCCCTTAAGCGTTTTCATGAAACGTTCTAAGAAGAACATCCATCTGGAATGAACTGTGCCAGCTATTTCCACCTCATCAACTATGTGAACAAGAAGATGCACCTGAATGGTTAGCATTGTAGTAGGAAAATGTTTCTCAAACATGCACACAAGCTCCGCAACATTTAGTTTGGCGAATGGTATGGAGTCTACGTTGATCTCCTTTTGTGAGATCCATTGCACCAGCTTTGCAAGTTTGTAGATTGTGTTACGGAGGTCGAGAGACAAACATCCCTCAATGGCAACCGGTAAAATAAACTGTAAAGTATGTGCAGCAATGATATTAAAGTCCACATTTTATGCAATGATATTAAAGTCCACTATCAACGTACCTGACACATTTTATGCCAATCGTGTGACTTCAAACCGGTAAGCTTTCCTTCTTTAGTAAAACACGTTCGGAGCGAGTGCATTACTAGAATGGTCTCTTTTACTTTGCGTTCTTGGGCTCCTGTGAAAATCCATGGTGCTTTGGGGAGTTTTATCGATCCATCAGACGCTGTTTGCGGCCAATATTTCTCCATACGATCCACATTTCTAAGGTCAACTCTGGCTCCCAAAGTATCTTTCTTGCCGATCAGATGGTCCCATAGTAGATTACCCACATTCTTGAATATGTGCATTGGATCGAGCAAGTGATTGATCATGAGTCGGGGCCAGTATGGTAACTCGTACCATAGAGATAGTCTCTTCATCCCTGGAGGCAATCCGTCATCGCACATCTCCTTCTGCTCTAACCATGCTTGTGAAGACATCCTTGGTGGCTCTCTTCCCAAAAAGCCGTCGCGTAACACATGATTCTCTGGAAGATACGCTTGATGACCTTCATAGATTTGCTTCTTCAGTGAGGGTGCCCTACGTGCATTCAGTCTAGGTCCACATGTGACACATGCTCTGTATCCGCTTGTTTGAAGCCTTGCATGTATACACATGATAATAGATCAACTATGGGAAAAAACAAGATTTACAGTGTCTGAGTGAGGAGTGTCAATAGATCACCTGAGCATTCTGTTAGCCCGGGATAGTCATGCATGGTCCACATTAGAATGCCTATGATCAAAGCATTCTGTCGTCCTATGTGTCGGCTCATATCCACCACCTCTATGCCAATCCACAATTGTTGTAGCTCTTCCAATAGTGGACGAAGATACACATCCATATTCCCCACTTTATATCGCCCTGGCACAATCAAGCTTAGCCATAGGTGCCCCTTCTTCGTAGTCAACCTCGGGGGAATGTTGTAGTTGACGATGAAAACGGGCCATACACTGTAAGATGTTGATCTTTGACCAAATGGATTTACGCCATCCATAGCCTGGCCTAAGTGCAAATTTCGAGCTTCGCTGGCAAAATCCGACCATGTTCCATCTATATGTTTCCACGCTATGCAATCTGCAGGAATTCGTAGCACACCATCCGAAGATTTATTCTCCTCATGCCATGATGCTAGGGCGGCCATGGACTTACATTCGAAGAAATGCTTGATACGAGGAAGCAGAGGGAAATGTCGCAAAACCTTTTGTGGAATTTTTGTCCCGTGGAGATCTACTTTATATCTTTCGGAATCACATTTTGGACACTTCTCCATGTCTATGTATTCCCCTCTGAAAAGAATGCAGTCATTAGGACAAGCGTGGATAGAATTGTAATCCATCCCCAAGTTTCGCAAAATCTTTCTTGCTTCATCTCGGGAATCTGGCATCACATTGTCAGCTGGTAGTATGTGCTCTTTCAGCAATCTACACAACATAAAAATATGATACAATCGTGTAAAAATCTATCAGATCATTATACATTTAGAGTTTTATTAAAGTAAACTAATTGTAATAGATCACCTGAAAAGCGTTGTGACGCTAGTGTCACTCCATCCAAACTTTGCCTGCATGTTGAGAAGAACCAGGAGTGCTTTCAATCTAGACATACGTGCTCCATTATACAATGGCGTATCGGCTTCACTTTTCATATCATCATAGATAAGCCTTTCTAAATCCATGATCGTCTCGATCATTTCATCAATCTCGGGCTCAAACATTGCCTCGTTGGGAATGTGCTCTACATGATCATCCCCCGAGCTGTCAGAGCCTACATCTTGTGGCCTCACATATGCTGCTTGACCAAAGCGCCTGCGAACACGTCTATTGGGTTGCAAGATTGCTGCTTGTTGGCCAGCGTCAGAGTCCGACGAGTTATAATTGGCAACAACTCGATCTATAATAGATGGATCCAACTCGCCAAATTCGCGAACGTGCTGCAAAGAAACACGTCTTGTCCGTCGCACAGCATGCTTGCATTGATTACAAGGACATAAGACCCTCGTTGAGAGATAGGTGTTTCGGTTGGACGGTCCCACATCCTCGTCACTACTCATAATGAGGATAAAAAACTTATAACCTGGACAACAAATTTAATATTCTATTGGCATTCTTCGTCTTAACTCTCTCTCTCTCTCTCTCTCTCTCTCTCTCTCTCTCTCTCTCTCTCTCTCTCTCTTTACCTCACATTCTCTAGTCATGTCCAATCTACGCACACCTCGGTCTAGAGGTGCACGGAGATCAGAACCACCGGGTTATAATCTCGTCTTTATTGGTCAATACCTATATTTGTGGGTACAAGAAATCTACACACCCACGTCTACATGATACTGCATGTAGTGGACAAAACCCCTTTGCCTCTTCTCTAGCTGTAGCACTTCACAGCATCTTAACATCTTTTCACAGTAGATCTTTTCACTGTTCGTCTAACCCTAAACCCTAAACCGTAAGTAATTCTTGCGTGGACTCGATCTAACGTAAATAAGCGTAAATCTAAATAAACGTAAATCTAACTAAAAATAAACCTAAATCTAATTTAACGTAAGTCTACATCTAACCTAATCTTTAACGTCTTTTGGGATAGTTTCCTACGACGTTAAAACTCTCTTCTTCTTGTGTGTGTGTGTGTGTGTGTGTGTGTGTGTGTGTGTGTGTGTGTGTGTGTGTGTGTGTGTGTGTGTGTGTGTGTGTGTGTGTGTGTGTGTGTGTGTGTGTGTGTGTGTGTGTGTAGGTAAACCTAAATAAACCTAAGTCTAATCTAATATAACATAAATCTAAATCTAACATAAATTATGTTATATTAAAAACAAAGAACTAAACTAACAGGGATTATAAGAACCTTAAAATTGATTTAACACATAATTTTTCACATAACTCGGCAAGAGTTGGCATTCTCATCACTAAAGATGTGAGAGTTAACTTCCGGCGGTGACGCTGCCTCATCTCCATTCACATCTGACGACAGCAATTGGCCCTTAATTAGACCGTTCTTGCTCTTGTTACTAACTTTGAAGTTGTTGTTGAATGACTAGAGGTTGTCTAGATGGTCATTGTGTCGAGGATGTAGTGACTTTTGCCGCCCTGAAGATCCACCTTCTTCCCTATCTTCTGAAGACATTTCACCAGTACTTTTGGATCGACGGAGCCCACCATGAGTGAAGGCAGCAATACCCTATATTCCATTGAGGGCTTTCTTCACCCGCTTCATGCAGGCATCGCAGTCTATGGAGACCTAAATCTAATCTAATATAATGTAAATCTAAATCTAGCGTAAATAAACGTAAATCTAGTTAAAAATAAACCTAAATCTAATTTAATGTAAGTCTACATATAACCTAATCTTTAACGTCTTTTAAGATAGTTTCCTACGACGTTATAACTCTCTTCTTCTTGTGTGTGTGCGCGTGTGTGGATGTGTGTGCCAATAAAAAGAGATAAATGGTATAACCTTTCTATCACCCATGCCAAGTATGATAGATTGATTATGCCATTTCTCTCTTGAATAATAGGTCTTGAGTTCAACTCCTCGTCGGCTAGATCTTTAGGTCTTTTAATTTTAATTAGTTTCCTACGACGTTAAATTAGTTTCTCTCTCTTTCTCTCTCAATGTGTGTGCGTTTTTTTGGATCGTATGCATGTTTTCTCTCTCTTTTTCTCTCTCAATGTGTGCGTTTTTTGTTTATGCATGTTCTCTCTCTCTTTTCCTCTCTCAATGCGTGCGTTTTTTGTTTATGCATGCTCTCTCTCTCTTTTCCTCTCTCAATGTGTGTGTGCATTCTTTGTTTATGTATGTGTGTGTGCGTTTTTGTTTATGTTTGTACTCTCTCTCTCTCTCTCTCTCTCTCTCTCTCTCTCTCTCTCTCTCTCTCTCTCTCAAAAACACTATGTGTGTGTGTATGTGTGTGTGTGAGAGAGAGAGAGAGAGAGGGAGAGAGAAAGAGGGGAAGGGAACATGAGAATGAGGAGAGGGAAGGAGCATACCTGGATCTCCTTCCTCTCCTCGTGTGTGTGTGTGTGTGTGTGTGTGTGTGTGTGTGTGTGTGTGGAGAAGAAAAAGAGAGAGAGAGAGAGAGAGAGAGAGAGAGAGGGAGAGCGTTACCTGCTCCTTGCTTGAGGACGCCAAAAAACTCAGATCTGAGATCTGAGTTTTTGGGCGCGCTCGGTTATTTTTTTAGCCTAGCCGGCGTCGCTATGAGCGTCGCAAATTAACAAAGAAATTTGCGACGCTCATAGCGACGCCGGAATTTTTTTTTTTGAGCGTCGCTGTGTGAGCGTCGCTAATATGAATAGCCTCTTGTAGTGTTTGCAAAACGCATTAACTATCCCAAGCCTTAGTCCCAAGGCCTCAAACATCTTCAAAGGTGGAGAGAGCTAGCGGGGAGTGAGGGTAGGGAAGAGGAATAAGAAACATTCCATGGGATAAAGAAGTAGTTCCTCACTTATCATCACTCTTCTTGCTAGCATACATAATAGCATAATAATGAAGATGGAGAACATGGCAAGCTTAAGCATTGTAGCATGGCTCTTGGTTGGATTTGCATTCCATAGCCAAGAGTGTTGGTGTAGGCTCTCAAATTGTCTACTAGCTGCTTGGAGAAGGAGATGGAGCTCTTGCATTTTGCACTTCACACAATGAGAGTGTGTGTGAGTGTGTGGGAGAATATACCCCCCAAGCAGCCCCCCTTCTTGCTTTGGTCAACCCCCCTTGTATCTCATGCTTGAAGCTCATTGGACCTTCCCATGCCTAGCCAATCACATACAAGAATCATATCAAGCAACAAGGGTAGGCTTGGGACAAGTGTCCCCCTTTCCCCTTTGAGATGGAGGACATGATAAATGCTAAAACAATTAATTAAATTAACTAATTTATCATTGGACCCCTTGGGAGACCAACCAATAGGTTTTAGGCATACCATGAGGGCAGCATGGGTAGGGGCTTGACATGTGTCCTTGCTGCCTCTTGAGTCTTGGGCTCTCCTTGTGTGTGTGTGTGTGTGTGTGTGTGTGTGTTCTCTCTCTCATCCCCCTAGCTTTAGGGCTCACCCCCTCTTGAGTAGGGATTAGATTTGATGTTTTGAACACCTTACCCTTAAGCATCTTAGTCAGCAAGCACGACAAAGTTCCTCAAGCTTGGGTACTATTCCCACAAGCACCTCAAGCTCCTTAGTCGGCAAGCACGACAAAGTTCCTCAAGCTTGGGTACTATTCCCACAAGCACCTCAAGCTCCCTAGGAGCTTGAGGGTAAGCATGACAAGCATCTCAAGCTTGGGCTGGGTTCCCACCTCAAGGACATCCCTATCTTACCTAAGGTCAAAGGACTTTTTAACACTAACCTTTGGAGGTCTTCAATGAAGCTATCCCTAAGGTCTTTAAGCTCCATTGGCTAGACTTGCTCTTTGACAGACTATCTCTTATTTGGACCCCTTTACCATTGGCCACGTGTTGAGATAGATCTGTTAAGCACATGCCTATTTTCTAACCCTTGTTCCTATTTATTCTTCCACATTAAATGATCAATTTAAGATGAGAAAATAATTTGGGCTTGTTAGATATTATATTTTAACTTTACCTCTCTCTTGAAATCATAGTCGTCCTCGACTATGAGATAGAAGAGATAAAGCCTTAGTCAATTATTCAATCTTTCTTCGCGGGTAGAGGTTCCTTTTTGCCCTACGACATCATTCCAAGATAGATGAATAATCCATTTGGTGCTTGGGAGACATAGCTGCCACAAGTATATCTGCTCTTTAGTCCATTTCATTGTCCCAAGTAGAGTGACAAATTCTACTTGGTGTTTGAGAGACGTCGTCATCACAAACATGATTCTAAGCATGCATACTATTGAAATTTGTGCACAATAAAAAGAGAATTAGACTTATAAGACCAAAACATTGGTCATTTGAAAGAAATTTGTACATTTTCTTACTCTAATGTAGCATTGTAAGCATTGACAAGGTTCATACTATCCTTAAGCTGTATTCCTTGCATCCATCTATCATCTTCAAAAGGATAATTTTTTAACTTAAATATATCGGGGATAATCTTACCATGTTGTAGTACCTTGTCTTCATGCCAAAGGATAGCTTTGGGTTGTAGCACCTCTTCTTGGTCTTCCATTTTGGGAGGGTCTTCAATAATTGGTTCACTTGGTGGCTCTCCTTTGTAGGGCTTAAGTACGCTCACATGAAAAGCATTGTGTATGAGCCAGTGGTTGGGCAACTTGAGTTGATAAGCCATCTCATTGATTGGCTTCAAGATTTGAAAAGGACCATAGTATCTTTTTGCTAGTTTAGCATAATACTTTTGATGGCTCATAGGATTTTTGCTCGTTGTTTGCCTCAATCGGTCTTGGAAAACTTAAATAAGACCCAATCATTTTCTTTGAACATTAACACTAGGTTGGTAACCTAACAGGACATAAAAGTGTCCTTTCAGGGTTTTGAAAAAAACCTCCAAAACCATAGTAGATCCACTCATTTTGTAAAATCCTTTCATGAGGTTATAGTTCAAGGCCTACTACACATGGAAAAAATAAAAAACTTGTAAAATTTCTCATCTTTTGGTCACACCAAGCCTCCAAAGTTGATGGACCAATACATTTTCATCAAAACAGTCATTTCTTACGTTTTGTTGCATAAAAATAAGATTAGGGATTTTTGTAGGACTTGAGATAAATTCCTTAGTTAACTTCAATGGGTTGGTGATCAGAACATATGATTGCTTCTCACTCACTATTTTTTGTTTTGTCAAAAGAAATAGGTACAAAAAAGTTGAATTTTTACCATTCTGCAAACCTATCATCAAAGTTTCTATAGCCACGCTCAATACAAATAATATATGCATGTTTTCTTAGTTCCCTATTGTCCTTTAGGTTCATAAGGAGCCATGGAGCATGTCAAAAGAATAATACATCTCTTACCAAGGGGAATCTTGGGGACAAAGATGAAGTGCTAAATACAGCAAACATGAAAAAACTGGGTTCAACATTATGAGTTGTAGAATCCCATAGAAACTATTCAATATCTAGCCAAATTTGATCCTTATGACTAGATATGGTTACTACCTACAAAATGCATGTAGTTGTCACAAGAAACTAACAATATTGAAAAAGCTATACTTGATATACCAGAATGTTTCGTTTTCTTCTATAATTGAAAAAATCAACCATCGTTGTCTACTATGCAAAATAGGGTATTAGGTGCCCCAAAACTCAAGGAATATTAGCTATATTAGCTTTATGTTACAATATGCGACATAGAGAATCAAAACTGCATTTGGATATCATGAAAGCCACCAAAAAAATCATAGAAGAGCTAAAATTGGCTAAAAAACAGGATTTGACAATTTTTGTAATTTGGTCATAACTTACAACTTTAACATTTATTTCTCCCTAGAAGCATGAGGACATGTTGAGGACTACTAAAGATAGTTCTCTAACATTATAGACCTCACAAACATGAATTCTAGAGTGGTATAGTTGCAAAAAGTTGAAAAAAGCCAAAAACATGACCCGTTTTTTCACACAGTTTAGGTTGTGAAATGTTGTGCAAGGACAAGGTTAAAGATGGAATTGATATTCCAAAAAAATGTCAAGTTTTTTTCAGCTCATAAGACAACTTTCTAGACAAATAGCACCTCCAAATCCACTTTGAAACTCTTGACATAATTCAAGGAAAATGGTCACTTCACAGGACATATAAGTGTCCCATTACCAACCTAGTGTTAAGGCCCTTCTGTGCTTGTGAGAAGCAACTTTTTGTCTTTGTTGGGAGATGGATATAACCTCCTTAATCTTTTGAAAATATTCTTGTAGGTCATGGCTATACTCATTGGCAGCGAAGATCTTCCCATGTACCTTAAGTAGCAAGGGACTTTTAGGTCTTCCCTCAATGATTTCAAAAGGTGCTAGTTTTTTCATAGAAGTATGTACTATATTATCGTATGCATACTACTCTACAAGAGGTAAGTACTTTTCCCATTGTGAGCATTGATCTACTTTTGTAACATAAGTCTCTAGTAGATGGAGTATCGTAAGATTGTCAATATCGCTTTGGCCATCCATTTGTAGGTGATAGGCCAAAGAGAAATTCAATCTTGTACCTAGATTTTCAAAGAGACCTTTCCAAAAATTACTGGTCATTCTAGAATCTCTATCTGACACAACGGATATTGGAAATCCATGATTTTTGAAAATCTGAGATATGAAGAGAGTTGCCATTTGTGGTGCCTTAATAGTCTAACGGTAAGGCTTTGGCCTCTCAACCTACGGGTTGTGGGTTCAAAGCCCCTGTTGGGTCACACTCTAGAGGGACACCTTGTGCTCACCTGGTGTTCACGTTGCTAGGGCTCTTGCCCTTGGACACTCGAGTGCATCCTCCTCCTGGGGTGGGTCACCCGAGGAGGAGGTTCCTAGCTGGTTGCTACGAGTTCTCTCCGTCGTTCCCAGCATGTGGTGCATCAATTAGGTGGCCATGGTGATGCCTACGCGTGGCTCTTGCCCGATGGTACGCGGCCCTTGCCCGACCATGTAACATGGCTAATATTTGGAACGGATAAGCACCTCCCCTTGTGGGCCCTATGGTGTGTCGAAAAAAAAAATAGTCTTTTTGACAGGAATAAAGTGTGCTTGCTTGCTAAACCTGTCGATTATTGTCCATATTCTCGTATTCCCATGGATAGACTTGGGTAATCCAAAGATATAATCCATGGATATTGTAACATTTAATGGCCTAGTAACTTGTGTGTAGCAAAAAATAACATAAACATAGTGAGAATTTCATTAGAATATATTCCTAATGAGCATAACAAGAGTGCTTGGAAGGAGAGAGAGAGAGAGAGAGAGAGAGAGAGAGAGAGAGAGAGAGAGAGACAAAAAGCATAACACCTAGTTAGATAGGCATGAACAATACTTCAAAAGAGAGAGAAAATAAGCTATTGACAACAGTTGAGGACCGGATTTTCATGGAGCCGGTCCCCCCCTCCAAAAGGCTTTGTATTATAGGTTTCCACATCAAAGGAGACATTTTACAATACAATACTTTGTGTTCCTTCAATAACTTGCTGGTGCAATGAAGATGGAAGCTTCAAGCACCATGCACATACTTATAAAACAAAACATCAATTTCCTCACAATCTCAAACCCAAGACCTCACACACCTTCGAAGATGGTGAGAGCTAGCGGGATATGAGAGTAGATTGAGAGGAAGAAGGAGTATTCTTACAAGAAAGAAGTATATCTCCTCACATAATCACTCATAATAGCTCAGCATAGCTTAGTAATTAGCATGGTAGAGGATATGAGCATGCATTGAAGCTTGGCTCTTGGTTGGATTTGTATCACAAAGCCAAGAGTTGTTGGTGTAGGCCTCCCTTCTCACAAGCTTGGAGTAGATGATGAGCTTTTCACTAAAGCTTGAGAAGGATAGAGATAGTCTTCTTGCTTCACACATGAGATTGTGTGAGTGTGTGTGTGTGATAATTCCTTGTCAAAATCGGCCCCTCTCTCTCTTGGTCGACCCTCTTTGATTTTACTCATGTTGGCACTCCATTGGAACCTGCAAAGCTTGGCCAATGATAATTGAGAAGCATAAGTGATAGCCTTTTGACATGTGTCTCCCTTTCCCCTTTTGTGAGAGCTTAAGGTATTTAATTAATGAAATTAAACTCTCATTGGACCCCTTGTCTTTTGGCCAATAGGAATTAGGTAAGCCGTTGGGCTGCTGAATGCTCATTGGACCCTTTTTGTCATCTGGTCAATAGGAATCGGCTAAGCCATTGGGCTGTTGAATGCTCATTGGACCCCTTGGGAGACTATCCAATAGTCTTCTAGAGAGCTTAATTTCTATTGGTTCTTTTATCAGGTGTTTGAAAATGAACTAAACTAAATGTACTCTAGCCTATTTCTCATTGGTCACCTCTATGGTCATCCAATGGGATTTGAATGCACCTTGGTGGAAACTGGGCTAGGGAGCTGACATGTGTTCCCTATTCCCTTTGTTTAAAGGGAGTTTGTGTGTGTGTGTGTGTGTGTGTGTGTGTGTGTGTGTGTGTGTGTGTGTGTTTTTCTCTCTCATCCCCTACTTATAGAGCTCGCCCCCTCCTCTTTAGGAGTCTTTCAAGATTTTCTGCAAACTACAAAGCATCCAATTCTCCTAAGGATTGACCATTGAACTTAACCTCTGAATTTTGGAACCTTAGCATTTTGGAAGTCTTAATCGGCTGAACCTTAGGTCTTTGAAGCCCATTGCTTGCACATTTCTCTTCTGAAGATGGCCACCCTTTGGATCCCTATTTTCTCTCCTTTGGATCCCTACTGTGACCAGTCTGCTAGCCTTACCAATAATCTAGCTTTTTCTCCCCTGGTACTTTCCCATATTACATGATTAGTTTAACATGAGAAAATTATTTAGGAGAATTAGATATTAGTTATTATGACAGATATACTTCTCCATGGTGAATTAGGGATTGGCAATGGTTGGAGTAATCCAAGTTTCTTCCCTCTATCATACTTAGTCTTTTGGCATATTACACATTTTGAAACATACTCTTGTATGTCCACTTCCATGGTAGGCCAATAGAAGTACGTCTCTACTTCTTCGAGAGTAGGTTGAATGCCTATGCCTCACATAGGGAGGAGCATGGGATTCATACATGACTTTCTCACGAAGGGAGTGGGTAACACATAGCCTATTGCAATGGAGAAGATAACCATCCTGCAAGGTGAATGGTTCCTCTTTCTTCCCCAAAAGAAGGGCTGACATTACATTTTTCAAATTAGGGTCAGTAGCATACTCATCTATCATAGAAGATAGATCATTGTGAGTTGCTATAGACAGAGCATTAACTTTTGGTTGTCGTGAAAGTGCATCAACCACTTGATTGTGCTTACCAGTAATGTGAGCAATATGAAAATAAAATTGTGAAAGAAAAATTTTCCCACCTCATTTGTTTATCAAAAAGCTTGGTTTGTGTCATGAAGTATTTGAGATTTTGATGGTCTGTTTGTAAAATAAATGGAGCCCCAGTAGATAGTGCTTCCATGTGTCTAGGGCATGTAGAATAGCCAAAAGCTCTTTTTCATAAATGCCTAAGACCCGTTCATCCATATTGAAACTTCGGCTCTCATATGCTATGGTATGACCTTCTTGAAGAAAGACTGCTCCAAGGCAATCACCACAAGCATCACATTGGACCTCAAATGGCTTTGAGAGATCCAAAAGCGTGAGGACTGGTTGGGAGGTAAGATTCTCTTTGAGCTTGTCAAAAGCAATTTTCTCCTTAGCAGTCCATGAATACTTAACGTTCTTCTTTGTTAAGTCATGTAATGGTCCTGCTATTCAAGAAATTTTTTGCTATGAAGCGTCTATAGTATGCACACACATCAATAAAGCTTCTTAGCTCATGTAGATTCCTTGGATTATGCCATGCTTTTACTTCCAACTTTGATGGATCCATTTGGATACCATCTTGAGAGATAATATGACCTAAGTGTTGAATCCCTTGAAGGAAAAATTCGCTTTTCTTTTGGTTGAGAAAAAGTTTGCTCTCCCTCAATGCTTGAAAAATCACTTCGAGATGTTGCTTGTGTTCCTCCAAGGACTTGGAGTAGATGATGATATCATCAAAGAAAACTCCAGTGAATTTGCGATAGGATCTAAAGATTTTCTACATTAGACGACTGAACATGGTTGGTGCATTAGTCAAGCCAAAAGGCATGACTAGATATTCATAAAGACCAAATGTTGTACGAAAAGCGGTCTTTAGGATATCTTCATTCACTATCCTCATTTGACGATAGCCACTTTTAAGGTCAATCCTACTGAAGTAGGTAGATTCTTGTAGCTTATCAAACTGATCTTCTACATCCGAGGCACAGGAAATATTTTTTTGATAGTGATATGGTTTAGTGGTGGATAGTCCACACACATACGATATGTAACATCTTTCTTTTGCACTAAAAGGACTAGAGAACAAAAGGGAGAGGAGCTAGGCCTCATGAATCCCTTTGTCTACCAATTCTTGTACTTGTCTCATGATCTCCTCTTGTTCAGCTTGGAAAACTTGATAAGGAGGCTTGTTAGGAGGTGATCTTCCTGGTAGGAGTTCAATTTGATGATCATCATCATCCCCTTGTTTTGGAGGTAAGTCCATAGGGATATCATCAATGAGCACATCTTGGAATCTTTTTAGAAAATTAGACAAGTCTAAATCTTCTTGATTCCTACCATTTACATTTGATAAAACATTAGGATCTTTTAGGGACTCTTTGACAAAAATCATGTATGCAAAAATTGAGCTCTTCATTGACTTATCAAAAGCAGGAGGATTTACAAGTGGTATAGTATAACCAGACTCACTAGCATCTATATACATGTTCTTTCTCCTATAGGTGAAGTAGATTCTCCTTTTAGAGAACTTCATGTTGGTAGCCATGCGCTTGAACCATTCTGCCCCTAGAATAGCATCCTCATGTTGGAGAGGAGCTGAAATGAAAACGTCTTCTTTGTTGAAATATCTTTGGCCATGAAGCCTCAACTTCTCAATCAAGGGAGTAACGGAGGCTTGTTGTCCCATGAAAGCTCTATCGCTCGTTACAGTAGCTTCCATCTCAAAAGCTTGAATGCCCAACATGGTGGCCAAATCTATTGATATGAAGTTGTGAGTAGAGCCAGGGTCAAACAAGGTGAAGGCATCATGCTCCTTACCTTTCCCCAAGCATAAGAGAGAGGCGATCCTTTGCAATGAGCATCTTCTTTTGAAGCTTCAATGGTGGAAGTTCTAGGAGTCTCATTGCGGGCATTTCTCTTGGGGCAAGAATGATAACCATGTCCTTGCTCTCCACACTTAAAACATTTGTGGTCCTTGTGAAAAGCTTCAAGCTCTTCAGGAGAGAGTTTGTTTTTACCTTTGTAAACTCCCTTCTCTTTGGACCAATTGTTGTTGTTGGAATTGCCTTGGGAAGAATTTTGGACATTGGTTTTCCCCTTTGCATCACTTTTGTCTTTGTTTTCCATGGGCTTGACATTCCGTCTATCCCCTTGTGTTGGAAACTGATGCGGAAAGCAACCATGGTGTGGTGGAAGCCTCGACTGCATACAAAATCACACCCAATCTGTAACCATAATCACTCTCTCGCTCTCTCTCTCTGCACACACACGCAACCTGTCCGGAGCCAACGCTACCACGGACCCACTACACGAGATTAGAGGGAAAAAAGCAATTGAATTCAAACCGGTCACGACACCCACAAGCACTCAATGTATCAGCAAACGGTATCAAAATATAATGATGGCACCTGCCGACTCGATGCAATCCGCTCAGCCCTTGTGGTGGCCTTTCGCAAGCAATTCCCTTACTCAACTGACTGCCCCTCTTTCTCTCCACCCCCTGCAGCCCATGGCGGCCCCTGTGTGCCCCCCCTTCTTTGCAGTGTCGACACCTTCTCGGACCATACCCGGCTCCTCTCCTTCACTTTCTCGGCAGCGTTTCCTTCCTCCTCTTCTACACCTGTAACTCGCAGCCTTGCTCTACGAGCTTTCCACCCTGGTTGACCTCCTTCCCGAGATCTCCTTGGCCTTCCTGTCTTTCCATCTCCCCCTCAACTGAGGACCCCGTGATATGGCCGCCCCTGGCTCTCTTCTTTTTGCGATGCCCTGCAGCTCTGGCCTCCTCTTACTGCACCTGCCCCAAGGCCTCTCTGGCGGCTTCCTCCTTTCCAGCAGCCCCGTCCTCTTCTCTGCAATCGACCCGGAGGTCCCGCCTCCACTGGCTGCAGCCCCTTCTATTCCAACTCCAGTGCCCCCCAATGGGCTCCTCTCACAAGCCGACCCCCATGCACCTTCTCCTCAGCCGCTGCTGGCCACTTCTTTCCTTCCCCTGCACTCGGCTCTTGGCCTCCAACTGCATGGCGCCACCACTTGGCTCCTCTCCAATCATGCATGGCCCAAGTGGCCCTCTCTCCTCATGCAGCGCTACTCCACGAGCCACCCTTCTCTGTCCAACTGCTCATCGACTGCAGCTTGCTTTATATATTTTTTTATGTTAATAGCTTTTTTTTAAAGCTTGGAGCTTGGCCCCCTTGCACACGCCAAACATAGCCACCTTCCGTCGTGCTACGAGTGAATGCACATACCAGAATATATCAACTGAAAGCAACCACATTACTTGTTGACGAACACCAAGCCTTTAGTACCTAGCATAAAAAGATCCCCCCAATTGTCGTATTTTGATTAGAGGATCTGGAACACGACCATCACAATTGGTTTTTTCCTTCGAGCTCAATGCGACATCCAACTGATGAATGGCAAAGCACCTTTACTCGAGCACATGAAAAACTTTGAAGCACTAATCTTGGCCACCCACCAAGCATAAATGCCACAACTGCACCACCTTTAAGCTTCCTGACTCATGTAGAACTCAAAACCCACGACTTGACCTGCAAAGGGCCGCACTTGGCATGCATACCACTGCGGTGCTTGCTTAAAACTGCCTCAAATACCTGTCCAAGTACGCTATCATCAATCTGTATGTTGCCATGCACCTGTTGCTGACACTTTCCATGGTCCGACACACCTTGGGTGCACCAATGTGTCTGAGATGATTGATTCACCGGTGCATATTATGTGAAGTATGCTATAGTTGAACGTAATTGTCTAGCTGTCTCTCTTGCTCTTTTTTTCTATGTTATACTTTTTGATTGAGCTTCGCCATCTCATCATTCATCTATTTCATCTTCTCATTGACTTCCTCTTTGAATTTTGTAGATATTTCACATACTTTTCTTGCAATGACAAATAGGCAGCAAAGAGATGTTTACTTGCTTCCCTTTCATTGATGAAAGCTAAATATTATCTTCAACACTAGCCAAATAGTGCTTCTCTACCATCTCCAATAAAACACAGTATCTCAGTGATGTTACAAAAGGGTGGTTATGCATTGTTCATTGGAGTGCCAGGGTAAATGTGGCCATCAATTCATAAGTTGTTTGCCTTGCACCCAATGCTTCGTAGTTGATCTGCAGCATTAGGATTAGATGTGCCAAGTCGCACAGTAGCGTACTCCTACTCCAAATCAGCATTTAATCGATATCGTTTTGGCATGTTAGTAATTTCTTATAGTGGAGAGGGATTGAATGACATGTTTGTTAGCTAGTCAAGCAAATTAAAGAGAGAATGTGTAATGGTGACTACTGCAAGCAGGGAAAGGTGGCAATGGAGGAAAGAAATAAAGAGTACGCAGAGATAGCAAAAAAGGATTATGTTGTGGAGGGAAGAAAGAGAGAGTGCAGCTCAATCTCCTTTGAATTCAAATTGTTGGTCATGAAAGCTTTAGAGAGAGAGATGTTGTTGCACACAGCGATAATGGAGTTTTTCATTGCTCTCACCTAGAGCTGGAGTGGGAGAAGCATGAGAGATAGAAACAGAGAGAGAGAGAGAGAGAGAGAGAGAGAGAGAGAGAGAGAGAGAGAGAGAGAGGGAGAGATAGTAGATTTGCAACCTTGGAGGATCTGCACTTTCTATCAAAGGTAGGCAGCATAGAATGTCCTCTCAATGATTGGGAGGTGGAAGTGATAAGAGAGAAAATGGGGGAAAATAGAGAGAGTTGCTCATATTTTAGAGAGAGAATGTAGTGAGAGAATGTGAAAAATCTTCTTTTCTGGCAAGGGGACCTGAGAAGTGCTTCTTTAAATTGAAAACCAACCTCTAACACGAGAGGTAGTCTAACGTGTTGCTAATTTGGTAAGACAAATTTATAATTTTGCATTGTTATACATGACAACCGGTGAGTCAAGCTTAGGAATTTTCGTAAACCATCCAAGAAACGTGATTATATCACAAGAAACAAGCATATGATTTTGTAAAGAATTGTTTGATAAATGATTATTGGTTGATGAATTGTCATTGTTTGATGTTCGTAATTAGTTAATCATGTTTGAGGAATCACTTAAAGAAAACAATTTCTAAAATAATATCTTGTTTCCAGATGGAGCTCGCGATTAGCGAGGTACTTCCTAGTTAGCGGAGAATAAATTGAGGTTATCAGCTCTCTTTTTGTCCCCTAAAGTTAGAAAGATGCCTTGTGGTTAGGCTGACTTGACACCAAGGGTTTTTACAATGTCTTCTAGGTTTTGTTACCCCTTCCCTAGGCTTAAGGCACAATGGGAGAGGACTAACCCACGGTGCTTGCCTGTAAAGGCATACAATGCCGCCTCCCAATCCACCAATATATATTTGTGAGCATTAAGGGTGAGGGAATCTTCAACTAGGATGCCAATTAATGCTTTGCACTCGAGCAGCTTCGTAGTACCATGCTTGGAGAACTCATGTGAGGCACTTAAAGAATCAATGGCCCCAAGTGGCTCAGGTAGTGCCACAAGAAGCTATCCCTACCCATGGGCATGTTGCAAGAACCTCCAGCTTGCATTGCAAACTTATCAACATAGTATGCGGTTTGTAAAAAATTCTAAAAGACTTTAACACTTGTTATAAGGAACAATAGACAATCGACTAAGTTAAAAAATGTTTACCTTAGTTTCTTTATCCATCTCTTCAAGAGTTTTCTTGGTAAGGTTGATGCTAGAGTGATCATCTCCATCATAGTAATCAGTGACTTGTGTGGATATAAAGTGCTTTTTGGGACACTTTTGTAAAATGAGACACATGATTTGATTTCCACAAGGATACTTGCCACCGTTTCCACCAAATTTTATTTTGTTTTCATTGGGGAGGAAAGAGAGGCTTGCTGGGAGACCTTGGTCTTCAAAGTCAATTTTGAAATTTGACCTTCTCTTCCTTTCCACTAGGATCCTTCATGCTAGTATAGATAGCAAGTACTAATAGCTCTGAGTCCTAGTGTTTTGGCAATGTCGTCAAGGAACATAAAGTGATGACCATTTACCACCACTGCATGCAAAGTGAGAATTTGGAGGTCACAGACTTCCTCCAACACATCATCTCCCTCTATCATCTGATCTTCCTTCTCATTGGAGCTCGGCTCTTGTAAGAGGACGAGTGACATAGATGCTTCAACTTGCTCATCAACCTCTTTGATGACTTCATTTGATTCCTCCACAATGGTCACAAATGGTTTTTGGCTGGCTTTTCTTTTGATTTTTTATTCTCCATGTCCTCAAGCACAAGTAAGACCAGAACCATGTCCCAAGAAATGAATTGGGTGCTTATGCACCCCATGCCCAAGTCTATGAGGTCATCCTCATCCTCTATCCTGCAGTCCCTTTCAGTGAGCCCTTTAATAATTAAACCTCAACAAGCGAAAGTAATATATTTTTTTCCCCATAGAGGTGTTTTAATAAATCCACTGGCAACCACTCCATATCGGATCCCTCGTCAAAAAAGCTTTGGAATGCCTCTCTATGCAGGTTGACAGTGGCTTGCATGTCGATCGCCCCCTCAAACACACTGACTAGTTCATGTGCTCGATCCGCAAGTCCTACCTTTTCTAGTTGTGTGAGAAGTGCATCAGAAGACGTTGCCATGGGTTCATTCGCAAAGTAGATGAGAAGAGAGCTTAGAGCTAGAGTTTTGTGATTGTGAAAAATGAAGTTTAAAACTTAGAAAGTCACTTCTATACCCAAGGTCACTTTTTAAAAAGCACTTAAAATTAACGTCAAATTAACTTAAAACTATAATTTTAAACAAAATCACACACGACAAAGCATTGAAAGACACCAACATTGAAAGCATTTGCACTCCAAATCAAAGAAATTGCACATTTCAATCAAAATCTTGAACAATTTGAGAATGAACAAGTAAGCACAGAGACAAGATTCAAAACACCATATGTATTATAGGAGCAAAATCTGTGTTTTTAGAAAAATACATCACAAAAACTCAATGTTCTCACATAAAAAGCTCTTCTCTTTTCTAGAATGAACAATATTTTTGTTGATTACAAAGAGAAACTTCTTGGGCAAGGTATATTTGAGATTAAGATACTCGAGAAGATGACAAAGGTGCTCGTCGTTATTCACTAAGATTTCGTGCACTACATTGTTGTGGAGGCGTATTTACAGTTCAAGTGAATCTCTAGTAGCAATATCAGAGTCTAGTGCCTCTCATTCTCCCATTGTCAGCTTCCATCTTCTGTAGGGAAAGACCATTACAAGTTTTGCTTCACAATATGGTATCTGAACACCATATTCTCAGCAACTACAGAGCACTTGGTTCTATCTTGCATATCCATTATCATACTTGCCAATACTTATGGTGAATATGATGCTCATAGCACACATGAAAGAGAAGTGTAAATAGTTTTGAAAAGAAATTAAATACTTTCTATTGCAATTATTTGTAAGCCTTGCTGAAACTTTTGAACCATAATAGAATGTAAAACATAAGTCACTTCTAGTTATAAAGAATGAAACATTTTCATTAACAACACATAGCCTTGCTATGTACATAAACAACCATCTGTTAATGTTGTTTAGAAGCACTTGTAACCTTAACAAGTCGTTGTAAGTGTTTGATAATTTTTGGCCACTAAAATTGTTCCTGATACTACGTGCTCAAAATGGTCTATAAAATGGATTTGGCGAGTACTTAGGGACTTTGTCGCGACATATAATTGAAACAGGGGACGTCAATGTGGTTCTCAGAGACCCGTATTCTCCAAATATGGAATATGTTTCGGATAAGGATTTTCGTACAAAGAACGTCCTTCAAGTACAAGACGTACTTGTGCGTAGAGGTAACTGCAAACACTCTACAGCGTGAGTGAGAGGGACTCTAATATTAACCTTGCTCCACACTGGCTAAACCGAACTCCTTGTTCCTAGACCATGTTGTATCCTATGTGACACATGTGCCAAAGAAAACCCTACATATAGGTCCATAACTGCATAATATAAAAATATATTTGGGACACTGCGGCCCAAAAATGCTTTGCTCTTACATGAACTTGTCATGTCTCTGAAGAGCGAAATGGATAAAAACATTTAATCTTATTCATCCGACTTGAAAAAGTCAAGCAAGCATATTCAAAAGGGACTAAAACCAAAACATATGCATATATGGAGGTTGAACAGAATGTTCGTTGATCCATAGTCACGTGCACATTTGCAAACCTAAAAGAAACAATTAGAAAAAACAAACAAGAGAAACAGGTAACTCTGGGTGTTGCCTTTGCAATCCAAACCCCTTGGTTAGCTTTGTGTTTATCCATTATAGTGTTGAGTTTGTCCACTACGCCTTGATAGATTGCGGACTTCTTTTCTTGAAAGTACAACTGTGCTAAGCTCGAATCATGACTCTCAACACCTATGGATTGATTGTGTATTAGCGGAGTCATACCTCTGAAAATGCCACTCCTAATCCGTGTTGCAACTAAGCAACATATCTTCTTCAGTTGGAATCTTATTCATAACTAAGTCGTGACAGAATCTTGATTCTCTCCCCTCCATGAATAGAGGAAAAAGATGTCAAATCCTCCAAAGAAAATAGTCATACTAGATTTTTTTAGGTGTTTACACAAGAGATTACCTACATGGAGGCTCTCTTAATCTATTCATGTGGTGCCATGAATCAGTTGCTTGATAGTTAGGTCATGTCTACTTGCTACTTATAAAATCCGTCATTGGGATTGGTTGCACCTTGTGCATAGAGCCAATGATGTAAAGTTCTCACCACTGTGTACATGTACAATGATCGAAAGCCCATCTACCAACCTCGATTCTTCTTGGATAGAGTAGCTGATGGTATTGCAGAAGTGTATACAATAATGGGGTATCTTACGTCCATCTTACTAGTACGCCATGCATACATATCAAAAAAATAGAATAATAAGCCCTTGGCTTCAATGACAGTCTCAACCATATGAAACCATGGTATACGTGCCTTGCACGATTACACTGACATAGATACATCACACTGCGTCGTTGCCAAACTCAAACTGTGACCATTATCCTTACCTTGGCACATAAGAGAATCCTTCCTTCACATGAAGTCTGGCAGAGCACTTTGCTTTTCACAGTAAAGAAATCTTTTTCAAATGAAAGGTTAAATTATAGGAGAAACAAGTATAACTTGAAATTTACTAACCTTGTCGCTCTTGTGAAACGAGTGGTTGTCGCTTTAACCTAGCTCTGATACCAATCTAAGATTGAGAAATTTAGAGCTATCGGATGTACCCTACATGCCATCATGGCTTGGGTCATAACGACCTCAAAGAGAAAAATCAAATAGACATGATGCCAAGATTCTTGAAGTTTGTATGCTAATAACATATTCCAAACTTTGGAAACTTCTTTCCAAGAAGATGCCCTAAGTGAAGCCTTCCTTCGTATAAGTTCATCAAAAACATGAAACAGAATGCACCATGAGTGCTCATAGCTAACGGGTACCACTGGTGACACACGTGTCAATCAAAGCAAAAAGTGTCGACCTTGTCAAGCTTTCGTAAAGAAAACCGGCCTTGCCGAAGCATACAATTTATTGAGAATCCTTAGATTTTCCAATCTTGAAATTGATAGCTCATGAAGTTTAGCTATCAAAGTGTATCTTATTGCCAATTTCTACCTGACCGAAGCAACGTTTGCTTGTCAAGTTGGCATTGTAGAAATCTTGCAAAAGTGAATAAGTTCAAAATTGAAATTAAAATTTAAGGTACTTATAGATTGTTTGTAACCTCTACCCTTGGCCTTGAAAGTCTAGATATTTGGTGGCATGATTATAAAGTTATAATGACTATGGATTGAGTATGCACCCAATGCATGGAGACGTGCTCATGAAAGCCTTGTTTTTCCCCTCCGCTTGGGAGCACAAAGAGGACATATCAAAGAGAGACTTGACAACAAAATCAATGGCCAACTAAATTGATGGAGTTGTGCTTTGTAGATCAAACATGTACTGTGATGTACATTTGATTTTTGACCTTGTTGAATTGTACATAGTGAAAAGCAAAAGAATACTTGCAAGGTATGTAGCTCGTACCTGCTTGGCTTGATTACTATTGTCATTGACCATATAGATTTGTCTCAATCGACGAAAACTCTGGAAAACTTTATCTAGGAACCGTGTCCTAGCAAAAATGCAAATCCAAAACACAAAAATAGAGAAACCCCTGTAACAAGTCGTCGGTCCTATCGAGAATCTTCACCTTACAAACCACAGGCCTTGCATGTATCTGGTTTACTATAGTTAAAATTAATGATTGACCTTGCCGATTGCCTTTGTGGAACAAGTCGTCTCAGTCATGTTTGACTTGCTTTTATTGCTAGCCATCCGTTCTTTTGCATGTCATAGTTGAGCATAAGCTCTGACGTTATAGCTCACTTTGGGTAACATAAACACATGCCTTGCATGTATGCAAACTGGGTCAAAAAGACATGACCATGTTTTGAAAATGTCAAGATTGCTTGTAAAGATAGCCATGCTATCGTTGTAAAATTCATAGAGTATTTTTGCAAAACACAATTAAGATCAAGCTTAACAAGAATAAACCTACTTATCTGCGACCATGTCGACCAATTGGGTCGTCCTTCACTAGGCAATGCTTGATTATGTGCGCCATAATGAAAGTTGAGACAAACTTTAAAGAAATTGAGGTAATCAATCTTTGTATTTTGCCTTTGCTCAGCCATTGCATGCAGCATAAAAATTTGAGCAAAACTAGCCCTTGCAGCTCTTTGTACTTGCTCATGGGATTTGACTTGAATTCCTTTTGAATTCATTGTTGGGTTGAATCCGGTAGACCGTCACTCCTTTGCTGCAATCCATGCTTGTCCATCGAGGGTCATAGGTTATCAAAACTTGCAAAAAATTGATGTATCAATTTTTTGTAATTGCCATTCCGTGTCGGCCTTGCCAACCTCCCTTGCGTCGCATGTTGTTGGCGTTTCGATGAAGGAGGGGTGTGTCCAGGGTGGGCACGCTCCCTTGTACCCCCTTAGCGAATTTGACATGAGTGGCCTGGATTGGAAAAAAAATTGAAAACATCGTCGTTGCACAGATTATGGCAACGGCGGCAAGCGCTGCAAGCAGCTTCTTGTACTGCGCAGCATAGCGTGCTCAAGAGAGGCATTGCAAGAAGCGAAAAGTGTTACTCACCTCCTTGCGCTCCAAACGAGCCCAACCGTGCACGATTCGGTGCAAGTTGATCTGCTCTTCTTCCTGTCTTCAAACGGCGTGCCCGCCCTTCTTGCTCGAACCAAGGGGCCATGCCCATGCCATGGCGGTTTGACGACGAGAGAGAGAGAGAGAGAGAGAGAGAGAGAGAGAGAACATGCAAAGCCGTGCAAGGCAATTTTCCCCTCCTACATAGCTCTCTTGTCCCCCAACTCTCATACCAATGTATGAGAGAACCCCTCCCACATAGCTCTCTTGTCCCCCAACTCTCATACCAATGTATGAGAGAACTGGGGCATGCAACTCTCCATATGACCATGCCCTATATATAGAGCTCCCTTGACCATATGTCCATCCTGGCCCTTGGCTTGCCGCCTGATCTTACCCTAAGCCTAACAAGGTGTGTATGCAACCTAGTACTATATTGTACCAACGGAAGAAAAATGGTGTATAGCTTGTTTAGGATGGACCCAACAGCCACCTTGTAGAGATATTATCTTTTGCAATACAAACGTAATGAGCTGGTGCTGTGTTTTCACACCATAGAAGCCTCTTTAGCCTTAAACTTGGAGGAACTCCTAATGACGTGATTTAAACAATGATCATATTTCAACTTCTTCTTGCCTTGATCACTAGACTTCTCAAACTTATTGTTATTTTTCAAATGAGCAGTCACAGGGTTGTCACTCGAACAAAGAGCAATGCTTATGGTGACATTAGTACTTTTTTGAGTAGCCACATGTTCGTTCAACAACACACTACTTATTAGTCCCCCTTTTTTTCTAGGATGAGGCTTATACAACATAGAGATAAAACCATCAAGCTTTAAAGCATTAGGTATGGTCTTTGTTATTACAAGTCTCCAATTGGAGACAAAAGTCTCATAAGAATCTGGTATGCATCGAGAACTATACACACAAGAGAGTCATCAATAACCTCACCTGCAACAATAATCAATTGCTCCTTAAGAGCTTCAATCTCCCCAAAGAATACAACTATACCATTCTCCTCCTGCATAATCTTTGCTTCTAACTTCTTATACATGTACACAATGCTCGCCTAACTACGTCCCACATACAAAGGAGCTAGACAATGCTTCTTTTGTTGTTTTCGCTAACGAACGTGTAAAGTGATGGAATGCTTAACAATGAGTCCAATCAATGCATGACTTGTGCATCTCTAGCATCCAAAAGTTATTTGTCAACCACGAAAAAAACACTCTAGCAAGAGAACCACTACAACTTACACCAACATCCACAAGCTCTATCCAAAGAGAATTGCCATACATTGCAATCAAGCACACTGTTCCATACGCCAACAAAAAGCAAACATGTTACGTCATGTAAGCGTACAGTATGGACAATTGTCGCCATCCAATTTTACATCATTGTTGTCGACCATGGCCAATGACTACACCTAATGCAAAAGTTGCCTATGTTAAGAAAGAATTTGTGCAAGCTAGTAGTATATCGTACAACTCATAGTAGATTACAAAGTGCCTCTTTTAAAGGAATTTGCATTGTCAAAAACTTGCAACCATACTACCCGTAATAAAAACAAGAGTCAAAATGAGTCCAATTCAAAGCCCTAAATCTATGCGGACGCTCACAAACTATCACCTCAATCTAGAAAGTGAGCCAAGGTGCTACTAGGTTGTCAAGGATGCCAAAGTCTTCTTTGATACCAGTTGTTGAATTTAGGGTTGCACAAATGCAAATGGAGAAGCTTAAAAGCACACATTCAAGGAAGTAGTATTGTTGAGTGTGCTACTAGAAATAGAATGCTTGCCCTAGAATGAAGGGCATATCCACGAGCCGATGATAAAACATCTTGAGGGGGGGGAAAAGTAGTAAGTTTATTTGTGCATTTCACTACCATATCATGGCCACACATACCATAAACAATATTATCGACTGATCTTCTCTATCTGGTTCATTATGCATGTTAAATATTAGTCATTATAGTACACCTACAATACCAGGCACACACGATCATAAATTGAATGTGCCACGATCATAGTTCACCACGAAAAGATGTGCCCTCCTTTCTATTAGGTAGCTTACCAACTATCCAAAGGTGGGCATCTAGTGCACAAACCAACAAGGCTAAAGCATGCCAAAAGATGGTTGGCTTTGTGTTTATTGCCGTCGATCCCAAGGGTCGTTTTTAGAAGGGAAATTGCATGCAAAAAAACCTTCCAACCAAGCTTGAGGTGGCCATCTATATTGATGGATGGATGCACATCATTATGCCAAAAGCTAGGTGATGCTATAGAAAGGCTAGACCCGGCAATATGAGCCACGACCCAGCATTGCCACTACAGCCTTTTCAAAAATGGAGATCAAATCACTGTTTGCAAAATGTCTGGCTTATTCTGGGCGGCGGCGTAAAGAATGCTTTTCAATTTACAAAGGCTATTATTGTACAAAAACAATATGTTGAAAGTTTTTGCAAGAATCTGTTACACATGCTTTTCTTGCAGGTAGTGCTTCCCCCATAACTCCCTGCTGTGTGTGGATGGCAAGGTTTAAATATGGTTTTGTAGCCTTGCCCTTGGCGTCGGAAAACAGCTCGATCAGAATTGAGGGTGCTTTCTCAAATCTAGAGGCTATAAACAACCATTTCAATAGAACAAGCATCCTCTTGAGAAGGGTTGTCCTCCATAGCTTGTCATGCATGTGAGGACCTTGAAGAGCTACCTTCACCAATGTCTTGTGCTGCAGTCTGGATCCTTGCCTTGGCTCGCTTGTGCCATTTCCTTACAGCCTTTTGAATGTGTTCCTCAAAGATTGTCTTATTCACATTTGAGCCCATCTATGCTCACAAAGCCATCCAGGGTTTCTTTTAGTAACATGGCCTAGAAGGCATGCTTTCAATTGTAAAAGATCCAATACACACAAATTTTTCAGTTGCTCACATCTTTCCTTACACAAAAGCGCAAACAATTCAATACTACATAACCTTAAGCAATGATATGGATTTGATCATACTCAGACATCCACATGCACTAAAAGTTGCCAACATGACTTTGACCTTATTCACATGCATTTCTATCTATGTCCACATGGATGCTTTTATCATAACATCTGCAAGCAAATCCAGTGCTCTAGCTACCTTAAAATGGCCATTATACTACCTAGGTCAGATACTACTAAATTCTAAAAGAAAGATTTTCTATGTCTACCTTTGCTCTGGCTTACAATACTTAACAAAATGCTTACTCTACCCTAGTTTACCATTATGGATGATTTGACTTTTCTTGCGCTTACCAACGAGTGCCTCCAACTAGAACGGTGAAAGACATCTAAGTATGTGGATAACTAGAATGGTGAAAGACAAATAAGTATGTTGGAGAAATATATATATATATATATATATATATATATAGAGAGAGAGAGAGAGAGAGAGAGAGAGAGAGAGAAGAGAAGAAGAAAGAAAGATCTTTTTTCATATATTAGAGGCTGAAGTCGGCCTATGAGACAAGTCAAATGTACATGTGTGTCTTCCATCAGGAAAGGACAAAAGTACAAAGTAACAAAACATGGTCCTGTGGAAAGGGGTGGGGTGATCCATGGGAGGTTAGGATGCAAATTTACATGGTATATGGTGTGTGTGTGTGTGTTGGGGGGGGGCGCGGCGGTGGTGGTGGTATCTCTAGGGGGTATGGGTGCACATCTATATGCTCACGGAGGTACAATCATGAAGTGTGCCGCGTCTGCCAGCATTAGAGAAAATCTTTGCTGGGCTGCCTGGTGGTGGCGAATCTGGATCTCCGTACGATGCAGTCTCAGAGTCGTGTATCCTGGAGCTCCCGGAAGTCTCCTAGCTCTGACCGTCGCAGCCTGCTGTAGAGTGACCCCTCTTTGTGTTTGTGTGAAGGGTGGCATTGAAAGAAGTCTGCCACCCTCTGGTGCCGCTACATGTGCCAACAGTCTCTCTATGTCTATGCATCTCCACTAAAAAACGGCCAATCTCTGGACTCCATGATGTGTTGTATGGTGGGCTGTCCTGTGAAACTAGCCTCATATCTGTCTTTGATGCTCTCATATGCTCTACATCTGCAGACAAAGTGCTCCTTGTCCTCAATCACCCTCTTTGTGCAAAGCTGGCAAAACCTCTCAGCTCGAGGGGTGTGGGCAGCTCTTTCTATCTCTAATCTCTAGCCAGTGTGATGATAGTTGGAGCTGACCAATTACCACCCGTGAGCTATGTGGCATAAATGTGTCCATGTAGCGTGTTCTTTGAATTAACTCCTCGTCTAGGATGGTCAAGAAGTGCTCACTGTAGTACGGCAACTTCAAGAGAAGATGCTGTCTGGGTGCGATCCATGTCTCTTTGATGTAGAGCTGCCATAGATCTTGTCTGAGTATTGTGTTCCTCTTATTGTATGAGAGCTAGATGAGAGGTGAGTCCCGATCATACTGAAGGGTGCTAATCTATCCATGTTTAGTCCACGTGCTCCGAACCACTCTCTCACCTGTGAGTACCAAGACTCGTGCTCACCTAACTCTGAAATCTGTCTAAAGGCCTCCAAGATTGTGTATTAGTCTATTTGATTGCATCTCTCTCATTCTTTGAACAAGGCAAACTGTCTAGAAAATAGCCTCAACTAGCATAGGTGTAGTGGCTAATTCTACTCTAATAATGTCGTGTAGTATTGAGGGCTTGTTGTGGAACAAACGTGATATCATACATATGTGGTCTCTCAATCTGTGTCCATGAGGTGGTTGATAGTCCAGGAGCCCATATTGTTGCAACATACATCAAAGCTAGGGTGACCAAAGTGTCGAAGAGCCACCCCTTGGTGCGGGGCTCCTAAAAGTGTGTTTGATGACAACTCTCTATCATGGCCGCCTTTGCCATGGTGCAGCATCCAGGTGGGCTGGCAAAGGTGACTAAGACTCCACCACATCTACCTGTCCGCCTACAGCCATAAAGATTTCCCTGGAAGTATGAAAGGCTCACTGTCAGCCCTCTCTGTGTACAGAAGTCGTCAAGAGCCTCTAGGTGTCATAAGCCATCCTATGATTCAAAGAACAAAGTATGAAAGGCTCACTGTCAATCCTCTGTGTACAGAAGTCGTCAAGAGCCTCTAGGTGTCATAAGCCGTCCTATGATTCAGAGATCAAAACAATGTCGTCAGCATAAAGCATGATATGTATTGGGATACTCCAAGGTCTGCAAGCTCGCAGTATGTAATATCTCATCAACGTAGATCCCGAAGAGGGTCGGGGAGAGTGGGCATCCTCGCTTCACACCAATGGTGCTAGTTATAGGGTATGATAGCCTCTGAGGTATCGTACTCTCCCTGTCACCTGCTCATATAAAGCAAATATAACGCAAGTCATCTCTGAAGGTACGCCCAAGCTCTGGAGGTGCTAAAAAAGTCTCTCCCTGGAATTGTACATGCTTTGCGGAAGTCCACAAAGCAACAGTGTAGTCTTTTCTTCCGCGCTTTTGCCCCATCAATGAGGCAGCAAAGAACGAAGATGTGATCTATAGTAGAGAAAACACGTATGAAACCTGCATGACCTCCCTCTCTACATATGAGCTGAGCTCTGCCTCAAGTACTGCTCTGTAAAATTTGACCATGGTGTGGCCAATCATCACGGTCCTGTAATTTCCTTGGTCCAAGGTGTCGCCAGACTTATGGATAAGCAATAGTGTGTCTAGTCCACTCCTCTGTGAAGCCCTCCGCCATAACCCTAGGTGTGCAATCAACGCAGCTATGGTGTCGGCTGTGTAAACGAGGTGCTCACTCTATAGTCTTGTGTGGTAAGCAGATTTGTGGTACCGTAGTCGGCGAATGGCTAGTGTTACCATATCTGTGGTGAAGAAAGTGGAGATGGCAGGTCATGGCTCGAGTGGCTCTGGGATCGGAGGCTGCCCACAGGTTCATACGACCTCTTTGATAATCATGCCATGTCTGTGGGTCCTCTATGGGTGTGGTTGGGCGGGGCTCTCAAAGATCTCGCCATGTTGTCGCACTATCCATTCCCATGAATACGTGGTAAAGCTCAAGCTCCTCTGCCCCCTTGAAAGCTCACCGCTTGCTGCGGGTGAGATTCTCAATGTGTTGTCTGGCCTCCTGGTATGTAATCTTCCCAAGAGTTCTCTAAGCTTGTAGGGTGCGGTAAAGCCCTCTGCACTCATCATCAAACCAATGGTTGTGTGGCATAGACCTTGGGGAGGGGGGGTTATGTCTGGTGTGATTCGTGTGTGGAAAGGAGCTAAGGACTGATGTGTGTAAGACAAATGAGATTTGGGAGGTAAGTGTGAACAATGGTGCAGATGGATCGAGCCGACAAAGGCCCATGAACCTCTGCTTAGTATATAGGTGCTAGTTCTCGTGTGAAGTGGATAGTAGAGTGTGGATTAGGTGTAGAAGTGCATAAGAGATAATGATTGTGGTCAGATGCGCACATTGTCGCATCAGCTAGAGATTGACACTGGCAAATTTAGGAGAGTACCAACAGAGGCCGGGATTTGCAAGTTGTCATATAGAGCCAGAGACAAAGTTACATCACATATGTCATTGTTCGGTATACTATGAGATACAAGGCCACTTTCGCTGGCTATTCATCATGTCTGATAATCCTGCTATGCTCTGAATGTGTGAGGGTGAGGGAGGGTACATCCAGGGAATACTGAAAAGGGGGCAGCCTATCCATATTAAATCCATGTAGCTCAAACCAAGATGATAAATATGCAAACCAACATGAAGTATCACCCTCACTGGCCAATTGTCGCAATGACTCAAGTGCTAGTCGTGCATATCTGTTGCGTGGTAGCTCCCATGTACTATGAATGAAAGACAATGATTTAGCAAGAGCCTCCACTACAATTGGTGGTGCACTCATCTCAGCTCTGATAATCTCATGTGGCACTGAGGCTTTCATCCGGATCAGCCTGGAGATCATGGATACGAGAGGTCTCTCCATGGATCTCCATCCATCATATGTGCACCCTAATCTACTATGATGATTCAGGCTAGGCCCCCATATCTGCACTCCATAAAGCATGATGGAAGTGACCAATGTGTCAAGTAGCCACAGCTTACTGCGTGGCTCCTGAAACTGCACATGTGAACATATCCTCTCTAGTCCTCCCAATGCTGCATATCCCCTCGTCAATCTCGCCCCTGAAGCACCTCTCATAAAGAAAGTAGGTCCACTAAATACAACACCAAGATATGTGTAAGAGTTTACATATTCTACTATCTCCTATCCATATGTAAAAATAGGTGCTGATCTCCTGACCCACTGCATTGTAGTATTGAAACCGTCACTTTAGTTTTGCCAAGGTTGATGGAGAGCCCATTGTCATGTGCATAAGCATTTAACGCATCTAGATGTCTTTGCATACCCTCTGGAGAGTCTGAAATAAGCACCATATCATTTTCATAAAGCAATAGAGGTATCCATGTACCTAACAACTATGCTTCTCTATCCCCTACAATCTCAATATAGTCAACAATCTCATCAATATACAATCCAAACAAAGTTGAAGAAAGTGGGCATCCCTGCTTCACCCCAATAGTAGAGTGAACAGGGTCTGAAAGAAACTCTGTTGTCTGTACTCTCCCTATAACTATCTCATATACTACCATGATACCCCGTACAAGCTCCTGTGGGACTCCCGAGTCATGTAGTCGATGTATCAACTTGGCTCTCGGGACTGTCTCAAAGGCTTTGCGGAAATCCACAAAGCTACAATAAATCCTTATCCCATGTGCTTTACCCTCCTTAATGATCGCTCTAAGCGTGAAGATATGATCAAATGTAGAGAATCCCCTCTTGAATCCAGCATACCCTGAAGCTCGTACACCCTATCTCTCTGCCCATCTACTCAACTCATGCTCAAGTATAGATACATATAGCTTGGCCAACGAGTGGCTGGCCATTCACGATGCCAAGGATGCGAGGATCTTCACACCGTAGACGAGGTCTACATCTGAGGCTACGGAGCATCATTGAGCGACATCGAGCACGCCCTCCCCCCCCCAGAGAGCTAACCATAGAGGACATTGAGGCCATATTGTACAGACCCATGAAAGAGCTCATGGGATGATCTTTCACCATTGTCTACTTCCCCCGTTGTGCACCTCATTAGCTCTCATGTGATTGTATCCCCTCCCCATATATTTTGAGTTGATGTATTATGTGATGAGGACATTGATGAAGATGAGGATATAGGTTAGGCTTGCATACCTACCCACTCTAGGTACCCTCATTTATTTTTATCTTTATGTTCTCCTAACACTGTACTAGAGCCACACGTGGTTGTATTCTTTTGGAGAGAGAGAGAGTCGAAATGGCACGATAAAGTTCCACGCCTAGACGCACTCCCGCAAAGACTGGCATCCCTTCCGGTATTTCTTTTATTATTATGAGTCGCAACAGTACAATTCCAGAGGGTCCTTTGCTCTCGGACTCTGCATTCAGATGCTTTCCAGAGTGAGGCCCCAAGGGCTCTTATAAAGAGTACAAGGGTTGCCCAAAAGCAGAGCCCAAAAGCACTTTATTCAAAAGCACTAAACCCCAAAAGCATGTGCTCCAAAAAGCTAGCATTGGAAACTGCCAAAATTTGCCAGCAAAATTTGCAAAAATCCGTACAATCTACCACGTTGCATAGCCAACGCAATCCACGGAAATTCCGTACAACTCTGCCACGTCAACATCCGTACAAGTTTCCACGTCAGCATGTCAACACGAAATACGGAAATCCAGCTCCAAGGGTCAAGCTTTGGGATTTTTAGGGTTTTAGGCTCCTCGACCGGTGCTTCATCAATTCTTTAGGTTGGTAGGCCCCTCAGTCCATCTTCTAGGTTGTCCGCTTGGCCATTTTTCTTCCACTAGGGCATGCCACATCATCACTTTGTGACAGTCCCCCTCTTGAAAGAATTGTAATCGCTCTCTACACCTGCAAAAACACCCAAAGAACAAAAACCTTCTTCAGTAGACACTGGCTCTATGTACTCATGCACCATACTTCATCAATCCAGCACTTCTTGTAAGGTGCAACAGGCGTGTTTAAGGTTTTAGCTCGGATCTAGTACTCCGCACAAACACAAGGTTACTTTAATTCACTTGAAAAGAGAGACGACACTGCATGTCGAGTCCCAACCACCTTCAAGGGGCCCCTTGCTCTGTTGCCAGAGGCTAGAGCAAGTACTTGCTTTATTTACTTGCACAATGTTCATACAATGGTCCTAAATGCTCACATGCTGATGGGTACTTGGTGTATATGCTTGGTACTGATGGTACTTGAGAGGCTACAGATTGAAGTCTGAAAACACTAAGGTGCTCTGCTTGGTGACGAAGGCTTAAATCTGCTATGGCTAAAAATGCTGAAGACAAAGGGCTGAAAACGCTGATGACTGGGGCTGAAATCCTTGACGATACTGGCTGAAATTGCTGGCGATGCTAGCCGAAAAACGCTGGTGCTGAGGTTGTCAAACGCTGGTGCTGAGACTTGAAGGCTGAATCATTCTGCTGCTGGCCTTGGCAAGTGCTGAAACGCTGGTTACTGATGCTGCAGGTACTGGGTATGGTGCTGAGAGTACTACTTCTTGCCTTGAGAGGTGACCCTTAAGGTCACGTATATATGAGTTTAGTGCTGGGTCGAGCAGTCACTTATTTAGCCTCCACGCTGTTAAAAATAATGCTTGGGTCACTTATTAATAAGTTGACTTAAGAGACTGTTCCTATGCCTATATGCCGAGCGGATACTGTGCAAGAGAGGGTATGCAACTACAACCTGCCTGAACATGTACATCGTACTGGAGGCTCAGAAAGCGCCAGCATAGATCATAAGCTAAACTACGACTGTAGCAGTAGCTTGTCCACGTGGCTCAAGTGTAATGCACACGTGACATCCCCCCTTGTTAAAGAGGAGACACAACTTCCGAACTTCTACTTATGGATACTTCCTGGACTTCTGATGATGAGTGCTTCTGATACTTGTGGATGCATAAGCTGTTGAAAACTTCTCCAAACTTGTGGATACTGCAGATGTAGGTACTGCAACGATGTAAACACCGACCATACGAGTTACTAAGCAGCCTTACTACTGTCGCAAAATACTAGCCTTGATGCTGACTCTGCCTTGCGAGCAAGTAATTCAATTCGAATAGTCTTGTCATGAAAACATTGCGGGTGACGATGAAAGGTAAGGGTGCTCGGAGGTATTTCCAATGGTTCCATGTCGACAGAAGTGGATGCATGCTACATGCAAATGCAAATACAAAAGAGGGTTAGGGATCCTTTCTCCAATTCCTTCCATATCCGCATACAAGGCAAGCAAATCTTGGTATGCAAGATCAAGATTTTTGTGTATCCGATGTCGATGTTTGTTCAAAGGCATAGCAATGAAGACACGAGCACGCTCAATGCGCGATGGACTAAGGGTGGGAGTGGCTAATAACTCTGGGGTTAAGACACGAAGCTTCTTTGGGGCAAAAAAGCTGACAGAGGTTCTTTGGGTTCTTGGTTCTACTTGCGTTCTTGATGGTTCTGCCCTTGAGTTCGCGAAGCCGAAGCACGCACAGAGCTCTGATACCAATGTCAGGTGCAGCAGGAGTGTTTAAGGTTTGAGCTCGGATCTAGTACTCCATACAAACACAAGGTTACTTTACTTCACTAGAAAAGAGAAACTGAACTGAACACAATGAAGGAGAGAGACAGAAAGAGAAATGAAATGATATATTAACGTCTTCAGAAGGCCAAAGTGACCTATGAGACAAAAGGGTTTACAACTGGTGAATCTGATACACTACATGTTGGGTCCCAACCACCCTCAAGAGCCCCCTTGCTCTGTTGCTAGAGCAAGTACTTGCTTTATTTACTTGCACAATGCCGATACAATGGTCCTAAATGCTGACATGCTGATGGGTACTTGGTGTAAATGCTTGGTACTGAATGTAACAAACTTGGACACCCCAAAGTCAAGATTCTACCGCAACACAACAGAGATTTACTTCAAAATAGTTCACAAGAGACGACACGGCCCGGCGAAGTTCCGTGCCAAGAGGTATTGGCCCCAAAGACTGGCGCCACTTTCGGTATTTTTTTATTTATTAATCTGTGTGCAAAGTTCAAAGAGCCCACGGGTGCTCGCTCTCAGTCTCTGCGTCCAGATGGCCTGAGAAGTGAGGCCCTTGGGCTTATTATTCTTGAAAGGATGCCCAAAGCAGAGCCCCATAATCTTTCAAACTTAAAAGCAATTGATTTCCAAAAGTGTAGCACGGATAGTGTGTCGTGCTCTCTACAGTGGGTGCTCCTCAGTGCAATGTGCATGACATCTCACTCAAAACAGTATGAAAACAAAGCAACAATAGATAACAGCTGATCAACACAGAGACACAGCAACAGACCAAAACATATGGGCTCGACTATCTCAAGGAACCGATACAAACTCTGGTGTGGCAGCACACTCAGCTCCAGCCTAGAACTCACAGGTACAATGGGGGTGTCGAGGCTCAGATGTGCAAGGATGGTGCAAACGTGCTGTGTGTACAGTCTCGCTACACTAGACGACGACGCTGGACCATATATGAAGGAGATGATAATGCTGACCCACTACTCATATGTCCCACCATAAAGACACCATAAAGAGCCACCAATGGCTCATAAATGTCAGCCATCTAAGTCTATCTCCAAACTGAGTGATGGTGGTGACCTGGCCATGATGCCCACTAGACCACCGTCCGTATCCCTCCCACGTGTCACTGCCCAGCCCAAAGAGTCCGTCCATGTGAACCAGACCAGACCAACTGTACTAGCTGTGTGTCCTATGAAAGTGACACTGTAGCCTGCTACAGGTTGCCCGCCACAAGATCGCTCGCAGTCTCGGTGAGAGGACCAGTGAAACTAGAGAGAATAGTGAAACACCAAAAAAAAAAAACACAGTACACTCTGACTGAAGAGGGTGATGTTTGAGAAGATTTTGAGTTCCCAAGACAAAGTAACAATGAAGCAATGTTGATATTTGCAAGATATATTGAAGTAATGACATGAGCGCAATGAGGTACGCTGACCAAAAAGCGACAACAGAAGACTAAAGACTTCCAAGATTAACAAAGCCCACAAAGCACCCGAAGTGGAGGAATTTGCAGTTAGTTGCAGGTGGCTAGACGGGAAGGAGTAGGTAGGGGAGGGGAGAGGGGATAGGCCCAAGATTCTACTAATCCGGAAGAGCTCAAAATGTACATGATCAATGTAATGCGTATTGTCGAATCAATCTAACCTCTTTGATTTAGCATTTGTGCGAGCTCTCACTTTAGAGCAGCAAAAGGCCTTGCCCACAATCTAGCCACCCAAGAGATACGACCAACAATAGCTAGACTTACAACAAGCATCCGATAGAAGGAAAGCCACCTAGGGATAACCGAACCTGCTTGCCCGGAGAAGTAATACACAGAGAGGTGCTTGGGGGGGGGGGGGGGGGGGGGGGGGGGGGGGGGGGGGGGGAGGGTGGGCAGGGGCGAGGGTAGGTGAGAGCGAGACCAAGTGGGTAGGGGGCAAGAGGTGGATAGGGGGTGGGTGGGGGGTGGGGTGGGGGGGGGGGGGGGGTGGGGGGGGGGAGACTAGGTAGGGGCAAGGGGTGGGTAGGGGGGGCGACGGCTGGTGAGCGGGGTGAGGGCTGGTACTAGGGGGAGGGTAGGGGCGAGGGGTGGGTGGGGGGGGGGGGGGGGGGGGGGGGGGACGAATTGGGGAGGGGGTTGGGCGAGTTGGGAAGGGGATAGGGGGACGAGTTGGGGAGGGGGAGGGGCGAGTTTGGGAGCTGAAGGGGGAGGAGTTGGGGGGAACGGGGGGACGAGTTGGGGAGGTGGAGGGGCGAGTTTGGAGAGGGTTGGGCGAGTTGGGGAGGGGAAGGGGGACGAGTTGGGGAGGGGGAGGGGCGAGTTTGGAGAGGGTTGGGCGAGTTGGGGAGGGGAAGGGTAGGGTAGGGTTGAGGGGATAGGGGCGAGGAGGGAGCAGACACCTATAATGAGCAGGGAATTCATCAAGCAAGACGGGCTCTGTGAAGGGAGTTCGCTAGTCACAGAGGATAGCTTTGTTCTGGTTGGAGAAGCAGACACCAATGGGGTTGATGTTTGAGGGGTGGTGAACTCCTGTAGAGGAGATTTCTTCCCGCTTCTATGATTCTTCATAGGCTCATCAAATTCAAAGGCTTCCACCAAGGGCGCATCAGGAGTAGCTTCTGTGACCTCCACCCTTTGAGCTGACTCAGGTGGCTGATTGGGTTTTGTTACTTGCAAACATTGGAAGAGGGTGTACCCTCAGGCAAAGCTTGAATAGAGACTCCATAACAAGGCATAGATTTGGTAGCGTCCAACCACTCCAACAGATCCTCGTCTGACCCGTTAGGTGGAGTAGGCTGTTCCAATTCAAGGCTCGTTTCTAGGGACAAAGAACTATGTTGCACGACGAGATCCATGCCTCCTTCTAGGCAAATGGGTTGCATCGGGGAGCCAGGAGTATGTATCCACATGGCATCGTTTCCCCGATCATGAAGTGATTTAGTGTGTCGCAGCCATGGTCTACCGATGAGCAAGGGAAATCCGCCCTCAACCTCGGGAAGACGAACCACAACAAATCCAAGTTAAAAGTAAAATCTTGTACCTGCAGAGGCACATTGTCCACTATGCCCACTGGGTAAACTGTCCGTTGGTCAGCCAATGTAGCTGTGAAGGGAGCAGAGCTAGTAGGCTGTAGACCTAGAGCTAAACATAGTGAACTCAGGCATCAGGTTGATGCCAGATCCACCATCCACTATCACTCCTGAGAATTGCCGACCCAAAACGGACACTGTCAGGCGAGGGCTTCTATAATCAGTGAGGGGAGCAACGGGATTGGATATCATATAGGACTCTGATGGTCGCAATGGGAGGTGCCCGCCACTAGGACCTACAAAATACTTCACAACTTTATCACAATTTAAAATAGCGTCGACACAACCCGGCGTAGTTCCGTGCCCAGAGGTATTGGCCCCAAAATATGACGCCCCTTTCGGTATTTATTTTTATATTAATGCTTGAGCAAAGTTACAACTCCCATGGGCCATCTCTACTCAGAAGCTCGTCAGCTAACTGAGGGAAAGAGTGGCCTTGGGTTATTATTTAAAGGCCCTTGGCGATCAAACTCAAAAGCTATTACATGAAAAGCTTGCAAACTCAAAAGCTACTAGCCCAAAATGCAGCCAACATGAATCGTGGAAATCCGTACACCCTGCCATCTGGCACAACGCAAAACGTGGAAATCTGTATTGCTGGCACATCAGCATGTCATCACAATTTGTGAAGTTTCATACAACTGTCTGTACTGTCCGCCACGTCATCAGCTTCTGTCCCGGGTGGTCATGCTACGTCATGACTTCGTGACATGAAGACGACTTCATTCACCACATAGATGACGCTACATCCGCGCTTCACACTTGGCAAACCCTAGAGCGTCGTTTTGGTGCTCGAGATAAGCACTCAAAATTCAACTTTATGGTATCACTATGCAAGAGCAAGATAATGTTGCTAGCCTTGTCAACAAACTTAAGAGTATTTCAACTCAACTTGTCTATGCCGAGGTACAAGCTCCATATGAGGATAAAATTGCCATGCTTCTCAAAGCCCTACCAAGAAGCTTTGATAACATTGTAGCTGTGCTCAAGGAGAAAGAACCCATTCCCGCACTTGAAGCTGTCATCAATTCACTTCTAGAGGAAGAAAAAAGAATTGGCACTTACACAAGGTCTCAAAGTAATGCATTTGTTGTGAATGGTAAAAATTGCTCACATTGTGACAAAAGCAACCACAAATCACAAGATTGCTTTCGGTGCCCACATTGCAACAAGAAGGGACATGCACCCAACCGATGTTTCTTCAAAGATAATGCAAAGAATCCAAAGAATCCTAGAGATTCCAAAGGCAAAGCACAAGTCGTGGAAGAAGCAAAAGAAGCAGTGTCACAAAATGATGACGTGGCAGTGCTGCCCACAAGGATAACGTGGACACTCTGTACGGACAGGACACTACGGCAACAGATGGTGTGACACGCTGTACGGCATGCTGATGTGTCAACTGTAGGACACCCGAAATTCACGTTGACATGCCATGTGGACCAGCAGTACGGATTTTCGCTTTTCGCACTGACATGCTGACGTGGCATACTGTATGGAATTCCAAATATAATGCTAGCTGCTTTTTGGTAATTTTTGGGCCTAAAACTTTTGGAACAAGTTTTCTTTCACCTAAAAGTCGACTTCTGACCCAAATAACCAGGGAAATGCGCCAATTTCGTCTTCTTCCCAGAGTGCTTCAAGCCTTTCATTAATGATTCATCTTCTTGTCATCAAGAGATCTCTCTAGCTCTTTCTGCGAATACAGTTTCCACTTTTCTGCACTTGTCATTCCTTTCAGCTTTCTTCCCGTCCTGAGAGGAGAAGCAATGGCCTCTCGTCATCTCGAGAGAATATCATCCATTGGGTATGTCACAAATGGGTGACGTGGCTGCTGCCGGTACACACACATACCCGCCTGGCTGCCCGCTAGACCCACACACACACCAAATTGCTGACGTGGCACTGCTGATGTGGCTGGCTGTGTACGGCAGGGCTTCCACGTGGCCAGGCTGTACGGATTCCACGATTTCCGGAAAGCAAACCAGCAGGCAGGTGCTGACGTAGGTAGCAGCGTACAAAGGCTACGCAATTTTTGGGTTGCTTTATTTTACGCAACAGGGCTGAAAAACTTACGTTGGCAGTTTTTTCTTAAGTCTTGCTTTATTTTCTCTATGCAAGCTTGAGAGAGAGAAAGAGCTTTAATTTTAAAAGATGCTTTAAAGTTGTAGGCCTATTTTTGGGGCAGCTTTTTATGGGCAACTTTTGGGGCTCTACTTTTAGCATCCCTTGTACTCTTTAAATAAGCAAGCAGGGCCTCTCATAACTCAGAGCATCTGGACGCAGAGTCTGAGTGTGAGCGCCTACCTGCACTCTTGTACTTTGAACACAGATTAATACAAAAAGAAATACCAAAAGGGGCACCAGTCTTTGGGGCCAATATCTCTAGGCACGGAACTCCGTCGGGCCAGTGTCGACTCAATTGTGAACTGTGAACTATTTTGAAGTGATTCTTTTGTGGTGTTAACGGTAGATTCTCGACTTGGAGTGTCCAAGTCTATTACAGTAGTATCAGAGCATGGCCGATTTCTCTTCCACGGGAAATCAGATCCCTAAATTTTTTCCACGGCACCTATGGCTTCAGGCAAAGATTAGTCGACTCCCTCTGCATCCGGAGATGCGGGAAGGGATCATAACCAAGATTCAAGCAAGAAGTATGGCCCGCCCCGGCCTACTCAGGCGGAGCGTCAGGAGATGGAGCGTCGTCAATTGATTCGCGATGCAACAAAGATGATGCTTAATTTTGCAAAGGACCCGAAATTTGCAAAATATATGAGCCAGACTTCTTTCAATGAGGTGCACACGCAGTGGCAGAAAACCACAAAACCACCCCGAAAACCCGCTCTCGAGAAATCTCCTACTCCCAAGAGGTATACAGAGAAAGAATTAGAAGAGGTGGTTGATGCACAAATTGCTCATCTTTTTGACGCGCCAAACAAAGTTAAAAAGCACAACAAAAAGCAGAAGAAAGGCACTGACTTCCCAGGTTATTTGGGTCGTCAGTCTACTTTTGAAAAGGCAAAGAAACAGAAGAAGCGTGTTCGATTTGAAGGAGTACCCAGTTCTCTTCTTCTTCTTCTTCTTCTGGCAGTTCTTCTAGCTCAGCTGACTCGAGCAAAGAAGACAAAAAAGGCAAAAGGCAAAAAGCGAAGCAAAAAGCAACGCTTCGGAAAGGGCAAGAAAAAGGCAAAGAAGTCTAAATCTCGCTCCGTGGTTGACAGTTGTACACAGGACTCGTCTGCAGATAGTTCGGACTTTGATGACAGCAGCTTTTATGCAAAGCAGAGAATTTTTACAAAGCCAACCAGTATGACTTTCTAGAAGACAAAAGCAAGAAAGTCCGAGAGTTTAAGGAAGGTGGACAGTCAATTAAATTTGACACGTTTTCTGATTATAGAGATGCTTCGAAGGCTTTGTCTTTTGTAGAGCAGTTTGACATCGCTTTCGTGGGAGGGTGTACTCAGAGCACTCTAAGATTCGGAGAACTGCCTCTTACTTTAAGGGGAATGCTCGAACTTGGTGGTCCACGCTTCTATTAAACAAGACTGCGCCAGTTAAATGGTTGAAATTCAAGAGGCTTTTTATTTCTTCTTAGCTGACTTAAGAGTATGAACGCGATATACAAACTGCTTGGAACCATCTTCCGATGACCCAGAAGGATATAGTGGACGCTTATTGCGAGAGATTCTGGAGCTCTTTTCTACCCGCCTCTTCATTTAAGAAGATCTCGTTCAGGAAACAGATTGAGCGGTTTACCTTGGATCTTCCTACAAAGATCCGAGATCACTGCTTGGAGCAATAGTCAGCTTCTATTCAGGAGTTGATGAGTCATGCGCAACGGGGTTTCGCCATTTACTCTAGCAGTTTGACCTACCCCACCGATGAGATCATGACACAAAGAGCCGAACAGACTTCGACAAATGAAAGTAGAAAGAGGAAAAGCAACCCAGAAAAGAAAGATGCACGACCCAAGCTTACTCCTCAGGAGAGAGCTCGCTACATCAAGGAAAGAAAGTGCTTTGGATGCGGGGAAACTAGACATATCTCCGCGAAGTGCCCTAAAAAGGCACAGAAAGAACAGAACGACAAAGACGACGAAAGGCCTGAGAGTTCGAGAGCAACGCGGAAGAAAAGGCAAGATGAAAACAGGACTCGTTTCAGATTCCGTGGATACTAATCCCAGCACGATGGACGAGAGTACAGAACTTTGCCGAGCTTGGGGCAAAGTGAAAGACCAAGAAGCCCTGATCTTCTTTGATGGAGGAGCCAAGGCCAACTTCATTTCATCGGAATTGGCGGCGCGGTTCAAGATCACTCTCGATCGGATGGGACCACTTGTAGAGGTTCTAGCGGCACCCGACAGGGACGTAGTCATTACACCTGTCATTGGAAAACTTCGGTTGCATTGTCAGGGGTATTTGGGACATGAGGACTTTTATATAATGCCTTTGGAAGGTTGTGATGTTCTCTTGGAAATTCCTTGGTACCACAAGAACCAACGCCGGGGTTGACTATCGGGCGAGGAAAGCGGCATTGACCACAGAGAAGGGCAGAACCATTGTACTTGATATTAAACTTAAGGGCGAGTCTGTCTCTATTGTATCGGCTTCGGCCATTTTCAAAGTTATGAAATCCAGTCTGTTTGTTTACTCGATCTTTATGAAAGAGTTGAGTGATGAGGATAGGAAAAATATGTCTGAACTTGATAAAGAACGCCAAATTTTCTCCACTCTCATGCCGATTGCTTCTCACAGGGCCTGCCAAGCGAGTTATCACCCGCTCGTCCTGAAGATCATCCTATTGATCTAATACCTGGAAGCACACCACCAAACCGGCCAGCTTACCGTGTGAGCCGAGCCCAGAACGAAGAGATTATGAACCAAGTGAAAGACCTCTTGGAAAAGGGTCTTATACAGCCTAGTACTTCACCGTATTGCTCTCCAGTGTTGTTGGTTTTGAAAAAAGACGGATCTTGGAGAATGTGCATCGATTATAGAGCTCTCAACAAAATTACCATCAAAAACAGATTTCCGATTCCTAGAACCAATGATATACTTGACCGACTTCAAGGATCCTCGTGCTTTAGCACAATCGACTTGAAAAGTGGATATCATCAGATCCGAATCGCACCGGAAGACGTCTACAAGACGGCCTTTCTGATGACTTTTGGTGTTTATTTGAGTTTTTTGTGATGCCGTTTGGCCTAATTAATGCTCCTGCGACATTTAACCAAATGATAGATAAGATTTTTCGAGAGTACAGGCTATTTGTTGGCACTTTCTTTGACGATATCATTGTTTTTTCCAAGGATGAGGCAGAACATAGAGATCATCTGCTTCAAGTCTTTCAAGCATTACGAGATCACAAGTTAGTGATTAATGTGAAGAAAAGTGAATTTTTCCTACCAGAGATACACTTTTTGGGACACATTGTGTCAGCAGAGTAGGAGTGCAGATGGATCCGGCCAAGATGGAGACTATCCATGATTGGCCCGATTTGAAGAATGTCCATGAAGTGAGAAGATTCTTGGGATTGTGTTTGTACTACAGGTGGTTCATTCGAAAGTTTGCAGAGGTTGCTTCCCCTTTGCATATCTTAATATAGAAAGGAGTCCCTTTCTCGTGGGGACCCACAAAGGTGACTGCCTTTCAGACATTGAAAGAGAAATTGACTACGGGACCAGTTTTGACTTTGCCAGACTTGCAGAAGTCATTTGAAGTATATTGTGATGCTTGTGGTCGTAGTTTGGGTTCGGTCTTAATGCAAGAAGGCCACGTCATTGCTTACGAGAGCCGATTGTTCTCAAGGCCAAAATTGACAACACAGATTTATGAGAAAGAGCTTTTGGCGGTTATCCATGCTCTTACTCAGTGGCGGCACTACCTACTCGGAGCGGATTTTATTCTCTTTACAAACCATCAGAGTTTATGCTACTTTCTGTCAGAGAAGCAGCTATCGGATATGGTCGACCAGTAAGCCACGGATACAGATTTTGCTGACGTTTTCACACGGATACGGGATGGGGAGACAGTAGCGGGATATTCCATTCCGGATGGCTACTTGATGAGGAAAACCATGTTGTGCGTTACACAGCCATTGAGGGAAAAGGTTATGACTGAAGGTTATGACTGAATGTCACTGTTCGCCTTTTATGGGTCACCACGGCATTGCTACCACCATGAAAGGGGTAGAGAGATACTTCTTTTGGCCGAGACTCAAGAAGGATGTGGACGAGTTTGTGCGTAGTTGCTTGGTATGCCAGAAGGTCAAGTTTGACAGGCATAAAGCACAGGGATTGTTACAGCCTTTACCCACCCGCCCCTGGGAAAGTATTGCAATGGATTTCATTTTTGATCTCCCAAGAACATAGAGTGGTCACAATGGTATCTGGATTGTTATTGACAGATTTAGCAAGCAGGCTCATTTCATTCCAGTGAAGAAAATAGTCAAGCCGCATCACTTAGCGAGTGTTTGTGGCCCAGATTTTCAGATTACATGGCATGCCCGAGACGATTGTCTCCGACAGGGACCCCCAGATGTACGAGTTTGTTTTGGAAGGCATGTTTGGAGAACATTGGCGCGAGGTTGCAGTTCTCGTCATCTTTCCACCCGCAGACTGACGGGCAATCTGAGATTGCCAATTCAATGGTTTTAGATTTATTGAAGTCTTATATCTCAGATAAGAAGACTCAATGGGAAAAGTATCTACCTTTGGTGGAATTTGCCTACAACAACATGATACACTCTTCCATGGGGAAGGAGCCATTTGAGATTATTGAAGGTGCTGCGAAGGTTCCACCCTTCCTAAGCACGAAAGATGAGATTTTTGAAGCTGATGAGTACACGCGCGACTTAGACACGGCTTTTGCCAAGGTCCACAAGGCTTTGCAGAAATCTCAGGAAAGAGAGAAAAAGGCAGCGCATCGCCATCATCACGATTTGAAATTAAAGGAGGATGATTGGGTGCTCTTACGTTTTGAGAAGACACGCCTAAGAAAGAAGAAGGTAAAGGAGGGGCTTTTTCCAAAGCTTAATATGAGATACTATGGACCTTTCCAGATCTCTGAAAAGATCAATGATGTCTCCTTCCGACTGAAACTGTCTGACACTTGGAGGATTCACAATGCATTTCATGTGAGTCTCTTGAAACCTTTTAAAGGTGATGTGTCCACAGATGAGGAGCCCGATGAGCAACCCGAAGTGGAAGAAAACGAGGAGATCCTTGTTCCTGAACGAATTTTGGCACATAAGGACAAAAAGAATAAGGGTAAAGTACGAAGGCGGTTCTTGGTTAAATTCAAGAACTATCCTGCATTGGATGCGAAGTGGATGAAGGAGGAGGACCTAGCAGATACTCCTCAGATTGTGAACCTTTACCTTGAAGCTTTTGGTTTAGCATAGTCTACTCCGAATGGAACCCCGAATTCAGCTTGGCTGAAGATCTGGTGCAGTGGGTTGCACAAGAGGGGAGTTACTCCGCTCCTTTGCAGAGTTACCAGGGAACGCCTCCCTATGGGCTGGGAACGCCGGAACGGCGTTCCGGAGGGTTTTCATGGCCCGGAACGGCCAGACGTTCCGCAGGGGTTTTTGGTACCGGAACGGCTGGGAATGGCAGATTTTCAGATTTTTGAGCTTTATCTTGTGAGGCTCCCCCTTCTTAAATGCCCTTCCCCCCACCCCTTACCTTCACAGTGCACACAAGCTCTCAAGGGTGAAAGCTCAAGCTCTACCCTCTCGAGTCTCGAGTCTTGACTCTCAAGCTCTAGCCTTGTTAGTCTAGACTCTAGACTTCGGCAAGGCTCTCTCCCTCTCCCCCTCTCTCTCAAGCTCTCTCGAGAGTCGAGTCTCCCACTTTTAAGCTCTCTCTCTCTCTCTCTCTCTCTCTCTCTCTCTCTCTCTCTCTCTCTCTCTCTCTCTCTCTCTCTCTCTCTCTCTCTCTCTCTCTCTGTGCGTCCCTCCCCCCTCAAGCTCTCAAGCCTATACGACATACGTTGGCCATAGTAAGGTTGAATGGTCTTCAAATCAAGTTTTTTGTGAGTATTAGAGCCAAAGGACTCTGACACTACTATTATTCAATCACACAGAGCTTAAAATTGCATTATTTGGGTGTTTTTATGCCTCCCGTTCCACGCAGTTCCCGTTCCGGACCGCTCACCGTTCCCCCGTTCCACGGGGGATCCCGTCGCCGTTCCCGTTCCGCGTTCCGGGTAACTATGCTCCTTTGTCAACATATGCCTTGATTTTTAGAATACTAGAGTCACTGATGTCTCTTTGAGCTTCAGGGATACTGAGAGCTGACAATATTCTGCTGTATGACTTTATGAAATGGAATTCCGGAATATGAAACTGATTTGTTCTTGACTTGTTTGTAAGTGCAGGAACTGATAGACGAAATGATTGTAGCATTTTGGTCTAAATGATCTCAAATAGACATGGTTGCAAAAGGGGTTAGTCAATCGGGCATCTATGAGGTCCCAACTGGATCTAGATGCGATTGCTAACTACATTGCCGATAATCATGGTCTAAGATTCGAATGAATGTTGAATGTCATGTGATGTCCTCTAATGTCTAGTGATGTCCTGTGATGTCGTGTGATGTGACTGTCGATTGGTACATGTGTTAGATGTGTGTTCCTAGTGCGTCGGTACTAACATTCGGCTGTACAGATTCCGCGATTTCCGGAAAGCAGACCAGCGGTGCTGACGTGGGCAGCAACGTACGGAGGCTACGCAATTTTTGGATTGCTTTATTTTACGCAACAGGGCTGAAAGCTTACGCTGGCAGTTTTTTCTTAAGTCTTGCTTTATTTTCTCTACGCAAGCTTGAGAGAGAGAAAGAGCTTTAATTTTTAAAAGATGCTTTAAAGTTGTAGGCCTATTTTTGAGGCAGCTTTTGGGGCTCTGCTTTTAGCATCCCTTGTACTATTAAAATAAGCAGGCAGGGTCTCTCGTAACTCAGAGCATCTGGACGCAGAGTCTGAGTGTGAGCGCCTGCCTGCACTCTTGTACTTTGAACACAGATTAATAGAAAAGAAATACTGAAAGGGGCGCCAGTCTTTGGGGCCAATATCTCTAGGCATGGCGGGCCAGTGTCGAATCAATTGTGAACTGTGAACTGTTTTGAAGTGATTATTTTGTGGTGTCGTGGTAGATTCTCGACTTGGAGTGTCCAATTCTGTTACAGGGTAAGTCTTCAGATGCTTCAAATATTTCGGGTTCTAGGAGTACTTCATCAATCTTTTTACGCACTTATCAATCTGCAGTTGACGTTTGTACTCCGCTCTGGCGAAGTTCCCTACCGAAAATTTGCCTAAATCTTCGTTGATTTCTTCAATTCCTGAGTCGGGTTTCCACTTTTCTTCACCACCTTGCTAAAAGGTATTGTCTCTATCAGATTTCCACAAGAACCCATGCGTCCTACAGAAGGGATTGGATCCTCCATAGAAAAAGAATCTTTTTGAGCTCTGATACCACTGTTACAAGCATTGACACTCCAAGAGAGAAATCAATAGCAACACACGAACAAAAACTGCAAAATCACTGAACTTGACAACAGAGAGAGAGAGAAATGAAATGAAATGAAATGTTATATTAACGTCTTCAAAAGGCCAAAGTGACCTATGAGACTAGAAAGTTACAATGTGGTGAATCTGATAGAGAGAGAGAGAGAGAGAGAGAGAGAGAGAGAGAGAGAGAGAGAGAGAGAGAGAGAGAAATGAAATGATATATTAACGTCTTCAAAAGGCCAAAATGACCTGTGAGACCAAGCCGTTACAACATAGTGAATCTGATACCATGTCCGGAATCAAAAAGGAATAAAAAAGAACTGAAACAAAATACAATGTGTAGTACAATGAAAGAAGGGGGGAAGATATGATGGAGATCCATCCTCATCTGCACTCTGGACGTCGAGAGAGTATGGCTCGAATCCTCTGTTGTAGTCTTCGCCGTTGTTGTGTAGCTCCTCTCCTCAATCGTAGGCGTCTAGATCTCCCTAGCTCCAATGCTCGGTCTATGAGAATGCCAGTAGCGGTAGTATGAGTGCGGGCAGAGCTCTGCAATGGTGTCTGCTCCTCTGGCTGCTCCTCTGGGGGTCCAATACCTAGCGTAAAGAAATCTGTAATCTGTCTCTGGGACCGTCTCTCTCCAGCTCTCCTCAGTAAAGTGTCTTTGTGCCTGTGTAACTCAAGTAGATACAGTCCAAGACATCTCTGATCCTCATAGCTCACGACCCTAGATAGAGGCCCAAAATCCTCTCTGAATAGACAATGAAAACGGCCTCGTATCTCATAGTACACTGCGCAATGACATACGTAATGTAACTCTGTCTCTGGCTCTAGATGACATAAGCGGCATATCCTGCTATCTGCTAGTATCCCTCTGAATCTGCCAGTCTCAATCTCGAGCTAATGTGAGAATGTGCGTATCTGGCCAATGGCACAACGCAAGCCATGAGAAAGATGTGTGTCCATATAGCTAGGTCGAATCACAAACCCATCCTCTGTGAGGTGGAGAAGATGCTCTCTATAGAAAGCCATCTTTGTGCCCAACTCTTGTACCGGATCTATCCATGTCCTCCTCGTGTCCAGTTGGATCAGATCCTGACGAATGACTCTAGTAATCTCCACCCGTGTCAGAGACATCAAGGGTGTTTGTAGAGAGTACTAAAAAGGAGGCAGCCCGTCCATGGTGAAGCCATGTGTCTGAAACCATGATGTCATCTGCGCATACCAGCATGATGTATCTCCCTGTAGAGCTAGCTGTCTGGAGGACTCTAGGGCCAGCCTGGCATATCTGTCTCTGGTAGTATCCCATAGGCTGTGTACAAAGGAGACTGATCTGGTAAGCGCCTCAATCTCCATAGGGGGGGGAAGCTAACTCCGCTCGAATGATATCATGTGGTATGGACGCCTTGGCTCTAATCAGCCGAGAGATTATAGATACCAAGGGCCTCTCCATACGTCTCCAACCATCCTAGCCTACAGAAGGTCCCCAAACCTGCACCCCATATAGCATAGTAGATGCAACCAAAGTATCAAAGAGCCATAGCTTTTTCCTAGGTTCCTGAAACTGAACCTGCGAACACATCCTCTCTAGTCCTCCCAAAGACGCATAAGCTCTAGTTAGTCTAGTCTCTGCTGCTCTTCTCAAAGAAAATCTCGGCCCAGTGAAGACTGCCCCCAGGTAGGTGTACGCATCTGTATACTCCACAATTTCCTGACCATATGTGAAAGTAGATTTCCTGATCCACTGTGGTGTGGTGTTAAACACCATAACCTTGGTTTTACCAAGGTTTACACACAATCCACTATCCTCTGAGTAGTGCATCCAAATGTCGCTACATACCCTCTTGTGAGTCAGATATCAACACAACATCATCAGCATAAAACAACAGTGGGATCCACGTCCCTGCCAGCTGGGCACCTCTGTCACCCTCTCTGTCAATGTAATCAAACACCTCATCAACATATATACCAAATAGAGTAGGAGACAATGGGCAGCCCTGTTTCACCCCAATAGCAGAGTGAACTAAATCAGATACCCTTTGCGGAGTGTGTACATGTCCCATCACTGATCAAAGCCATAATCCCCCAGATCAACTCTATGGGCACCCCCATCTCTTGTAGTCTGCGCATCAATCGAGCTCTCAATACCATGTCAAATGCTTTGCGGAAATCCACAAAGCTACAATAAATCCGTCTCCCATGTGACCTGCCCTCCTCAATGATGGCTTTGAGTGTCAAAATATGATCAAGAGTGGAGAAACCCCTCCTGAAACCGACCTGACCCTTTGCCCGTACCCCCTCATGTGCCCAAATACTCAAAGTGCTGCTCAAGAATGGATGCATACAACCGTGCCAATGTGTGTCCAACCATAATAGTGCGGTAGTTCCCAGGCTCTATAGGATCCCCTCCCTTGAAGATAGGCACAATAGTAGACAACCTCCAAGTCTCAGGTAACCCCTCACACATGGCACGATTGAACAACACTGTAAGAACCTCCATCTGCATATCCCTAGCATGTATAAAGTGCTCCGCTACTAGAAATGAAATGAAATGAAAATGTAATATTAACGTCTTCATAAGGAGTTTGTCTCCAAAATAACCACTCATCCATCACTGTAGAAGGCCACTTTCCCCTTCTCTCGAGTTGTCATTATCTCGGGCATAACTTCTTTCATATGAGCAAGCTATGAGAGTGTGAGGTCATCTCCAAGGAATATGCTCGTTTTCGGACGCTTCTTCAAGAAGTCCTTTGCCTCCATGGATGGGAAACGCATGATTAGAGCTCTCTCCTTTGAAGTCTCCCCATTTCCTTGTGTCTTCTTCCCTACCCTCCATGCCTTCGTATGAGTAGCCTCACTACCCATCATGCGGAGAAGTTCTTTGACTTCCCCTTCCACATCATCTTGGTCTTTTAGACCGGTTATTCGTACATGCAGAGCTCTAGTCTTCCTTCGCTGCTCTTCTTCTAAAGTCATGTTGATGATTGTAGGAGTGGGGATAGATGTGGTTTCTTTCCCTTTCCCTTTCTTAGCAACTTCTATCCATTTCTCGGCCTCATCCGCCTTCTTCTATGTCTTCGTGATTACATCCACCCACAAAGACGTCTTCGCCACATTCTGTTTCTCTTCCTCTTTGATCATCCGTACCTGTTCCTTGATGACCTTGATTTTCTCTATCACCGAGGGCTGGAATTCACCTTCCTCTAGTCCACTACTTGCTCTATCAACAAGCTCTTGCTTGAGGGCTGAGACCTCTTCTATGAGTGCTTGTGAATCCGCCTTAAGTGCTTGTATCTCTGCGTGTAGGTCCTCTTTCTCCTTCTTCCATTGCGTGCCTTCATTGAGGAACATTTGAAGAAGGTTGGCCTTCTCCTTCCACCATCCTTCCTATCTCTGCTTTCCATTCCTTCATCTCCCTTTCCACTTGTGTTATCCGCTTGTTTGTAAGCATGAAGGTTGCCTTCGTACGGGACTTGCAAACTGGTGAAGCGCTCATGACCCTGTTGCGCAGGCCCTTAGTTCTGCTCGTGTTTATTAACACTACTGAATATTGATGGGGTTTTGCTGCTCCAACCCACACTGGCTAAATAGAATGCGATGGCTGGAAACAGTGGAGTGATGGATGATGCTTGAGAGCTCCACGCGATGGGCTGGCTGGGCTGGATGCGCAAGGGGCTGAACTGCAATCCCACGCCAAAGCTACTGCGAAGTGTGAGAGAGCTGCTGGAGTTCCACGCGATGGGCTGGCTGGAGCACCTCACACGCGGGCGCACACACACACACACACAGAGATGAAATGAAGTGATATATTAACGTCTGCAAAAGGCTAAAATGACCTATGAGACCAAACTGATTACAATGGTGAGTCTAGTACCAAGTCAGGGTACAAACAAAGAGAACTACAAACTAGAAACTGAGATAGGAGTGCTACCGACTTCTACGGGTGGCTGGTAAGCTGAGCAATGGTATAATGCCACAAAGGTACAAAGTGAGGATAAGTGTCACCATGATACAATATAGCAGTAGCATGAAGCCTATCCTGATCGACACTCTGGGTGTCGTGCTAGAATCTTGTGGATCCTCTGCCGCAATCTCCATCGGTGTTGCCTGGCTCCCCTCCTCTGTCGTGGTCGTCTCGATCTCCCCAACTCTATAGCTCGGTCAATGAGAGTACCATTGGTGTGTATATGGGTGGGAACCGAGCTCTGTGGTGGTGGTGGCCCCTCTGCCTCTGTGGTACTCGGACTGAAGAAATCTGAGATGCGTCTCTGGGACTATCTCTGTCTATGCACTCTTAATAGAGAGTCTCTATGTCTCTGTATCTCAAGTAGAGAGAGAGAGAGAGAGAGAGAGAGAGAGAGAGAGAGAGAGAGAGCTCCACCCCTGCCCGAACTGCTCCTGCTCGCCCAATGACCTGCACAAACTTCAGATTTACGCGGTTTTCAACACCTACGCACCACTGAAACCTTCGCGAGTTCATTGTACATGGCATTCTGCACGCGTTCTTTGCAACAGGTGGCCATCAGCGCTGCAGTTTGTTCAAAATGATGTTGGATGCTGATGCAATGGCTTAGTGTTGAATGCTGATGCTATGCTGTGGGTACTACTGCTGATGATGCTGGTCTGCTATGCTGAGGGTACTGCTGCTGCCAACACTAGGGCTGATGTGCAGAAAACACTAGGGCTGAATTCTCCCAACGCTGGAACTGCATCAACTCAACGCTAGGCTGCTAGGTTCTGATGGCGATCAACTCCCAACTGGTATCTCTGGCTGAAGATGATCATAACTGATGGCTGGACGCTAGAGAGAGAGAGAGAGAAATGAAATGATATATTAACGTCTACAAAAGGCCAAAATAACCTTTGAGACCAACTGATTACAATGATGAGTCTAGTACCAAGTCTGGGTACAAACAAAGAAAACTACAAACTAAAAACTGAGATAGGAGTGGGCATCTGTGGGAGGACTTGTGTCATCGATCCTGACCCAGCAGCTCTTGGGACTGGACACTGGAGACTGTGGGCTTGGGAGTGCTGTCCACTGGCACGAGTACAGTGGGATCCTGGAGAGTGGCTTTGGAGGGACCCTTTCTCTTCTGCAGACCACCCAGGTGTCCCGTTCTTTCAGTACACTGTTCGACTGGGACGTCACATACTAGCAGCACACAGAGAGGCCCGCCCCGCTACAGCACCTCATTGGCAGGAGGAGGGTCTCACAGCTGAGTTCTTGACTGCCTTTTGGGAGAGGTTGTGGGACTCCAGACAGCCGAGGTGAGACACCTTGTTTCAGTGGCTGGTCGCACACAGAGCTACAGAAGTTGGGAGCTGGCTAGTGCATAGTGGTCTCTCGGCCGCATGTGCAGCTTGTGACCATCTTGTGGAGAGTCAGCGTCACTGTCTTTGGGACTATCCTTTGGCACCGCAGGTGTGGCTTCGTGTTCTTCGGCTGATGCCTACTCTCTCCACGGCTCGACAATACACTTGGGGAGGAGCGGCTTGGTCCACCCTCACGGGCCCGGCACTTCAGTTTGAGCTATCTTCCACCAGCAGGATGATAGTGATGCGAGGGGGGCGACCTACACTCCAACCTGCCCACAGAGCTTACTCCACAAGAGTGGTGCAGTGAGAGAGAGGAGTGTTGGGAGCTCATTAGTGGCCTGACACTCTGGTTCATCTGGCGGGCCCATTGCTTCCACATCTTTGAGGCTCGCCCTGTGCCACCAGCAGAGACTGTTCGCAATCTTTGGCTAGTCTTTGCTCGCGATCTTTGGCTAGAGCTGATCCACACTCTCAGAGGACAGCTTGAGAGACTGCAGGGCAACTCCGACTGCATGCGGGAGCACAGAGAGTCTTTCCTTCGACTCTGGCGTCCTGGGCCTTTCTACACCATGGTCCAGGGTGTACTCCGATGGCAGTACCGACCACCTGTGTGGCTTTTCCCTCCTCCCATCTCTTGATTTAGCCTCATTGTACATATGTTGTTTTTTCATTGGGAGAGTCTCCCCATCATGGTTGTTGTGGTCCTCTCTTGAAGAGGTGGTTGTAGCCCTATGGGCAGTTTCATTAATTAATAGAAGGATCTTTTTCTCGGGAAAAAAAAACTGAGATAGGAGTGCTACCGACTCCTATGGGTGGCTGGTAGGCTGAGCAATGGTATCATGCCACAAAGGTACAAAGTGGGGATAAGTGTCACCATGATACAATATAGCAGTAGCATGAAGCCTATCCTGATCGACACTCTGCGTGTCGTGCTAGAATCCTTTGTCGCAATCTCCGCCGGTGCTGCGTGGCTCCCCTCCTCAGTTGCGGTCGTCTCGATCTCCCCAACTCTATAGCTCGGTTAATGAGAGTACCACTGGTGTGTATGGGTGGGAACCGAGCTCTGTGATGGTGGTGTCCCCTCTGCCTCTATGGTACTCAGACTGAAGAAATCTGAGATGTGTCTCTGGGGCTGTCTCTGTCTATGCCCTCTCAATAGAGAGTCTCTATGTCTCTGTATCTCAAGTAGAAATAATGCGAGACATCTCTGATCCTGATATCTCATGACTCTATCTAACGAGTCAAAACCATCTCTGAATAAACAGTGAAAGCGTCCCCATATCTCATAGTAGACTATGCAGTGACATATGTAGTGAAACTCTGTCTCTGGCTCTGCATGGCATAACTGACATATCCTACTGTCTGCTGGTATGCCTCTGAATCTACCTGTCTCAATCCCAAGCTGGTGTGAAGATGTGCGAATCTGGCCTATGGCACATTGTAACCCATGAGATAGATGTGTGTCCATGTAGCTGGGCCGTGTGACAAATCCGTATGTTGTGAGTTGGAGAAGATGCTCTCTATAGAAAGCCCTCTTCGTACCCAACTCCCGTGATGGCTCTATCCATGTCCTCCTGCTATCAAGCTGGATAAGATCTTGCCGAATGAGTCTAGTAATCTCCATCCGTGTAAGAGCTAAAGATGGTGCATCAAGAGAATACTGGAAAGGGGGCAGCCTGACCATGCTGAAACCATGCCTCTGAAACCATGAGCTCATCTGTGCATACCGACATGATGTATCTCCCTGTAATGCCAACTGTCTGGATGACTCAAGAGCAAGCCTAGCATATCTGTCCCTGGTGGTGTCCCATAAGATGTGTACAAATGATACTGATCATGTGAGTGCCTCAATCTCCATAGGTGGGGCAGCCAGCTCCGCTCGTATGATGTCATGTGGAACTGAGGCCTTGGCTCTAATCAGCCTAGAAATCATAGATACCAAGGGCCTCTCCATATTACTCCATCCAGCACTGTCAACAAATGGTCCCCAAACTTGAACCCCGTAGTGCATAACTGAAGCGACCAAAGTGTCGAAAAGCCAGAGCTTTGTTCGAGGTTCCTGGAACTGAACCTACGAACAAATCCTCTCTAAACCGCCTAGGGCTACATAGGCACGAGTCAATCTAGTGTCTGCTGCCACTTTCAATGTGAACCTCGGTCCACTAAAGACCACCCCAAGATATGTGTATGCATCAATGTACTCCATACTGTCCTGGTCTCCATACTGTCCTAACCATATGTGAATGTAGGTGCTGATCTCCTAACCCACTGTGGCGTGGTATTAAATACCATGACCTTGGTTTTACCAAGGTTGACAGACAATCCACTATCCCCTGCAAAACTATGCAATGCGTCCAAATGTCTTTGCATACCCTCTGGTGAGTCCGATATCAACACGATATCGTCAGCATACAATAAAAGAGGGATCCATGTCCCTGCGAGCTGAGCACCTCTATCTCCTCCTCTGTCAATATAATCCGAGACTTTATCAACATACATACCAAATAAAGTAGAGGACAATGGGCATCCCTGTTTCACTCCAATACTGGAGTGAACTATGTCAGAATCCCCTCTGATGTGCGTACATGACCCATCACTGAACAGTACAATGCCATAATCCCCCATATCAGCTCTGTGGGTACCCCCAATTCCATAAGTCGGCTCATCAATCTGACCCTCGCTACTGTGTCAAAAGCTTTGCGGAAGTCCACAAAGCTGCAATATATCCGTCTACCATGTGCTCGACCCTCCTCAATGATAGCTCTGAGTGTAAAGACATGATCCAGTGTGGAGAAACCCCTCCTGAAACCAGCCTGCCCAGGTGCCCGTATGCCCACAGAGAGAGAGAGAGAGAGAGATGAAATGAAATGAAATGTTATATTAACGTCTTCAAAAGGCCAAAGTGACCTATGAGACCAGGAAGTTACAATGCGGTGTATCTGATATCAAGTCAGATTAACAAAATAAATTAAACTAGACTAGGGATAACAAGATATAAATAACAAGAGAGAGAGAGAGAGAGACGGCACGATGAAGTTCCACGCTCAGATGCACTCCCCCTTCCAGTACTTCTTTATTTTATTTTTTTTCCGAGAAAAAGATCCTTCTATTAGTTAATGAAAACTGCCCATAGGGCTACATCCACCTCTGCAAGAGAGAGCTACAACAAGCATGATGGGGAGACTCTCCCAATGAAAAAGCAGCATATATACAATGAGGCTAAATCAAGAGATGGGAGGAGGGAAGAGCCACACAGGTGGACAGTAGTGCCATCTGAGCACCCCCTGGACTATGGTGTAGAAAGGTCTAGGGCGCCAGAGTCGAAGGAAAGCCTCGCGGCGCTCCCGCATGCGGTCGGAGCTGCCTTGTAGTCTCTCAAGCTGTCCTCTGAGAGTATGGATCAGCTCAAGCCAAAAGTCACGAACAGTCTCTGCTGGTGGCACAGGGCGAGCCTCAAAGATGCGGAAACAGCGTGCCCGCCAGATGAACCAGAGAGCTAGGCCACTGATGAGCTCCCAACACTCCTCTCTCTCACTGCACCACTCCTGTGGAGTAAGCTCTGTAGTAGCAGGCTGGAGTGTAGGTCGCCCCCCTTGCATCACTATCATCCTACTGGTGGAAGATAGCTCAAACTGAAGTGCCAGGCCCGTGAGGGTGGACCAAGCCACTGCCCCCCAAGTGTACTGTCGAGCAGTGGAGAGGGCAGGCATCAGCCGAAGAACTCGTAGCCACACCTGTTGGGCCGAGGAACAGTCCCAAAGACAGTGACGTTGACTCTCCACCAACTGGTCACAGGCTGCACATGCGGCCGAAAGACCACTATGCACAAGCCAGCTACCTACTGCTGTGGCTCTGTGTGCAACCAGCCACTGGAACAAAGTGATGCGCCTCGACTGTTTTGAGTCCCACAGCCTCTGCCAAAAGGCTGCCAAGAACTCGACTATGAGGCCCTCCTCCTTCCAATGACGTGCTACACCGGGGCGGGCCTCTCTCTGTGCTGCAAGTATATGACGTCCAAGCCGAACAGTGTACTGAAAGAAGGGGACTCCTGGGCGGTCTGCAGAAGAGAAGGGGTCCCTCCATAGCCACTCACCAGGATCCCACTGTACTCGTGCTAGTGGACAACACTCCCAAGTCCATAGCCTCCAGTGTCCAGTCTCAAGAGCTGCTGGGTCAAGGTCTATGACGCAAGTCCTCCCACAAATGTCCACAACTCGGATCCTCTAGAAACAGCACTCTGCTACCTGCGGGGCCTCTACTGCAACTCGCTATAATCGTCCTCCACCCTGAAGCTCGAAGAACAGGGCTGGGACAGTCTCTGAGCAGGCCCTGACTGAAATAAGAACCTCCAGTCGTGTGAAGGCTCCCATCCACCGGGGTGCTACTGGCTCGAGAGGCGTGAGCCACTCAGCTGGAACTGACTCTGAGATGTCCTGACACATGCTCTGCACCCCTCGCATGCCCTGTAGTAGCTGGACACCCTGCACCTCCTCTGACAAACCTGTGAACTCTAGCCAGTCACCTAGAGAGCGCGTTGGACCTGCTACCATGGGACCCCAAGAAACATGAGGCCGACTCCCAACCAAGTGGCCTCTCAGAGTGCTAACCATGGGGTTTCAGACGAGGGGCTATCGTAGGCGCTCCTCCGTGCAAGTCCGCTGTCTCTGCTCTAGGCCACGCCGTAAGAGCTCCCAAGATCGAAGCAAACTCACAGCGAATCGGTCCTCCAGTCTCATGCTCAAACCAACTCGGTGCAACTCTGTAAAGATCCATCTGGTCGAAGGTTGCCAAGGGCCTCCTAACTGAGGCACCCTGGCACGAAGCCTCTGCAGCAAGAACTCCTTCCAAGGCTCCTCGCCTGGAAGAAGTCCTCTGACGACGAACTTCCCAAGAAGAGCTCTGCTCTGCTGTGCTGGATCAGTGATCCCAAGCCCTCCCTAAGAACAAGGAAGTGTGATGACCGACCAAGCCACCTTGGCTCGGGCAATCTGAGTGTCACGACCTGACCAAAGGAAGTTCCTGATCAGCCTCTCTCCTTGGCTGATACAAGAACTCGAGAAGATCCAACAAGAAGTGATGTACCACATAGTCGCCAACAACACCTAGTTGGCAACTACTACTCTACCAGCAAGCGAAAGTCGTGCTGAGCTCCAATGTAACAGCTTTCTCCTGATGGACAGGAGAAGAGGAGCAATCTGCTGCTCGGGGGACAAGTCCACACCAACCTGACAACCCAAGTACCGAACTGCAGTCCCTGGAGGAATCCACCTGAAACCCTCTCCTGGCATCCAATCTGGCACAGGAGCACTGCCAACCGAGAAAGCCACTGTCTTTCTCCAGTTGATCAGTGCGCCCGATGCACACCAGAAGGTCTCCAAAGCCTGCTCACATCTGTGTAGATTGGCCTCCTGGCCCTCTAAGTACAAGGCTGAGTCGTCGGCAAACTCAGCGTCCAAAAGCTCATCTCCCCGTATAGGGAGTGCTAAGCCCCTCAGGCCAACCTTCTGTGACACCAAAAATCTGCTCATCGCCTCCGCATAGAACAGAAAGAGAAAGGGGGCGGGGCAAGAGGACAACCCTGTCTGACCGATCGTGTGAGCATGAAGCGCTCACCTCTACCTCCTGCCAAAAGCACCTGACTGTGAGCCTGTCTGTACAAAGCTGACACCCCTCTGATCCAAGCATCTGAGAAGCCCATCCTGCGTAGAGTGCCCTCTAGAAAGTCCAAGTCAACTCTGTCGTATGCCTTCTCAAAATCGAGAAGAAGAATCACAAGGTCCTCCCCACCGAGCCGTACTAGGGCAAAAGCCTCCCAAAAAGTGAAGATGTTGTCAAGGATATTGCGTTCCTTGACAAAACCTGTCTGAGTCCCATGTATAAGGCTCTCCAAAAGTGGCTGAATCCTCAAACTCAGAGCCTTGGCAAGAATTTTGTAGGCTGAGTTGAGGATGGTGATGGGGCGCCACTGTCGAATCTCATCCAAGGAGCCACCCTCCTTTGGAATGAGGTAAATCAGGCCCTCACTCATGCTATCCGGCATCACTCCTGTGTGCAGAATGTACTGAAAGGCACTACAAAGATCTGGGCCAAGCAGATCCCAGTACTCCAAGAAGAAGCTGGGAGTCAGCCCATCCTCACCTGGACAGCTACCACGAGGGAAGGCCCTAAGAGCCGTGTGCAGCTCCTCAAGCTGAAGAGACATCTCTAGCCTCTGGCGCATCTCCTCAGTCACAAGACAAGGCATCTGTGCCCAAACCTGCTCCCTGCATGCATCCTGCCACTCTGACTGGGGCTCAGCCGACAGTACCTCACGGTAAAAGTCAGTAGCAACTGCACGCATATCCTCGAGCTCACAAACAGCTGACCCATCGGGTCTCCTCAACTGATTGACCTTGGCATGCAAGTGCCGAGGTCCCACTGTCTCAAAAAAAGCACCTGTCACTCTGTATCTCACCTGAGTCCACTGAGATGCCTGTCGGTGGAAGGCAAACTCATGACGTCTCTCCTCTATGCAAGCAAGCTCCTGTCGAGCCTGCTGTAACTGCTCCTCCAACCATGGACTGTCTGGAAGCTGCTCCTGCATCCTCTGTAGTGAAGCAATGCCTCGTCTGAGACGCTGCTCCTCTCTCACTGCAGCCCGTCGAGCCAGAGACTCCTGGAGAAAAAAGTGGCTAAGCTGAGCTAGGCCTAAGGCCACTTTGTCTGAAGGTAGAGCCTGGCTGTCCATGCCCTCTGTCCAAAGAACCTCTACCCTCTCTCTGAGTGCTGAGTCCAACAAGACCCGCTCTGGGATGCGAAGCATCGTGCTCCCACTCCTCTGCCTGTCTGCCACTATGAGGATCACTGGTGCATGGTCCGAGAAGGATGTCCCTGCCAGGATGCCCACTGATCCCCCCAAGTCACTGAAGTGGTCACTAGTGTAGAAGCGATCTATCCGCGATAGATTCACTCCTCCCACTCTGCGGTCCGACCTAGAGAAGGCAAGACTCTCTTGAGGCCTCACAAAGCCAGAGTGCTTCCATGTATCCGAGACCCTCAAAGTCATACACAACCTCTCCCAGGCTGCTAACTCGACTCTATGCACAGTAGCATGGCTACCTCCAATCCTGTCAGAAGGGTCCTCCAACATGTTGAAGTCCCCTCCTACACACCAATGGTCAGCCTGTGGCAAAGACTCAACAATCTGTGACCAAAACTCTGCACCAGCAGTCGCCACATTGGGCGCATAGATGTTCAAGAAGCCCACAAGGCCACCCTGAACCTGCATAGTAATCCACTAAGCCCTGCCTGGCACAATAATCCCTCTGCCCACAATGGCCGGCTGCAATGAGTCCGCAATAGTCATACATACCCCACCCTGGATGCCTCCAGGTCCAAAAGCAGCTGACCAAAAGGTATCATATCGTCCACGCAAAATCTGACCACATCGCCGAATGCGGCTCTCAGACAGATGGTGCTCCTGTAGCATAAGGAGATCAATCTCTCCTCCCACAAGGCAACGCTGAAGCTCCTGACGCAATCGGCCCCGCTGTCGCTGAAACTGGGGCCCGCCTAGTCCCTGCACATTCCACGAGACGATCCTCATGGGGAGCGAGAGAGAACAAATGTTGCCGCAGCAGCAAGACAGGCTATCTTCGAGACTGGCTTGGATGGGGAGTAATCTGCATCCGAGAGTCCTCTAGATAGGCGAGACTGTAGTGAGTGCCTAGCCCAAGCCCAAGCAGAGCGAGCCGTGCGTAAAGCAACCTCCTCTGTCCAGGAGTCCTCATGAATGTATACATAGCAAGGCAAACACTGCGTATCAGCAAAAAAGTACACCACAATGTGCCTACATACTGCTGAGTCTGGGGGTGTCACCGCAAACTTGGCCAGTGGCCACAAAGTCTGCAGCAAATCTGTAACTCCAAGTTCTCCCATGTGGTGAGAGAACTCGAGAACCTGTGTATGCAGCCATCCCACCACTGAGTCAAGGGACCACTCTGTCTCAATCCTACCACAGAGGGGAAAGGAGAAACCAACTGCTGAGTCCAAGGCCTTTGTCCCCCTAGCAGCGAGGAACAAAGAATGGACCCTGAAGCAGGCTGCCTCATGGCCTATTGCGGAACCGCCGAGAAAGCGAGTGAACCCGTAGTCGAAGAAATCCCAGCGGCGTCGGAGGTCAATGCTCGTCAGACCACGAGGGATAGCTGCAAGGGAAGATGTCTGAATCTGCAGAGGGGGCCGCAAGAAGGGCTGACCCTCTCTCGCTAGGCGACTCCTGGCAAAGGCGCTTCCAAGAGATCTCCTAGCCGCCGACGAGGGACCAGTCTCCTGAGTCGACTGTGGAACTGGAGCAGGAGGGGAGGGAGAGGAAGCTGGAGGGGGCGGAGGGGAGGAAAAGCAGAGTGGGGCGAAAGAGGTAGAGAGGCGAGGTGGGGGGGAGTGGACGAGAGCAGAGGGCGGGGGGGGGGGAGGAGGAGGAGGAGGGGAACTCTCAAGGGGGGGTGGCTAGCGAGGGTGAAGCGGAGGTGGAGGCTGGCGTAGGGGGCTCCTCCTGCTCAAGAGGACCAAAGCGGTTCCCCGTGGGAACCCACTGCTGCTCAGTAGGCACGTGAGGGCCACTCTGAGTGCCAAGCTATTGCTATGGCCCCTGGAGTCGACGGCCACAGGCGTGCTGCCACCCCTCCTCCGCTGGAGCCCCAGGCTCGGAGGGTGACTCTGAATCTGTGGTCTGTGCCGTTGGCTGTGGCTGCGGCCCAGCCTTGGCAGGCTGGGGCGGAGGCTGAGGTGCAGGTCATGGCCTCCTCCATGGACAGGCCTTCGCTAGGTGGCCCATCTGTGTGCAAATGAAGCACTGGTTCAGGAGACCCGAGTACTCCACACTCTGTCTAAACCAACCCCCACTCACCCGAGGCAAAAGGATGACCTTCGGGAGCGTGTGGGTATCTCTGACCAAAACTCGAACTGAGGGGATGCCAGCCGCCTTGGCAGCTACTGATGCTGCCGTACGAGGTGTCTCCAGGACAGTCCCGATGGCGGAGCCAATCTGGAGAGAAGTGGTAGGTACTCCCTCCGTAAACCCGGAAAGCAGACTGAGATGGGGATGTCTGCCTCCTCTACTAGCACATCCGAAGTCGGGTCAAAACCATGTCGCCACTGTCGAAAGTGGGCACGTGATGCTCGGATGGCCAGTGGACTCATAGCTATGACCTTGGAAGCCATCACTGAGGTCTCGAACTCGATCTGGTAGTACCCCCGTCCAAGAATCTGGACATCCAAGATCTTGCCCACCTCTGCGAGAAGGCGGGCCTGGAGAAGGTCACGCAGCTCTCCTCTACTGGGTCGGGTGTCGAGAATCTTGCAAATGACCGAGGTCGCCTGCCAAACGCTCTACCTCTGCAGCTAGGCTCGCTTGCTCTGTCGGTGAAAGAGCAAGTCGAATGGTGGGCTCAGCGGAGTCGGGCGAGGGGGCTTCGGAGGAGTCCCTCTGAGGTGGAGCATGAGCCTCCATTAGTGTCTGCTACTCTGAAGGAGAAGGGCGGACGAGAAGGCTAACGCTTGAGAGCTCGGCAAGAAGAATCCAACTGAGAATCCACTGCCAGGCAATTCAAGCGAGGCCTTCGGGGGGGGGGGCGTGAGGATAAGGGGCTAGAAAGGCGAGGGCAGCGGGCAACGAGCAAGAGGGGGGCAGCGGGCGGGGCTGCACTCTGGCAGGGCTGCGCGCAGGCTGGGTGCAAGCTCTGCAGCGCTCGCGGACAGACAACGCGCAGGCAGGGGGCAGTGCGAGGGCGAAGGAGAAGGGGGGCTATGGCGAGGGGGAGCAGGAGCAGGCGGGGGGGGGAGGGGAGCGCGCAGGAGCAGCAACGAGCCATCACTGAAAACTCCAGTACTTCTTTATTATTACGAGTTGCAACAGAACAACTCCTAAGGGTCCTCTGCTCTCCGACTCTACGTCCAAATATTAGTGAGGCCCCAAGGGCTCTTATAAAGTGTACAAGGGTTTGCCCAAAAGCACTAAACCCCAAAATCTAGCGCTGGAAATTGCCAAAAGCTGCCAGCAAAATTTGCGGAAATCCATACAATTTTCCATGTGGTACAGCCAACGCAATTCGCAAAAATTCCGTACAGCCCTACCACATCAACATCCGTACAAGTTGCCACATCAATATGTTAGCGCGTTTTATGGAAATCAGCTCCAAGGGCAAGCTTTTGAAGGAGTAAGAGCGGAAGTGCGACGCGAGAGAGAGTGCGAGAAGAAGAGCACGACGTTATGGTGAACTCGCTCTACTGTAATGTGTAGAGCATAGTGAGTTCTTATTAGGTTTTTACAAAAGAATATGTGTACATACCTGGCGGCCCGCCCACTTACCTGGGCGACCACATTGGGCTTTATACCCCAACAACCTCCCACTTAAAGTCCAATGCGGTACTTTAAGTGTGAGAGAAGCTACTATACAAGCTAATATACAAGAGATGTAGAGAAGTGATGTACTACCCTACACCTAACTGCTTGCGAAAATGCGCAAAGCTCTCTGAGGGAAGTCCTTTTGTAAGTAGATCAGCAGGATTTTTTGTGGTGTGAACTTTGACAAGCTGAAGTTGCTTATCCTCGAGCATTTCCCTGATGAAATGATACTTCACATCCACATGCTTTGTCTTTGAGTGATAAACTGGATTGCGAGCCAATTGTATAGCACTTTGACTATCACAATATAACACAGGCATCTCTTCTTTGATTCCCAAATCTGTTACTAGTCGATTAAGCCAAATTGATTCTTTGCATGCCTCTGATGCTGCAACATATTCAACCTCTCTAGTAGACTGAGTAACACAATCTTGTAATCTAGAACTCCATGATACTGCTCCACCAGCCAATGTAAAGACATACCCTGACGTAGACCTTCGGTTGTCTAAGTCACCTGCATAATCTGAGTCTGTAAAACCCTTTACACTTAGCTCCTGACTCCCATAGCATATACGCATACTCTTTGTAGCTTTCAGGTATCTCAATATTCCTTTCACTGCCTCCCCATGTTTCTTGCCTGGGTTTGACATGTATCCACTTACTACTCCCACTGCAAATGCAATGTCTGGGCGAGTAGCAATCATTGCATACATCAAACTACCCACTGCAGACGCATATGGAATCTTATCCATTTCAGCCTGTTCTTCCTCAGACACGGGACAATCTTGTTTGCTAAGTTTCACATATGGTGGCAATGGAACACCCAGTGCCTTTCCCTTCTCCATATTGAAACGTTGCAAAACCTTGTCAATATACTCTGTTTGAGATAACCAAATCAACTTCTTTGATCTGTCTCTCTCAATGCGCATACCAAGTATATGACTTGCCTCACCCATGTCTTTCATGTCAAACGATTTTTCCATCTTTGACTTCAAAGCTGAAATTTCTTCCAAGTGCTTGCCAACAATCAACATGTCATCCACATACAAAATAAGGATCAGCCAACTACCATCCTTAGCCTTCTTTGTATATAGACAGTGATCGAACTCACTACGTTTGTAGCCTTGAGAAAGCATAAACTTGTGGAATTTATGGTACCATGCCCTCGGTGATTGTTTTAAGCCATAAAGACTCTTTAACAACTGGCATACCCAATCTTCCTTGCCTTTCTCAACAAACCCTTCTGGCTGCTGCATGTAAATTTCCACATCTAAATCACCATGCAAGAACGCTGTCTTGACATCCATTAGGTGCAACACCAAATCTAATATGGCAACCAATGCAAGAAAGCATCTCAATGTAGTCATCTTGACCACCGGAGAGAAGACTTCATCAAAGTCAATGCCTTGTTCTTGCTTAAAGCCCTTGGCAACAAGCCTTGCTTTGTACTTTGGTTGACTATCATGAGCGGTGATCTTATACCTGTAAACCCATTTACAAGGTAGAGCCTTTTTGCCCTGTGGTAATTTAACTAGCTTCCATGTCTTGTCTTTATGCAGAGCTGTCATCTCTGACTGCATGGCCAATTGCCAATTCCCGGAGTCCTTCATTTGCACTGCTTCCTTGTAACATGAAGGCTCATTGCAATCAGTCAACATGACATAGTTCATAGATGGAACAAACCTATCAAGAGGTCGCGTGAGACGTCCAGATCTACGCACAATAGGTGGCTCAGGCTCAGCCACAACCTGTGGTTCCACTCTATCCTGTCCTTGCTCCTCTTGAGCCCTGACATTTTGTCTTGCACGTGCAGGTCCATCTTCTTGGAAGACAACTCTTCTAATCTCCTCAACCCTCTCTGGTTTAGAATGATATTTGGATTCATTAAAGTGAACATCATTGCTGCGGACAACCTTTCTGGATTCGGGATCCCAAAGTCTGTACCCCATCTCACCAGAATTACCATAGCCTAGAAAGATGCACTTTCTACTCTTTGGCTCACGTTTGTTCCTAAATTCCTTTGGAACGTGAGTATATGCCTCACAGCCAAAGACTCTATTATGCTTGTATGAGGGCATTTTGCCTGACCATACCATCTCTGGCACTGAATCTTTCTGCAAAACCTTGCTAGGAGATCTATTTACAAGATGAACAGTTGTTGATACAGCTTCAGCCCAAAATCCATTTGGCAGTTGTGCATTAGACAACATACTGCTGACCTTCTCTTGTATGGTCCTATTCATCCTCTCAGCAACACCATTTTGAGGAGGATTGTAAGGAGCGGTAAGTTCACGTTTTATACCTTTTGACTCACAAAAGTCCTGAAAGGCCTTTGAAACATACTCTCCACCATTGTCAGTGCGTAAGCATTTAAGCTTCTTGCCACTCTGATTCTCCACAAGTGTCACAAACGTTTTGAAAACACTAAACGCTTCATCCTTGTGCTTGAGAAAGTAAACCCATACTTTCCTCGAGTAATCATCTATAAATGTCATAAAGTAAGAAGCTCCCCCTAGAGATAGGTTAGGCATAGGTCCACACAAATCACTATGAACAAGTGCCAACTGTGTATCTCTTCTACTGCTTCTATGCTTATGTGGCTGCTGTGTTTGCTTACCATACAGACAATGTTCACAGAATTCAAAATCATTAAATGAAAAGCCAGGCAAATAACCAGAACGAGACAAGATTTCCATTCCCTTCTTGGACATATGTCCTAACCGGCTATGCCACAAAGAAACATTCGGCTGCTCGGTTACATTGATTACATTTTTAGAGACATTTGATACATAAATCATGTAAAGTCCTCCAGACTTTACTCCATGTGCTACTGTCATAGAACCCTTGGATATCTTCCACATGTTCTGTCCAAAAGTGGTGACGTAGCCAGCATCATCAAGTAAACCTGTGCTGATCAAGCTCTTTGTAATTGCGAGAACATGTCTCACATTCTTCAGCGTGAAAGAAGAGCCATTCTGAAACTTCAATTGAACATCTCCAACACCTAAGATCTCACATGTCTGCCCATTGCCTAGCCAAACATGATCTTTAGTGGTCACATAAGAGGTAAACCACTCCTTGTTTGGAGACACATGAAGTGATGCCCCTGAGTCTATAATCCAATCACTCAGTGCATTTCCATCAGATGCTGTAAGAAGAGCTGAGTCCATTGTATTCTTCAAAAAGTAGATGTCTCCTGACACTAGACTGTCATCCTCTGCAACAGTGTTTGTCACATTTATTTTTTGAATCTTCACTTAGGACTTGTTCTTCTCACCATGGTCTTCAGCTTTCTCTTTGCCTTTTTCTGCTTTCCATTCTCTGCAGTCTCTTTTCATGTGACCCTTCTTGCCACAATGGTAGCATTCTATGTCACTCTTGCCTTTAGCACTGCGGGACTTGCTACGAGACTGATTCCTCTTTCCACCTTTGTACTTTTCTTTGGTCCTTCCCCTGACAACTAAGGCTGTTCCTTTGCCTTTGTCCATTGTCTTTCTATTGGTTTCTTCAGTAAGCAGACTTCCTTCTACACCTGCTATGTTCAAACCATCTGGAGGTGCAGAATTACTCAAAGCTGTGCGAAAAGTGTCCCAACTTTCCGGCAATGTGATCAACAGGAACATAGCTCTAACAGGTTCATCAAACTTGACACCTTGAGCTGACAACTGACTATAGATTGTGTTGAATTCATTCAAATGATTGGACATAGGTGTCCCTTCTTTCATCTTCAAGTCAACAAGCTTCTTAAGCCAGTATACCTGTGAAGCTGCACTCTGCTTCTCATAAAGATCACTCAACTTTAACCATGCTTGATAAGCCGACATCTCGTCTGCTACATTGAAGTAAACGCTTTCTGCCAAAGTTAGCATAATGGTAGAAAGTGCCAATTCATCCATTTCGCTCCATTCATCTTCGTCCATATCTTCTGGTTTTATCCCCTTGAGCTTTATAGGTTTTATCTGCTTCTTTTGTACCAAATCTGCTTCTTCCACAATGGGAAATTGGTTCCATCCAGCTTCTTGATATTGTAAAGAGCAATGTCCTGTGATCCAGCCATAGCTATGCTTCACAGTAGTTTACTTTCCTAGGAAAAATTCGGCAGAGTTTCCCCTGTAAACTGACCTCTGAACCAATATCAACCTGTCAAATGAACCAAGAAAGCTTCAGATTCTGCAGAAATTTTGGCAAAGTCTCCTTCGTAAAATGGCTCTGTTGTACTAAAAACAGAACAAAAAACAGCTCAAAAAACCACTGTCTCTCTAACATTGTAAGCTGTGGGTAAACCTGTCCTGCACCTGTACTGTCTCTGACTGTCCTGTCACTATCCTGTAAGCATAGACTGCAACAATGCCTCAACGGCAGTAAAGCAAAGATGCAATCCCAACTGTCTAACTCACAGTCAATACATCCTAGCTGCCTATCTAAGGGTGCTCGAGGGATCGCTCCAAGACCTGTATCACCGAAAGGATCTCAACATTCGAGAATCCCCCAGCTCAATAAAACCTCACTCGACCCTCAACAAAGGCTGCAGTAAATCTGACAGTACATAGACTTCCCACAAAGTCATACATCCACAAATTTCCCACTGTATGTTGTAACCGCTGCGGCGGTTGTTTGCTGCGTGACTCACAGCCAGCAAACCCTCAACAGACATACATCATCTCTAACAATACATCCCATATGGAAGTACCTGCAATGTCAGGATGAAATCTGGAATATCAAGCAGCAAACACAAGCTACCTTATGAACTAGTGGATGTCGCCTACAGTCTGTGTGTAGATACGCCCGTGTCGTATGTGACACGTCTCCAAGAACTGTGAGCCGTCCTTCGATGTGTAGACAGCCACAAATCAACACTCTTGGGAGTGTCGATATCCTCAGCACCTGCAGTCGTAGGCCGAAAAACCCCAAATTTGCAGAGTCCGATCTGCACCCGTCGAGACCACGTAGCCGAAAATGGCCTGCGCAGATCTTTGTCGAAGCCGAACGGTGGCCGAGATGACCTCAGAATGAAATTTTGACAACACCAAGCCCTTTGGGCTTGCCCACGAGATTTGGGGCCGTGTCTTCGCCTGTCAAATTTCACTCCAATCTGAGTTGGTGACTCTAGCCTCCTGCAGTGCTGCCCCGAGCCTCGATCTGAGCTCTAATACCAGTTGAAGGAGTACGAGCGGAAGTGCGACGCGAGAGAGAGTGCAAGAAGAAGAGCACGACGATATGGTGAACTCACTCTACTGTAATGTGTAGAGCATAGTGAGTTCTTATTAGGTTTTTACAAAAGAATATGTGTACATACCTGGCGGCCCGCCCACTTACCTGGGCGACCACATGGGGCTTTATACCCCAACAGCTTTGGGATTTTTAGGGTTTTAGGCCCCTCGGTCAATACTTCATCAGTTCTTTAAGTTGGTAGGCCCCTCAGCCCATCTTCTCGGTTCAGATCCTCTTGTCCGTTCGGCCATTTCTCTTCCAGTTGGGCAAGCCACGTCATCACTTTGTGACAGTTGCAATGAGCGGCCTTTTTTCATTTCAAAGGAAGGGCCACATCAAGCCTGCAAATTCCATCTACCAGATCCTATTGTCAGATAAAATTCAGCCCTTCGGACTTTCGGCATACATTAAGAATAGCTTAATTTTGTACTGCAGTTCCTATTCTGGCAGTTAAGACCTACAATCATCATTTTCCTTATCACAGTCATGCACAACTTTATGTCTCAAACTATCAAATGTTTATGTTGCCACCAATCTATAATGGCAAGATGATGACAAGGAAAAACAGCATAAGTAACACCTGGGATACAAGTGCATAATTCGGTAGGGTAATAAGTCCACAAACCACCTGTACAGCAAGCCTGCATTTTAGCCAGGGCAACTTTAATAAGTTCTCCAGTTGAAATTATTGTTTGGAGGTAGCCACAGAGTTTATGAATTGGCAAGTGATGTGCATAATTCAATGTGTATTGGTTTACTTATGACTTACCCGATAATAATGCGACCTAGAAGCAAGCTTGGTTGTCGATACACACAGTTATCTGGAGGAAATGTGATCTGGATAATCAAAAGTTTTCTTAGAGACTAGCACACGTTTGTATGTGAAAGAGATGTATGAGGCTACTACAAGGTATCTCTTAATGCTATTATATCTACAAGAGATTCATAACACTTACTGCAGCCCAAATATCAAAAGAAATCTCCAATGCATTCTGTCATCAGAAAAAAAACCTCATAGAATTGCAGACATTCCTTAATTTAACGCAATGTAGTGAGCAAAGCTAAGAAGGTTTTATGTGTAAACCTGAAGTAGTATAAAATGGATGCATAAGAGAATAAAGTGCGGACGGTTGAACCAAAATAGCTTGTTATTTGGTTCAACATTCGGTATCCCCACTGTTAACGGGTGTGCATCAATGAAATGAATTCCCATTTTTGTAATTATATGCTGCAATTTTGTACCTATTGCGAGGACAAGCTGTTCCAAAGCTTCAAGTAAGTAAGGATTTCATCATCACAAGAAATAACAAATCACTACCACATTTTCTGGAGAGCTCACAATCAAGGGCACGGTGGTGAATATAATATTACTCTCCCAACCTGAAAGATAAGTGGATGTAAACCGGGTCAAGCATTTAAACTTTAACATCTACATGCAGTAGTGCATACCAAAGGGTCCAAGAAATCACTCACCATCGACATTGAGCAGCAACCATATAAGCGAATAAACCCATAGTCCAGGTCTGTCCACAAAGAGGTATAGACCGTAAGGTACACACAAAACTCTACAAATGGTTTGCTTTAATCACCCACCATTAAAGAGCTAAACCCGAGATATCAAACAAAGTCTTCTCTATGATCCTTGAGGTGTGACTCAGTACAGTATAGTTATACTTCATCCGATTGCATAAAAGCAATATAAAGCTATATGTTTTCGCATACAGTTTCTCCAAGCTGGGCATTTATAGAGTGAGACAGGTGTTGAGGAATACTTGGATCACGAATTCTCAGTGGGAAAAAGTCTACGTTCATAAAATAAGCGGTCATGGTCAGGGTCGGGGTCGGGATGGCAAAAGTTAGGGAATGGGGTCAGTGCCCGGAACAGCAAAAATCAAAACCGTTATTTTTTCGATTTTCACATATGTCCCATAAAGCTAACAACCAAGCCTCAAGGCAATGAATTATAAGAGTAGAGAGGGAGCTTGAGCCTCGCACAATGAAGGTTGAGAAGGCCAACCTTGAGGCCCTCCTTTTCTAAGCTATGGGGGCCTCCAAAAGTGACCCCAAAGGAGCCCAAAAGCCATGGTGAAAAGGACCCTAAAAGGGTGTTACAATATTCTCAAAACATCTGCCCGTTTTTTCAAAAAATATATATGTTGGCCGGTCCTTGTCCCGTTCCGGACAGCCATCCGTTTCGAACGCCATTCGGAATGGCATCCCCTGTGACCCCGCCATTCAAGCATCCGGCCATCCATTCGGTTCCGAACCATCCTATTCCAGGAATGGCCATTCCCCGTTTCTAGGCCTAATTCCCCATCCCCATTCCGTTGTTTCTATGCCTTAAATACAACGGGATTATATCTCTCGGTGTTCATAATCTAGCCATATATTTGTAGCCCCGTTGCATTGCTCGTATTCTCTTAGTAGAGTGTCAGCATATGAGGAGGATGTGTGCCAGAATCTTAGTCTAGACCGTTGGACTGGGTGGACCTGCTTCAGATGCTGACCTGGTGACTTGAGATGCGGGAGTGGACGAGTGTAGCGAAGCCATCTGTGGCCTAGCACCTACTTGGTCTATCCTCGACCAGAGCCTACAAGCTCTACCTCATCTACTTATCACCTGTGGGAGATACTTCATCATTTATATATCAGTCTAGTAATCAGTTGGAGCTATAAATATCGGGTCTATCATTGAGTCTTGTGTCCGAGTCTAGAATCTCACCTTATCATTGCTACAGTCTCCATTTCACAGTTGAGAGTCTACACCCCCTTGTATCTTGATAGTCCCTGGTCTAGAGCTGGAGCGAGATTAGATATTTGTTTGGGCTATCAATATCAAGTCTACGATTGAGTCTTGTATTCTTGAGTCTAGAGTGGCACCTTACCACTGGCACAATTTCCATTGCATGGTGGAGCATCTCCACCCCCTCATATCCTAATAGTCCTTGGTTTTGAGCAATTGCAAGGCCATCAGCATGGCCTAGTGCCTACCTGGTCTATCATTAGTCACACCCTACAAGGTCTACCTCACCTACTCACCCCCTGTGGGAGATATTTTATCATTGTATGTATCAGTCTAGAGATTTTAGTTGGGGCTATCAATATCATAAGTACGTGAAAGTTATTGATACTCCCTTTTTTTCACGTTGATAGACCGCTTTTGGCATGTACAGAGTAGCGTGTATATGCATGGGCATATGTACAAAAAGATGTAAATACATGCATTTGGGAGCTTTGCAGACTTGTTTTGGGTTCGAAACATGATGCGATGTGTACACATTGTGAATAGTTAGGTTTGCGTGCCGACAGTCGGGCACACGTACATGCCTAGATAGGGTATCGAGGCCTTAAAATAAAGTTCCATGTGGCTTCTTTTGGTTCTAGGGAATGTGTTTAAGCTTTCTAGAATGTAAATAATGCAAGTGGGAGGTGTAGGCACCCTTGACCCGCCCGAGAAGTTTGACACATGCAATAATTGTCTATTTATAGTGCCTGATCTACGATGATGCGTGCACCGCCCTAGAAGTGGCCAAAAATGGAATGTGAGGATATGGCAAAAGGACTTTGGGTATCAAGGATCAAGCGTACAAAATGGAATGTGGGGATATGGCAAAGGACTTTGGATATCAAGGATCAAGCGTACAAAATTTGGTGAATTTTGGAGTCTGTTTGGGGTTTTTCCTACAAAAAATGCCCGTCCTGGGTCAAAATTGGCCAAAAAGGATCAAAAAAATGGGGATAAATTGCCACATCACTCACGGTGTCGTAGTGTTCAAGCTAAAGGAGAACTTCTGAAGCCAATACTCAGCACTTTCACCTCTCTGTGTGTGGGAGGAAGCAAGGTTCCTACAGGTGCTCTAGTGCAGTTCCGTTGCGTTCGTGTCCTATTTTTCGAGTGTGTGGAGGAGTGATTGAGAGATTTTTCTCTTCAATTTTTGCATTTGGAAGAGTCTATGGAAGTTCTAAAGTTTCCATGGATATGTGTGCGCGAGAAATTGAGGGAAGAAGGTGCGGCTTTCTGCAAGACTATGTGACCCTGTATCGGTGCCATTAGGGTTAGGGCTATCCTAAAGAGTCCAACGGAGTGGAGTTTGGTGAAGGTTTTGCAATGGTTTGAGAGAGGCCTTTTGTGGCTGGAGTTTTTTAAGTTTTTGATGGTTTTTCTTGTATATTTTGGTCACCATCAAGTGTAATTTCAAGGGTTGATCAACTCGACTCACCTTGTAGTGTATACGGGCAGGGAAGGGCTTGTAGGTCGAGGTGTTTGGAGTTTGAATAGGGATTGTGGAGGAAATTTTTATTGAGCTTTTGAGTGGTGGTGTGTGTGGGGTGGAATTTAAGTAAATTCCTTGTGTTGTGTTGAGTTGTCTCACGACGTCTTTTGCTCCATCATCCTTTGGCGATCCCACTGGGGAGCGGAAATTTTCCAGTTGTGCATCAGGTGAAGCGGTTTTGCTGTGAAGTTTGAGAATCATTGAAGAAAAGTGGTGGTTTGGTTAAGGTGCAAGACTTCAAAATTTGTGGAGTTACTCACGCAAGGGAGAAACGACTTCAAAGGGATTGCGTATAATCGGCGAGTGTTCACAAGGAAGGAAGGTGTGAAAGACTAGATTGCTGACTTCGAGTGGCATACGCTTGGTATGCACATTGTGAATGATGAAGCAAAGCAAACATGGGAGTAGGTGAAGCAAGCAATTTTTGACAGGTTTGGAAAGAGACTAATCGTAACAGAAGCAACGACAAAATTGAGAGGTTTGAAGCAAGATGTTCATGCTAACTTTCAAGAGTTTTTGCAACACTTCAAAGGGAATTTGGGTGCAATTAGAGGCGGCATCCCAAGTACCACTAGGGGATTTCTTTAAAGTGCATCAATTTATGGATTGTCTCCATCCAAGTGTAAGGAAGAAGGTCAACCAAGACGAGCCTGCTACATTTGAAAGAGTTGTGTAAATTACCGAGGCCAAGAGCAAAAAGATTAAGTGAAGGTGGGAGCAAGGTGTGACACATGTTGAGCCAGCGGTGGTGCAACCAATGGTTCCTATGGCAGCGGATGATAGAATGGAACGAATGGTTCAAGTTCAAGGTCCCGACCCTGTTATACAACCAAGGCTTTGCATGATCTTACTAGTCAGTTGCAAGAATTAAGGATTAACATAATGGATAGAAACCAAAGAGAAGAGCAGCCAGCTAGGAGAGGCAAGGGACGAAGGCTACAAGGTAGATGCTACAATTGTGTGAAGAGGATCACTACGCCTTGATTTTCCTGAACCCCAGAAGAGAGAGGAGGGATGTACCCCTTATATGGGCATGGTCGAGGGAGAATAGAAGAAAATCATGAAGAGCGGGCACCAGAAGCACCACCGCCGCAACAACAACCACAACCATTGCCTGCAAATGGAGAAGGTAGGGCTATCAACATCATTACCCTCAAGCATCAAGATGTGGATGTTTTGGCCAATAAGAGAGCTAAGCATGATAGGGAGAAAGAGACAGAAGAAGAGAGGGAAACAAGAGCAAGGAAGGGGAAAGCCAAAGTAGAAGACCAACCAGAGAGTAGCAAGAGACGGCGACGAAGAAAAATAGGTCCAAAGGATTACCTTTTTGGCCAAGGTGTCAAAGACTATGATATTGTTGACAACATACAAATCAAAAGGCCAATATATCTTTTGATCAACTGGTGGCTTTAAATGCTAAATTGAGGAGACAGTGGACCAAATGTGTGAGTACACGGCTTCCTTCCAAAAAGGAAATCATCAAAGCCGTGTGAGTACACGGCTTCCTTCCAAAAAGGAAATCATCAAAGCATGGTGTCATCCTTGAGGGCTGGTCACCCGGTCGATATGGTGCCAATAGTTGAAGCCATGTTAGGAAAGAAGACGGAGGTGAAAGCATATGTGGATGGTGGCGCCCAGGTGTGTGTCATGACCGAGGCTATCATAAAGGAAGCAGGTGTCAAGATGTCAATGAATGCTTCGATTCGTATGAGGATGGCCAACCACAAAAAAGCAAGGTGTCTTGGGATAGCTGAAGATGTTAAGATAAAAGTCTTGGGAATTGAGTGCTTGTTGATTGCTATGTGATGCAAGCAGGTGAGAATGCTTATCCGATCATTTTAGGGAGGCCATGGCTTATAACCCTTGGTGCTAAGCAGGATTGGGGCACGTACTTGATTACAATCATCGACCAAGAGAAAGGAAGGACCATTGTCTACAACATGAAGACCCACGAGAGCCATACACAACCCCTATTGGAGATGCAAGATACGGATTCAAAAGAAACTACGTATACGATAGTGATGCTTCGTCTATGTCATCAAAAGAAGTGTAGAGGAAGGCTTGATGCAATTATGTCCTGATCTATTTGAAATAAGTGTCAAAAAATCTATTTGGGATAAGTGTCGAAAAGGAAGCATCAATGCATGATGTGGAGGTCAAGGAGAAGAAGGAGAATCCAAAAGCAATTGTAGAGCCTGCCAAAGTGAACGCAAGGAGCATGCTAGAAGAGGACTTGACAGAGAAAGAAAAGGAGTATGAAGACATGTTTATGGAGTTTCCAAATCTATTTGCCACTGAATATACAAAGTTGCAAAGAGCTAAAGGAGTCGAGCATAGAATCAATCTAAAAGAAGGTGCAAAGCCAAAGGTTCAAAAGCTTAGGAGGTTGGGGGTCATTCATGAGAGGGCACTTCGTGAAGAGCAAATTTCATCTTTCGAGTGGAGTCGTCTGAGTGGGTCTCTCCAGTAGTTATTGTGCCCAAGAAGAATGGAAGATATAGGATATGTGTTGATTTCAAACCTTTGAATGCTGCCACAAAAAGGAATCATTATCCACTACCCTTCTTGGATGAAATCCTCAATTAGGTTGCAAGTCATGAACGCTACTCAATCATGGATGGATTTTCGCTACTTTCACATCTTGATAGCGATTGAAGATCGATTGAAGACGACCTTCATTACTCTTTGGGGTTGTTTTGCCTACAAAATAATGCCTTTTGTGTTGGTTAATGCATATGCTACCTTCCAAGGGTGGATGAATAGAGTGTTTAGTCCTTACTTGGGTAAGTTCATTCGAGTTTTCATGGATAACATTGAATGTTATAGCTCCAAGGTCACACATTTAGAGAAGCTGAGGTTAGTTTTGAAAGGCTTCAATAAGAGGGTGGGCAACTCAACCCAAAGAAGTGTAAGTTTGCTCATGCCAGAGTCCATTTGCTAGGACATGTGGTTTCCCAAAATGGAATAGAAGCCGACCCAGTGAAAGTTAAGGCTTATGGATCCGCAGAGAAATACAAAGGATTTGGCATCATTTGTGCATAATCTCAAGTACTTGTCGCGTTTTTTTTGGATGCTATGTCAATATGTGTATCCTCTCCAAAAATTGAGTCAAAGAGTTCAAGGGTTTGAGTGAAACGAAGATATGCAACAGGCTTTTGATGGTATCAAGGAAGTTTTGTGTGTTCTACCAGCAGTGAGTTCTCCTAACCTGCAATCGATTTTCTATGTATCTATTAGTGTGAGGTCAGTAGCTTTTGGGTCGGTGCTCTTACAAAATCAAGGAAGGAACTTCAAGCTAGTCTACTTTGAGAGCAAGATGAAGAATGTTAGAGAGTTCTCCTACACAGAAATGGAACAATGGGTATTCGCCTTGGTTCTTGCTTGTCGCAGGTTCAAAACATATCTATTGCTCCAAAAGTTCTATGTGCTCATCACATCAAACCTTTTGCAGGATGTAGTACAACATTTGAAGCCTAGCAAGCGCATCTTAAAGTGGACTATGGAGCTTCAAAGTATGAGTTTGAGTTTAAAGTGGATCATTCTGTTAAAGCTCACCTGGGGGACATAGTGGTACACAAGGGAGGAGAGCTTCCATCTTACCCAAGGGTTGACAAGGATGATCATGAAGAGAAAGTAGATATTATAGATGCATATACAATGATGTTTGATGGTGAATACATGAAAGTTCTTCAAAAGGCAAGTGGTAGGGTAGTCATTAAGAACCCAAAAGGCGATGTAATCTTTTCTAGAGCTTACGATCTTGATGAAACTGAAAGTAACAATGAGGCCGAATATCTCACGCTTTTCCTTGGATTGAAGCAGTGTGTTGAGTTTGGATTGAAGAGGGTCATTGCAAAAGGGGATGCGTTGCTAGTCATAAATCAGTTGCTTGGTTTGTGGAATGTTAAGAAGACAATTTGAAGAAGTGGTTCTATGGTATCAAGAAGCTTTTGCATGAGTTTGAAAAGATACAGTTTAAGAATGTTCCTCGTGAGCAGAATAAAGAAGCTGATGAGTTGGCTAGGGACAAGTTGGACGCCTTGGTAGTTCCTTTAAAGGTTAAGGAAGCCTTGTATGCAGGAAGGGAATCATTGCAAGATGTAGAAGTATTTATTGGTAAAAGGCAATGTTCAGAGGACATGTCAAAGGTTCGACGTAAGAGAATAGTTGCAAAAGCAAGAAACTACACATTGGTAGGTGAGGATCTCATGCTTTATGGCAAAGATAGCATTCTGAGAAAAGTGTTGTACAAAGAAGAAATAAGCTTGATTTTGAAGCACTGCCATGAAGAAATAGGTCATCAAGGTAAGGATCAAATTGTCTTTCTGTAGAGCAGGCTACAGTGTCACTTTTACAAGACACACACTCAGTACAGTTGATCTGATCTGGTTCACACTGGACGGACTCTCTGGGCTGGACAGTGACACGTGGTAGGGATATGGACGATGGTCTAGTGGACATCGTGGCCAGGTCACCACCTCCACTTAGTCTAGAGATAGACTTAGATGGCTGACATTTATGAGCCGTAGGTGGCTCTTTATGGTGGTACATGTGAGTAGTCGCTGTTGGGTCAAGATTGTCATCTTCGTCTTCATATATGGTCCTGTGTCGTCGTCTAGAGTAGCGAGTCTATACACACAGCAAGTCTGCACTATCCCTGCACATCTAAGGCTCGACACCCCCATTGTACCTGTGAGTTCTGGGCTAGAGCTGAGTGTGCTGCTACGCCAGAGTCTGTATTGGTTCCCTTAAAATAGTCGAGTTCATATGTTCTGATCTGCTGTTGTGTCTGTCTTGATTTGCTGTTCTCTATTGTTTCTCGTGTTTTCATTCTGTTTGAGTGAGATGTCATGCACATTGCACTGAGGAGCACCCACTGTAGAGAGCAGGACACACTATCCACGCTACAGGTGCTCATTTTTGGCACGCCCGGTGGGACCTCAATTGAAGTCTCACTCTTTGTCGAGGTGCAAATCCATGAGCTAGCTGGGTTTCCACTCTAGCTGACCTAGTGTCTCGCCCTTCAGGTCTGTTCCTCTCTCACCCTCGTCCAACCAAGTCCTCGTCCCTGGTCTAGCCCTTCCTCGTCTCTGGTCCGGCTAGGTGGTCTAGTCGCTTGCCCTGGTCCTAGACCATGTGGTCTAGTCACTTGTCCTGGTCTAGAGAGTCTAGACCTGTGTTCATTCAGTCAGTTAAAGGTCTTCTTGCCCACAGTTTGGTTGGGTTTGTGGTCATTGCATGACATATACAAGGCGGTCATTTGAGCGTCAAAGCGCACTACCAAGTCCTCTGAAGCACTACAACAGAAGACGTCAACCCTTGGTACCTAGTAGAAGTCCACCAACCTCATCACCCATACCTCCACATACGGCATCATCCATTCCTTCATCCGGTTCTACATCTTCCTGGTCACCTTCCCCAATAAAGCTCTCTCCCATTGTGTTACAGCAAGCTATTGAGCAACAGGCTCCTGAGCAAGAGGTCATGGAGGCGTTGACCAGTGTTTTGGCCAAGAACATCAAGTTTCCTACTTTCAAGGGACTCTCCCGAGAAGATGCAGACGACCATGCAAGGAGGTTTGTATCTCTCTGTAGAGGTCGAGGTCTTCATAGAGAAGATGCTTATTTGGTAGTGTTTCCATCAACATTGGATGGCTTAGCAGACATGTGGTACAGTCAGTTTGCAAAGAACCATTTTGCAACTTGGGCAGCCTTAAGACAACAGTTCTATGCAACATTCAAGCCAAGTGACTACCAGGAAAAGGTTTTGGATGAGTTGGCCAATATGGTGCTCCAGCTAGAGGAGACTTTTGCAGAACTCATGACTAAAACCAAGTCTCTTGGTTGCTAAGCTTCCTCAGCAACCAGGGGAATTTATGGTTGAGAAGTGGGTGGAGAAGGCTCTTCCCAAAACTTCTCAACAAAAACTCCGAGAGAGTCTCCGACCTGACGCCACTCTGGAGGAGTTTGTCGCGGCTGCTACTAGGATAGAGGGAGCTAGGTCTAGGAAGCTGTTCACCAACTCTCCTCAGGTAGAGACCCCCTCATTGTTTTCGGAAATTCCTTCTGATCCTTTAACTTCTTTACGCAGGGAACTGGAAGCCCTAAAGTTACAGTGAGCTCTTCAAGAGGAGAGGTCCTTCTCTCTCAGACAGGAGAAGCCTCCACATCACGAGGCATTGGAACAGATCAAGCGCGAGCTAGAAGAGCTCAAGTCTCAGCAAGAGACTAAGGCTATGGTTTGGTGTAGCTCATGCCGCTCTCCAGGACACCCTCCACATGAATGCCCCCTTCGGGTGTACTGCCACTTCTGTGAGAAGTCTGGTATGAGGACAAGGACTGCTACTACCGCAAGGGATTGCAACAAATACAACAAAGTCTTGGTCCTAATCTTCAACAAGAGCCAGCACCTGCATCCAACATGGTTTCTCCCTGTGGCCATCCACACCATATGCCACCTTTGCTGACAGCCCCTCCTATGCAAGGTGTGTTTCCGTCTCAGAGCTTTTATCATATCCATGCTCTCTCATCACCTCAAAACTTCTATGCCTCCACCTCCAACTCCATGCACCAGGAGCAAGGACCACCTCGCCCTTCGACTCGCCCATTGCATCGGCCCATTTTGTGCTACAGATGCAGGGAATATGGTCATTACCAAAGCAAATGCCCTCTGCCCGAAGGGTCCCCCTCCCTGCCGCACGTCATTGCCCTGAAACGAAAGATCACTACAATAAAGATTTCCCTAAACTTCGTGCATCAACGGCCGCGAACCCAAGTCAAATCCAAAATGAGTTCACCTTTCCCAAGCTCAATTTGATAGCAGTTAGCACCACTCCTCAACCACCCCCTTCCGCCCATGTGGTTACCACTCAAGAGAAGTTGCAGTTGGTAGAGGAGCCAGCGGGCGTCCTCACCCGGGCCTAGAGAGCCGCTCTCGGTCTTAGTATTCCAACACGTTCGACTCCCCCACACATTCTCCCAACAATGGATACTCTGCCTTCAACTGGCGCCAAGCCCTCACTCAATGACAAGCAAGAATCCAAATCTTTGCTCTCCGATATTGATGAAGCTTTCTTGGAAGCAATTTCAAATGTACAGAAGATCAAGGTACAAGAGAAACCACTAGTAGAACAAGAAAAGCTTACAGCAGAGACAGTCTTGAAGAACACTTTTCAACAAGTGTCCCTTATGACATGTTGCGGCTAGATGCGAATTTCAAAAGTGACACCCTTGCAGTTATTCAATCCCTTTACCTCGGAGCAGGTACTAGTGGCGGGCACCTCCCAGTGCAACCATCCGAGTCCTATATGATATCCCATGACGCTGCTCCCCTCACAGATTATAGAAGCCCTCATCTCACCGTGTCCGTCTTGGGGCAGCAATTTGCAAGAGTAATTGTGGATGGTGGATCTTGCATCAATATGATGCTTGAGTTCACTATGATGGCTTTAGGCCTACAGCCTACTAAACATGTCCCCTTCATAGTAACATTGGCCGACCAGAGGACAGCATACCCTGTGGGCATAGTGAAAAAGGTGCCTCTGCAGGTACAAGATCTCACTTTTAGTTTAGATTTTGTTGTGATTCGTCTTCCACAAGTGGAGGGCGGATTTCCCTTGCTCATCGGTAGACCATGGTTGCGACACACTAAAGCACTTCATGATTGGGGAAACGATGCCATGTGGATACATGCTCCTGTCTCCCCGATGCAACCCATTAACCTAGGAGGCATGGATCCCGTCATGCAACATAGTTCTTTGTCCCTAGCAACCAGCCTTGAATTGGAACAGCTTGCTCCACCTAATGGGTCGAAAGATGAGGATCTATTGGAGTGGTTGGACGCTACCAAATCTATGCCTTGTTATGGAGTCTCTATTCACTCTTTGCCTGAAGATACACCCTCTTCCAATGTTTCCACAGTAACTAAACCTAATAGGCAACCTGAGCCAGCACAAAGGTTGAAGGTCATAGAAGCTACTCCCGGTGCACCCTTGGTGGTAGCCTTTGGATCTGGTGAGCATATGAAGAATCATAGAAGCAGAAAGAAAGAGAAGGCCAACAACCTTCAACATAAGCCCCATCGGTGTCTGCTTCTCCGACCAGAACAAAGCTCTCCTCTGTGTCTAGCGAACTCCCTTCACAATGCTTCCTCAAGACGGGATACAACAAAAACCATGTTGATTTCAAGCTTGATATATTCCCTAGTCATGATCTCTCTGCTCCATCTCCCCACTACCCCTCTCTCTACCTCGCCCCATACCCACCCCTCGCCCCTCCCTACCTAGGCCTCGCCCCCTACCTACCCCTCGCCCTCCCCCTACCTAGGCCTCGCCCTCGCCACCCCCTACCTAGGCCTCGTCCTCGCCCTCCCCCTACCTAGGCCTTGCCCCCTACCTACCCCTCGCCCTCGCCCTCCCCCTACCTAGGCCTCGCCCCCTATCTACTACCTACCCACCCTCGGCCATTTACTGCCCTCGCCCCTACTACCCACTTCCCCCTCGCCCCTACCCACCCAATCTCCCCCTCGCCCCTATCTAGCCCCCCTAGCCACCTCGCCCCTGTCTAGCCCTACCCACCCCTTCCCCTCTAGAAAAAATGCAAAAAAAAGAAAGCAATCTATACACTCTGCTCTGCCAGGGCTACTAGCTTTTGGAGTTTCTGAAGCAGGTCTTTTGGTGTTTCACAACAGACGAGCAAGATGAAGAGCCTTGAGCAAGGTGAAGAGCCTCTTGGCTGTTTCCTTGTGGCTTTCAAGCATTCACCTAGTTGCCATCCCTTCTAGCTCTCTCTTGATTTGATCCAAAGCCTCGAGATGTGGAGGCTTCTCCTATCTAAGAGAGAAGGATGTACGGATGCATAACCTAGTGGTTTTCTTTCACAGTTTTTCAGTATTCCTCTCACCGAGACGGTGAGCGGTCTTGTGGCGGGCCCTGTAGCAGGCTATAGTGTCACTTGCACAGGACACACAGTTAGTACAGTTGGTCTGGTCTGGTTCACACTAGACGGACTCTCTAGGCTGGATAGTGACACGTGGCAGGGATACGGACGATGGTCTAGTGGACATCGTGGCCAGGTCACCACCTCCACTTAGTCTGGAGATAGACTTAGATGGCTAACATTTATGAGCCGTTGGTGGCTCTTTATGGTCTTACATGTGAGTAGTAGCTGTTGGGTCAGAATTGTCATCTTCATCTTGATATATGGTCCTGCGTCGTCGTCTAGAGTAGCGATTCTATACACATAGCATGTCTACACTATCCCTGCACATCTGAGCCTCAACACCCCCATTGTACCTGAGAGTTCTGGGCTGAAGCTGGGTGTGCTGCCATGCCAGAGTCTGTACTGGTTCCCTTGAGATAGTCGAGTTCATATGTTTTGGTCTACTGCTGTGTCTGTCTTGATTTGTTGTTCTCTATTGTTTCTCGTGTTTTCATTCTGTTTGAGTGAGATGTCACACACATTGCACTGAGGAGCACCCACTCTAGAGAGCACGACACACTATCCACGCTACACTTTCATATTTTGAGAGCGGGTTCTTGTTGGCCCTCTATGATGAGAGATGCTTATTTTTTGTGCAAGTCATGCCATGAATGCCAAGTGTTTGCAAACAGAAAGCTTTTGGCCGAGCCTCAAAAAGTTATAATGTCTTTTGATGCATTTGCAGAATGCGGGGTGGATGTTGTAGGTCCAATGCCAAGGACCAACAATGGCAAAAAGTATATCCTTGTGGCTGTGGACTATTTGACAAAGTGGGTGGAAGCAAGAGCTGTAAAAGATGTAACAGCAGGAAGAGTGGCCTCTTTTTTGGATGAAAAGGTGTGCTGCAGGTTTGGAGCCCCTATGGTTATCATTTCTGAACATGGACCAGGCTTCAGGGGAAAACTTGTTGGTGCTCTCATGGAGAAATTGAAAATTTAGCATAGGCATTCTTCTCCTTACTACCCTCAATGCAATGGGCTGGTTGAAAACTGCAATGGTCAAATTGTGAAGATGCTATCAAAGTATGCTAGAGAGCATCCGAAAGAGTGGGACTTGGAGCTGCGTATAGAGTGTCAACACAGTTTACGCCATATGAGCTTGTTTATGGAAAGGAAGCTCTTATGCCCATACAAGTGCAGTTGGATGCCTTGAAGTTGTTGTACAAATGCAAGGTGCGCATAATGACAAGCTGCAGGAAAGAATTCTTGCTCTAGAGTTGTTGCAAATAAATAGAGAGAAAGCCAGTGATTATTATCTTCAACAAGCAGAGACAAGGATGGAGAAAATGAATAAGAGGATGGCAGAGAAAGAGATTAAAAAGGAAGATCTAGTGATGAAGTACGACTCTCGATTGGATTTCACTTTTCAAAAGAAGTTGAGGGACAAATAGTTGGGTCCATATAGAGTGAAGCATGTATTTTCTAATGGCACATATGAGTTGGAAAAATTGTCTGGTGAACGCTTGCGCTACAGAAAAAATGGTTATAGATTTAAGTAATATTTTGCAAGGGATGTGGTTCCAGATGCAAATAGTCTCTTGGTTGAGCATAAATGCTCCACCTAAAGAGTGGGCAATGATAATAGACCGCTTTTGGCATGTACAGAGTAGCGTGTATATGCATGGACATATGTACAAAAAGATAAAATACATGCATTTGAGAGCTTTGCAGAGTTGTTTTGGGTTTGAAACATGATGCGATGTATACAGATTGTGAATAGTTAAGTTTGCGTGTCAACAGCCGAGCACACGTACATGCCTAGATAGAGTATCGAGACCTTGGATATGGTTCCATGTGGCTTCTTTTGATTCTAGGAAATGTGTTTAATCTTTCTAGAATGTAAATAATGCATGTTAGGTGCAGCGGAATGAATGTTGTATTTTCTCAAGATTAGTGATCTTTACTACTCAAGGTTCCTTTTAGTTCTTAGGGAAAGAGAGAGATTTCCGTCTTATGGAGAGTGCTATGATCACGAACAAAGTGAGTGGATATTGTGCGTGCAAGTGAATGAGATTGAGAGAAGGAGAGAGAAGAGATACGACACCCGAGAGGTTGTAAAACCCTCCTCCGAAGGCCCCACTCTCGTCGGCGAGAGTGGTCTATTCTTTGATTGCACAAAGGTGTACAATGCGTATGCAATGGACTATGCAACTTGGTCTATGCCGATGACGACGACGGTGATGACGACGACGATGGCTGAAATCTGAGATCTTCTAATCGTTGAATTTCGGGACTGTTTCGGTGGCTGAAAATGACTGTTTTCGATGCGTTTTCTTGGCTGAAAAATGAGGTTTCTTAGGGCTGAAAACTGATGGTCCTTACGGGCTGAATCTGCTACACTTTAGGTGAATAATGCCGGTCTTAATTTGCTGCTGAAATCCAAAAACGCCAGGGGCTGAAATTGGTTCTTTTGTCTCGCCAGGGTTCTGCAAATGCAAAAACGCTAGGCTGATCTGCTGTGTCGTAATGACGCCGGGGCTGATCTGCTGTGCACAAATCGCCAAGGCTGATCTGATGCAAAAACGCTAGGTCTTTTGTGGAGAAAACGCCAGAGTAGTCGTGGGGGTTGGTCTTGCTGAGAAGTTGCCTATTGAGCAAGGTGCTCCTGCTGCCTCTTCTGCCAGAAAGTGCTAACTTGGGTTTGCTTATATAGAAACTTAGCAAAATTGCCCTACCTACTTTTGTTGGAAAGTCACTTAAAAATAATAAGTGAAAATACCAATAAATAGGAAAATAGACTAAATGCACTGGAAAATTCCCCTAACTGACGCTAATGGATTCTGATGGGAATTCCGATAATCATGTTGTGTGTAACCGGAGGATATGCATCTATACTAAGTGACTGGGCATGCACAGTCTACGAATAGACTCACAAAAGTGTCAGATCACTGCTAATCTAAACTTGACTTGACTGACTGAACCCTGTTGTGTAGCTTGTCCACGGACACATAGGGTTGGGATGTATCACGTGACATCCCCTCCTTTTCAAAGTGAGGTACTGGTACCGAATTGTATGGCGTCGAGGAAGATCGCCAACAGCATCCGGAATCTTGGAAGGGACTCTTCGCCGGCCCACTCTGATGGGTGGGTCGAGCGGCACTTGAACTTCATAAAGGTCTGCAACGCTTGCTTCTTTGGGCAACGCCGAAAGCGACTCAAAGTCTTCTGAATCTCCTTTCTTGCTTCAACTTCGTCTAGAGTCGTGCTTCTTCCATCTTCAAGAATCTCCATGGCTGAAAATTCTTGAAACAATCTCCAACACAAAACCATGAACATACCCATTCCATGTAAAGTGAAGGAAAAAAAATGTCTTCTCTAAAGACTATGTATGCAATGTCGATGAACATAGAGACGGAGTGACAACCCGTTCATCAAACATATGCAAACAATGCGATCGAATCATTTCTCTTTGATCAAAATCAATCAACTGTGGGAAATCACAATGGAAATGCCCATGCTTGGTGCTCATACTATCATGTGCTCGTTCAGAAACTATGTCATGCCAAGGAAGAGACATGGAATGCGACTTCCTTACATACAAACTTTTCAGCTTTTCATGAACAATCTGCATACATTCGTGCTCATCCATGAGAGAAACGTGCTCAACATACAATATGTCATGCCTAGTAAAAGGGATCACATAACGATACTGACTAAAATACAGGAAACCTTCACGAATGAAACACTCGAACAATGCGTGCGTATCAATCATGCAAACACATAATACTTCTTGTGAGGGTTCTTTGGACCAAGGCTCGAGAGCCAAGATCGCTTCTTCGGAATCTATTGAATCTTCTTGTGGAGGTTCATTAGACCTCGACTCGAAAGCCAAGATCGGATCTTCGTGATTGATTGAATCTACAACGAGGTTAGTTTCACTAGGAAAAGCATCCACTAACACATCATCCTTGTGAACAATCACATCGTCTTCATGCAACTCATCATGCTTGTGAGAAATCACATCTTGATCATGCAAATCATCATGCTTGTCATTGTCATCCAAATCATTATGCAAATCATTGGCATTCAAATCATCATGCTTATCATTGTGCTTCAAATCATCATGCTTATCTTTTTCCTCCAAATCATCATGCTTGTCATTCAAATCGTCATGCAAATCATTGTCATTCAATTCATCATGCTTCTCATAATCATTCAATTCATCATGCAAATCATTATCAATCAAATCATCATCATCATGCTTCACACAATCATGCAAATCCTGTGTGTCATGCTTGGGAGAAGAAGAGACTGAGAGAGTCTCCTTTTCCCGATCCTCTCGCATCTGTGCTTGCATTTGAGAAAAGAGTCGCAACATCTCTTGCTGTATTGCTTTGTTCTCGCGATCAAATCTTGCTTGACTTTCTTTGTTCTCTCGATCAAATTCTGCTTGACTTGCTTTGTTCTCTCGATCTATAGCTGCCCTTCGTTCTTGGTACTTGCGCTCTATGACTGCCGTGTCTTCTTCGTAGGCTTTTCTTTCTGCTTCTCTTTCTTGGGCTAACTCCTCCATAGGAGTTAGTGCAATCTTTGTCGTAGATGGTGAAGGGGGAGGGCCGGAAAAACCTCCTAGTGGGGAAAATTCTTCTTCGCCTCTCTCATGCTCATCACCTCCAAGCGAAGTATCCATTCCGCTTCGAGTGATGATCATTCTGCAATCGTGGGTTCTTGTGGATTCTTGGGGGTCTTGGGTTCTTAAGTTCACGAGGAACTTGAGTTCTTGAGGGTCTTGGTTCTTGAGGTTCTTGAGGTTTTCTTTCGCTTGCAAATCGCGTTGAGAAGGATCTTCTCTTCATCCGAGTTCTACCCTTTTCTGCGGGCGCACCCCTTGGCGGCCTTGCGCTCACACCAAGGTTTCTTTTTTCCACCTCACGTCGATTGGCCGGCCGCTAAGTGCACGATCCGCTCTCAATGAGTGAAAAGAGACACAAGGGGAGGCTGAACAAGCTCTTCTTTCTTGGGATTCCTGTCACTCTTCAACAAAACACGATTAGGAATCGCCACGCCCACGTAAACTTGGGTTCATGCAACCGCAACAAGCAAAAAAATTCTTGTGGTTCTTGTGGTTCTTTCCTTGAGTAATGCAGAACACTTCCAAAGCTCTGATACCAATGTTAGGTGCAACGGAATGAATGTTGTATTTTCTCAAGATTAGTGATCTTTACACCTCAAGGTTCCTTTTAGTTCTTAGGGAAAGAGAGAGATTTCCGTCTTATGGAGAGTGCTATGATCACGAACAAAGTGAGTGGATATTGTGCGTGCAAGTGAATGAGACTGAGAGAAGGAGAGAGAAGAGATACGACACCCGAGAGGTTGTAAAACCCTCCTCTGAAGGCCCCACTCTCGTCGGCGAGAGTGGTCTATTCTTTGATTGCACAAAGGTGTACAATGTGTATGCAATGGACTATGCAACTTGGTCAATGCCGATGATGACGACGGTGACGACGACGACGATGGCTGAAATCTGAGATCTTCTAATAGCTGAATTTCGAGACTGTTTCGGTGGCTGAAAATGACTGTTTTGGCTGCGTTTTCTTGGCTGAAAAATGAGGTTTCTTAGGGCTGAAAACTGATGGTCCTTACGAGCTGAATCTGCTACACTTTAGGTGAATAATGCCAGTCTTAATTTGCTGCTGAAATCCAAAAACGCCAGGGGCTGAAATTGGTCCTTCTGTCGCCGGGGTTCTGCAAATGCAAAAACGCTAGGCTGATCTGTTGTGTCGTGATGACACCGGGGCTGATCTTCTGTGCACCAAACGCCAAGGCTGATCTGATGCAAAAACGCTAGGTCTTCTGTGGAGAAAACGCCAGAGTAGTCGCGGAGGTTGGCCTTGTTGAGAAGTTGCCTGTTGAGCAAGGTGCTCCTGTTGCCTCTTCTGCCAGAAAGTGCTAACTTGGGTTTGCTTATATAGAAACTTAGCAAAATTGCCCTACCTACTTTTGTTAGAAAGTCACTTAAAAATAATAAGTGAAAATACCAATAAATAGAAAAATAGACTAAATGCACTGGAAAATTCCCCTAACTGACGCTAATGGATTCTGATGGGAATTCCGATAATCATGCTGTGTGCAACCGGAGGATATGCATCTATGCTAAGTGACTGGGCATACACGGTCTACGAATAGACTCAAAAAAGTGTCAGATCACTGCTAATCTAAACTTGACTTGACTGATTAAACCATGCTGTGGTGTAGCTTGTCCACGGACACATAGGGTTGGGATGTATCACGTGACAATGCAAGTGGGAGGTGTGGGCACCCTCGACCCGCCCGAGAAGTTTGACACATGCAATAATTGTCTATTTACGGTGCCTGATCTGCAGTGATGCGTGCACCGCCCTAGGAGTGATCAAAAATTGAATGTGGAGATGTGGCAAAGGACTTTGGGTATCAAGGATTAAGCGTACAAAATTTGGTGAATTTTGGAGTCCGTTTGGAGCTTTTTCCTCGCAAAATGCCCGTCCTGGTTCAAAATTGGCCAAAACTGAGTCAAAAAGAATCAAAAAATGGTCAAAAATAGTGTGAAAGGGGGTAAATTTCCATATCACTCACGGTGCTGCAAGTGTTAAGCTGAAGGAGAACTTTTGAAGCCAATACTCATCACTTTCACCTCTCTATGTGTGGGAGGAAGCAAGGTTCCTACAGGTAGTCTAGTGCAGTCCCGTCACGTTCGCGTCCTGTTTTTCGAGTGTGTGGAGGAGTGAATGAGAACTTTTTCTCTTCAATTTTGCACTTGGGAGAATCTATGGAAGTTTTGAGGCTTCCATAGATGTGTGTGTGCGAGGAATTGAGGGAAGAAGGTGCGGCTTTCTGCAAAACTATGTGACCCTGTATCGGTGCCATTAGGGTTGGGGCTACACTAAAGAGTCCAAGAGAGTGGAGTTTGGTGAAGGTTTTGCAATGGTTTGAGAGAGGCCTTTTGTGGCTGGAGTTCTTTTGGTTTTTCTTGTATATTTTGGTCACCATCAAGTGTGATTTCAAGTGTTGATCAACTGGACTCACCTTGTAGTGTCTGCGGGCAGGCAAGGGCTTGTAGGTCGAGGTGTTTGGAGTTTGAATAGGGATTGTGGGGGGAATTTTCATTGAGCTTTTGAGTGATGGGGGTGGAATTGAAGTCAATTCCTTGTGTTGTGTTGAGTTGTCTTGGTGTATGAGTGTACACACCGCGTCTTTTCCTCCATCAACGTTTCCACGTTTCTGTTCATGTTCCCGTTTTCACTCCCTCACTCCTTATAGTTACTGGAAACTGCCCAAAACTCCAACTTTTGGCTGTTTCCAGTTTCATTTCCATTTCCGTTCTTGTTCCTGTTTCCCACAACTATGATCAATTTCGGGTCTATCATTGAATTTTGCGTTCTTGAGTCTATAGTTGCGCCTTAACACGAGCATAATTCCCATTGCATTCTTGAGCCTCTACACCCCCTTGTATCCAAATAATCCTTGGTCTGGAGCTAAGAGTGCTGCCAGCCAGTCACTGCAGATGTGAGTACAAGAGTTCACAGGGGCATTGAGTTTGTTGAGTTCTTCCATTTCCCGTTTTTCAATTGTTGTTATCTTGCCACTGTGTTGTCATTCAGTAGCTAGCTATGTTCATTGTGGCTCTCTTCTGAGAGGGGTTTCTTGTGCACGTTGCAGCGAGGAACACCCGCACTAGAGAGCATTAGCACGACACAGATCTTCTATATGTGCTCTCATTTTTGACACATCCAGTGGGACCTCAATTGAAATCTCGCTCAAAGTTGGCCTCAAGCGACAAGCAGCTGCTCTGTATCAAGTTGGTCTACTACTAGTCTTGGTCCAGAGATTGTCCCGTGTCTATACCTCCTCACCATGCCAGGCACTCTTGGAAGCCCTCGTGAGCCCATTGAGGAGTCCTCTACAGTCGTACCACAGAAGGCGCCAACACTTTGTTCCACCTAGGAGTCATCCCCCACCCCTCTCTACATCCATTACCTCCTCCCCTTTTCCCTTGCCTGTTCTATCACCTTCCAGCTTACTTGTTCCCCCTCTTGTTATGCCCTCAAATACGACTATGGAGGATGACCTAAATTCTGTCTTGGCAAGTTTCAAAATCAAGTTTCCACATTCAAGGGACAGTCCAAGGAAGATGCAGTAGGTGATGTCTGACAGTTTGTCTCACTATGCAGAAATTGAGGTCTCAACCGCCAAGATGCCTATTCGGTCTTGTTTCCATCCACACCAAATAGCCTTGCCAACAAATGGTAAGCCAGTTTGGGGAGGACCCCTTAACTGGGTGGGAGGCTCTGAAGATCGCCTTCTGCAATCCCTTCCGATCAAGAGACTATCACGAGAAGGCTCTTGATGAGCTTGAAAATATGATACTCGAACCTGGTGAGAAGCATCAATAAAAACTTCTTCATGTTGGGATATATGATTTGGACTATATATAGAAGCTTCTAAGATAGGTACACAATCATCATTTATTGAAACATTATGCCTCAGGCCTAGAAATAAACTAGTTTAAGATTTTGGGGCACATACCTGATGCCAACTACGTACTTGTAATCGTCTTGAAAAGACCTTAGAATGTATTTGTGGAAATTAAAACTAGCATTGTGTGGCATATGGCTCTAGATCAAGGGCAAAAAAAAAGAATATAAACATTGTCTATAGACATTGATCTTATAATTACTCTGCAACCTAAGAAAATCAGAGTGAAAGAATCATCATTGCATACTTTATCTGTATTACTTGAATCATTTTTTTGAAGTGAAGGATTGAAAGAAAAAACAACACAAGAAACTTTCCCGTGCAGTTAACGATTTATTATAGAAGTGAGAAAAAAATTTGCATTAAATGGCTAAGAGTGTACTGGAAGCAGGAAGATTGATTAGAAAAAATCCTGGAACCAGCTAGGGCTCCAAGAGGGCTAGGTAGTGACTTCATAGAGAAGCGCTTGACACTGGAACAACTGCTCGTGTATGGCTCTTTGAACTCTAAAGGGAGTGTTGAGGTAAGCAAACTTTTTTAAGGAAATTCTCTGAAACTAGAGTGTTGAGGTAAGCAACCTTTTCTAAGGAAATTCATTGTAATATTGTCTGTATCCACACTTTCCAGAAGGCCTACCTGGATTACATGGACCAGTGGCCTTAACTAAAGGAGGAAATTTTGCCAACATACATCCATACATACCTAGATGAATCCAGGATAAGCCCAGATCACCCTTAAAGGAAAGTGCAAGGTATAGACCTATGGTAGTCACCCACAAGACAATATAACCATCAGCTCCATCATGCATAGTATTGACTAAATACCATGACATCCCCACTAACGTCATCAGTGGGTGCTTGTGCACATGCAGGCCCACACACACACACTCTTTTTGTGGAGGCTTGTTAGGAATCAAATACAACCTTGCAAATAATTAAACGCAAGTCTCACACAAGTCGAGAGTATAGAAGAGCTTCACTTGATAAATGAATAATCAATGTCCCTAGCACAAAAACACTCTTTGGGGGGGGTGGGGGGGAGTCTTACCATAATGAATCCATAGCGAAGGGTGTGGTATTCCGTTTCACGAACTATGTTGTGAAACTGTCGAAAGAAGGAAACCTAGAAATGCAACAAGCCATTTGCTTTTGACAGCCAGACGACTACAACACAAAAACTTCATTTGATCACTCTATTTGGAAAGAAATATGAACTAGCAAAGTTTGCAAGCCTTTGGTGAAGTCAAGAAAAGGGGCAGGCAGCATAGAGTGCTTACTACAGCAGCAGAGTTGGAGGGCAGTCTCAAACAATTATTCTTTTAAGAGCAAGGGGTTACATTTTGTGTGCGATAAGTATGATTGGATAAATGAGTATACCAATCATCTTTTACTTTTCTCCAGGCGAAGCCACATACAAAGTTTGTATTGCCTAGAAGAAGTGTTAAGGTTTGATTCTTGTAGTGCTCTTGAAACAAACATAAAAACAGGTAGCCTTGTCACTAAGACAATACTGATAAGGTGCTGAAGTTAGAGTCCACTGTCTGTGCAGGGAATGCATATACGGATGCAATTGAGCAATAAACAGTGAAGAGCCTTGTTTCCAATGGGAGGCAAGTTTGATGATATGCTCGTTATAAATGTTAAATCATGTCAATAACTGACAAATTGTCAAAAAACCTTTGTAAACATAAGAGTAAGAGTTTTAAAACATCATCTAGCCAGGGCAAGTGTCTTGCTTGAAAAGAGTATGCACTCAAGCCTCATGCATGCTGTTTTCTACGACTTGCTGCGAGGGTAGCTAGATGCAGTGTGCAAAAGGAGATTAGATACTCTAGCTATTGGCTATCTATCATATAGAGCACTTGATGACATATATCACATGTTGCAATTATAGGCTCACATAAATATTAGGCCATAAACACCGTTCCGGGGCCTATCAGTTTGGAACTGTTTCCAAAATCACCCATTTCTCATTCCCTTTTTGCTTTACCTTAACAAAATTTCATAGAGAATATAACTATAAGAAGCCGTTTCTGATCCGCTTCATTGCAAAGAGCAAGCTGTTTGCTTCCTAGATGGCCTTGTGTTCTGATATCATTTTTGTTAAACGTTTCCCTTTCCTGTTCCATGTGACTATGCATTAGGCTCTTGCCTCCTTTTTCAAAGGAAAGCAAGGCTGTTTGTCCTCTCTGTCTAACTCCCTCTACTTTTGATGTCAAGGGTAATTGAAAATCTTTGCCTGCATTTCAGCAACAAAGACAGAAAACTGAAGCAAACATACCACGTACGAAATGAATGTATTTGTCATCCACTTGTTTAACACACGGGCCCGCATAAAGGTTGTCTCTCTTGTAAGTCTGACGCCATCTGTTAGAATACAAGGCATGAGTTTCATTACTGAAAACTAAGTTAGAGATCATCTAGTCTCATTCTTTGACAAATGCAACAAAATCAACACTTGGCAGTGAATGGATATATCGATTTATAGGCAAGTAAGGGATGAGCAGACATGCTATATCGATGGGTACTTAAAAATGCAAGATTGTTTTTGTATAGTCCTCATTTCAATCTTCAAATTTACTTTGCAAGGCTCTCTTCTATAGGGCTATTTTTTAAAACCCTACATGTGTTCCATATCAATACATCTAATTACTGCTCACCAGCTCTGCCAACGTGATTGAATATTATCTGCCTCTCAGAAAAACAGATTATTTTTATTTCATAACAAAGTAGCTGGAAAGAGAGGCTTTGGTTGATGACAGCTACGAAGCATTTCCACGCAATCTTGCTGGTTCATGTTAGAACAATTTAAGTGCAAAAAGTGTACCAAATTAGCTCTTGAAAAATAAACTGGCCTTACTATGAACACTCAAGTCCGCTTTTATGTGGGCCCTACTTTCCCAGACCTTCCAATGACTGACCTATAACCAGAATGAAACTAGTAAGGAACCATCCCTTGTGTTAATGCTTCATGATAAAGGTGTCAAAAAACAGATTTCTTACAATCCACATTCCGAGTGCAACGATGATCAAAGAGTACACAACGTGGGTTGTCACGAGCAGGAATATCAGAATATGTAGTTGATGTAAGTTTTCCAAAGGCATGAAGGGTGAATGACCCTACAAAACCGACACCAGAGATATCTCAACTTGATATGTAAATCTTTTGCAAAAGAATATAACTTCAAACTCTTAAAACATTTGATGCTGACATGATTGCATAACAAGAGTCCTAGGGCCCTGCCAGCAGATTGTGGTTAGAGGACGCTTACTCGGTGTGTGTCTGTATGACATGTGTCCATTGCATGCACGCACACATGCGCGCGTACACAATGCACACGTGTGAAGCTTTTGTTTGTGAGACCTTGTCATCCCCACCTAGTAACCCACCCCCTCAGCAATTAGTTATTTCTTCTCCTCTGCTCTGTATGGGTGTTGCATCATCCTTGAAATGTTTCACATACAATGTGCTTGGGTTATCCAATCATGACAAATGGAGGCTAACTTAGCTCAACGAACCTACATGTAGGGCTGACATTGTGGTTATCATGCAAGAGCATAATCAGCATGAGTTTGCAAGTCATCCTCCTCCTCTGCGGGGTACTGGATTGAATATGCTTATTCTGCTGATTTTTCCGGTATTGTCATGTCGATTCAGCATGATTTGCAACTTGTATTTTCTTACAATGACCCAGCAGTTGATGGACAGTTGCCCAGTGTTACATCCAAGGTTATGTGTATGAATTTGCATATGCAAATTCTGCATCAGCATAGTCTATTGAGAGGAAGACTTTGGCAAGGAATTTGGCGTTCAAATGCCTAATCCTTGGCATGGGTCTTCCTCCAGAAACTCTACATCCACTCATGCATCAAAGCATGGCATTCAATCCTCATAAACCAAATGATGCCAAACTTCCCCTTTTGAAGAATAACAGCCTGCTAACCTGATCTTTACCCAGGATATTTTGAAGAATAACAGCCTGCTAACCTGATCTTTACCCAGGATATTTTGAAGAATAACAGCCTGCTAACCTGATCTTTACCCAGGATATTTATCTTTCATGTTTGTTGGGTGACTTATCACTTGCTATTTCTCTAATTTTCATGCAGAAGTTCGATAGTAAAAATAGTTGTTGGTCATATGAGATACAGCCAGTTAACTGCACATATATATTGACGCTTTTTCGTAATAAAAAGCATCTAAAAATGATGTGACAGGCTCACCTCTTTGCAGATTGAAGAATCAACCGCTGATGTGTGCTCAGTTTCTTGAAGTCCTCTTATGGCCAGGGTCATCCTTTCTTCAACGGTGGTGTCGTTGGTTGCTTTGTTGCAAAGAAGCATAGTTGCAGTCCATTTGGTTGGCACACAAATTTTGGAGAAGCCATCCTGCCCAAGTGTGAGAGCAAGTGAAATGAACCCGACCATCATCAGCTCTGTAGGCAAGTAACATCATCAATACTGTGTGTGTAAATGGGATGCAAATGAGCCTGCACAAAGATTGGTGTAGGAAGGTTCACCTTCTTTGACTTTCTCAAAGGCTGCTTGGAGTGCTTTTAGCTTGTAATTCACCAAAAGCTGCGCAAAAGATAATGAAAAATTCAACAGTAGGTAAGTATCCAAATATTGCAACCAGGCATGTCAGCCTAATCGATGGGATTTTGTAGTTTTGAAAGTACACATCTGGCACGCTAATGATGAGAGATTATGCAAAGTTTACTCTAACAGAATGTTGCAATGCAAGGCGTATATGTTCTTATCTGCTTCAACAAATGGAAAAAAAAAAATACGAAAGCTAGTGTGCCAATCAAAGGTAAATCACCCAAGTGTGAATCACCATAGAGCTAGCTACTAGACACTTCATAGGTACCGATGCTCAGTAGCCGACCCTTTTGGGTCACCGACCGGGATAGGTATAAGCATCAGTATGAGCACCGGTATATTCTGACTGTGATACCGACGCTCACCTATAGCGCTGCCCAATCGAGGCGTTTGAACCCCGCAAGAGCACATTGTTGCATGCTACATTGCAATATGCCATACTTCGCTTCAAAAGTTGTAATGCAACTCAGAGGAGTACACACCACATAATTATTGCATTCGCACCAGTTGGCATGACTTGTCAGCTTGAGTTTGAGTGTATAAAACAGAAATTGTGAGCTCATGACAGGTACCAACCTTGCCAATAAAGTACACAGCCCGCTCTACGACAAGCGAGCTAAGGATAAAGACTCCACAAGTGGAAGCTATGGCCCATGTGGGTGTGTAAATGAGGCTTTGTTCTTCAGCCATAGCAGCTCAATTGTTTGGAGAAGCTGCTTAGAGGAACGAAAGAAAGAATTGCTCTCTCTATCTGTCTCTTGGGTCGCTCTCTCTCTCTGTGATTTCTTGCTTCTTCTCAGACAGAGTGTCAGTTTTTTCTCGTACTCAAACATGCAGGTCGTATTTTTGAAGCTCCAGGCGGCAAGCTTGGGTACATTTTATAAGAAACAGTGACATGTCGAAATTTCAAAGCGGGTGGTGCTACCACAGTAAATACATTTCGCGCGCTAGAATAAACACTTACAGGCCTTCAACAAGTCAATGCATCACAAAAACCATTTTGTCAATCATTGTCTCTTTCCGAATGCATGTTGAAAATTTCAAAATCACTGACGTTTGATTGTTTCAATTTTACTATTCCTAGACAGAAAATAAGGCACCCTTTGTTGGTGCTGCCTTCTCAGGAAAACGACTTGTTGATGAAGAGGTTTTTGGCACCCATGGTGCTTTTCTCAAACCGTGCCATGTGGGTGGAAAGAAATAGTTAGAGAGTATAAATATATATATATATATATGAGTCTATAGACTATGGCACTCTATATATATATATATATATATATATATATATAGTAGAGAGTGTCATAGTCTACAGACTCTTTAGTTTATATTTATTTTTTTATAGTAGAGAGTCTGTAGACTATGACACTCTCTACTATATATATATATATATATATATATATATTATATAGTCATTGCCATAGTCTACAGAGCTAGACGTCTTGTTAAATTTTTGTGTGGGTGGGGGATGAATTTCATTTGTATAGGGAAAGGTTAGGTCTCCCCAATCTTGGAAAATTAAAAATCCTTTCAAAACATCTTAAGTGCATACGAAGAGTGAGTTAGGAAATGAAAAGTCAAAAGACTTTTTGTGTCCATATAAATAGAAATGATCGAGTGCACTTTGACACATTTGTGTTTTTCTTTGCTTATTTTCTCTTTACGGTTTTCATTTCTTTACAATGTCTTTGCACTATATAAGTAGTGAATATATTTTTTTTAAAGCCATTAGGAATACCTTATATTATGTAGAATATCTTAAAAAGGGAAAGAATAGGAGATACATTTAAACATTTCTTTGTTGCTTTTTAAAAAAAGGGGGATAAAAGGCACCTAAATATTGAATTGGGTGTATCAATGAACAGGGTAGATGTTTTACGCAACTAAATGTGGATACCAATGCTCATATCCCTCTATTTGCAGTGTGAATTACTTGTTGATAATGAAAAATGCATACTTTGATTTTTGGGGTCAAAGTATGAGCAATAGAAAAAAATCTTGGTAAATATCTTTACTTGTATGAATCCAAATTGTTGCAACAGTTTTCCCTAAAACAAGGTTGGTTTTTTAAAGCAATGGTGGATACCTTTTCTCTTTGGTTTCTTAAAAAGCACCATAGGCTGGGTTCAATGAGAATGGTGGCAGCACAACAATTGCAACGATACATTGTTTGACATTGAGCTTGCTTGTTGGTTGCTCAAAAGCATTGCAACTTTGTTGTCCACCATATCACTTTTGACCCCTCCTCACCTTGGGAAGCAATGGTTTTCGCCCTCTCTATTTGATGTTTGTTTAAGAGCCAATGTCCTGTACCATTGTTGTAACTAAACTAGGGATTTGTTGCACAATAAAGAATGGGTACATCTATATTGCGTAAATGCACTGTGTCAGAGAATAAAAAATCCGAAACCTTTGTCAACATAGCATCTAATACCCCGCCTCAAGGAAGATACCTCAAAGATTATTCATCTCTTAGTGTTTGTGGACATGTGTTCTTGGGGAGGGGCTTAAAAGTATGAAGGCTAAAGATAATGGTCTCATCTACATAAGGCCTTAGCAGACATGGAACTCTTACGAGCAATTGTGGACCATGGAATAAAGCTTGTTGATAGAGTCAAATGGCAAGTTAATGATGGCAAATTATCTTTCTTTTGGCACCTTATACAAGGTATGCTAACTATTAATTGTCTTAGGTAGGCCATTGTGGCATATATTCAAGATTAGGTGAACCCTTTTAAGTGATTTATGCCGACTTTTAGTAGGTGTATCCACTTTTAGTGGGGCATTAAAATAATATGCTAATTATACTTCCAATTTCCCACACAAGATATCTATAGAACTCAATTTAGCAAGGCATTAAAATGCTTTACTAGCTATACTTTCATTCTTCTACAAAAGATATCTATAGATGGAGAGCTCAATTTGCAAGATCATGCACTCATTTAACAAAATATATGTATAAGGAATATAGCGATGTTAAAAAATCTAAACTTTTATAGCTATATTTTAATAGATCTCTATGAAGAACATATTGGCCTATTAAAGTACCGAGATGATTTTCAATAAATTACAATAAACATCATCTTCAGTTTTTGCTTATGGCTTTCAAATATATAATAGTGTTCAATGCAAGTTATCCATAAGAAAAAATTTGATTGGCATTAAGCATTGTAAGCCCACCTTTCACCCATTTCAATTAATTTCATTGCTTTTGCTTACTTATGATGTAGATCTTAAGGTTATGAATAGACTAAAGCTAGGATTTTGATATTTTTATGTCATCTGTGTTTTCTAACCTCTCAATCCTTGTTGACCATGCGAGCACATATAGTGGAGACTCCACATTCACAAATTATTGGGGCAAGTTAAATGCCACTCTCAGTACCCAACTATGAAAAATGGGCTCACTTGATCTTGAGCCCACCTTTGACACTTGTTAACATGCTAAAACATGCCTTAGAGGAGAAGGGAGAAATGCATATTAATGTTTAAAACTGGCTTTCTTTGATTAGTGAATGTGCCCCGTCTTTGCATTTTGTTGGTCTACTAAAAAATAGTAGAGAAGGGGCATATGCATACTTTGATCTTGCCGTTATAAGTGGAGTCTATGTGGATGGCTACAATTTTACTTTATCTACTAATGGGGAAAATATTCTTTGTAACATCCCCGATGTGCACGCAAGAGTTATGGTGCAATGATACCCTACCTTAACTCCATCATAACTTGTAAGGTGCTAGCTACTACAATCCACAAGCCCCCTAGTCACGGTCATCTATGGTCGACATGTATCATGCTGCCCTTGTACAACACATTGAAGACCCTTGTAAGCAATAGCTACAAGTTGCAACAAAGCAGCTTGTTTTTTGTAATCTTCAATCTTGGGAAAAACCATTGCACAGAGACATTTAGAGCCTGAAGTTGTGAACATTAGTCCAGAAACTTCAAAATTTGCTCCAATCTTGACCTTTGTCAATTCAACGCACGATATATTTTTCTGCAACACTTTTGATTTTTTGGACTCTATCTATGTGCATTCTCCTCCTTATTAACACATGTATTCACACATACACTAGACACATTTCTGTCTTTCGACAAGTTTCATGTTTGCACACCTCTATCCATGGCTCTTGATCTTGAGTTACTGGCAAACTAAACTTTGTTTTGATAGGTGTTGTTTTGTACACTAAGGGCATAGTTTCCAAATCTTCATAGAAGTACATTTGGCAACCAAACATGAGAGAGAGGCAAGAAAGCAAAGCAAGCTCATGTTCTCTTATCATGAGAAGCTAAGATTGCAACCGGTGACAAATGGGAGATTAGTTATGAGTGCATGTAGTGACAAAATCTTGGTAAATCATGCTGATAGAGATTTATTGGTATCTAGTAAGTATTTTCCTTGCACTATTTTTTGGATAATGCAAATAGGGATAGCTTTCATCTCTCACCATTTTTGTTCTTTTTCTAGTGGCCATTGTGAGATCTCACTTTGTTTGTAAATGCTTGAGTGAGATGTCATCTTGTTGAACACAAGATTGAAAGTATGATCTAATAGCTACCTCCCAATTTTCCTTTTATTTTCATGCCCAAAGGGATTGGCCATGGTTTCTTTCATGTTTTGACCTTGTAGGCATTGATTTTCTTGATGCCTAGGTGCATTGATGACCCCGGTAGGCTATAGCTAGAGGTGTGGAAGAGTAGGCTCTGTATGCAATGTTCAACAATGGAAAAAAACGTAGGGTAGGATATTATAAGGAGGAGGAAAATTTGTGTTGTAGATGGCGCCGGAGTCCAAAATTGTGAACACTAGTCCAAAATCTTGAATTCGCTCCAAACCCAAAATTTGTCAATTCAATGCACGATATGTTTGTCTGCCACACTTTATATTTTTTGCACTCTACCTATGCATATTTCCTCCTTGGCACATGTCACACATACACCACACATAATTTTGGCTGCCATTTTTTGCGACTATCCTATTTCCACACCTCTATCCACCACTCATGATCTTTGGGTGTAGACGAACTGAACTTTGTTTGTTGAGTGTTAAGTTTGCAACCCATTTGTATGCAAGATTTGTATGTTGAGGGAATCCGAGATCAAGGCACTTGTTGGATTCCTCTCCAAAGCTTCATAGAAATACAACTAGCAATCAAGCATGAGAGAGAGGTAATAAAGAGAAGGGAGATCAAATTCTCTTACCATGAGAGGCTATTAGCAATAGGGGAGCACTCGTGGTGAGAAAAGGGATCTCCTTGCATGAGTGCATGTAAAGGAAAAAAGGCACCAAATTGTGCCAATACAGATTGATTGGTCTCTATTGAATATTCCTTTTACGTTTTGTTTTGGACGATGCAAATTAACAATCCTTTCTCAATATGGAATTCTTCAAACTCACCATTTCTATTCTTGGTGTTGTGGGCTACCATGAGACGTCTCATTACCTGAAGTGAGGCGTCACCTTATTGAAAGTGTGGAGTTAACTTTAAAAGCTACCTCTCAAGGTTCCTTTTTTCCCCTACCCAAAGGGCATGGCCATAGGGATGCTTTCACCTTTTGGCCCTTGTGGGAACTCCTTCATTGATGACCCATGTCGGTTGTAGCTAGCTATAGGTTATAGCGTAATGGTCTTTGTATACAATGTTCGACTTGGGAGAAACCATAGGGCAAAATTTTATAAGAAGAGGGAGAAAAGAGTAGTATTTTTTGGAGTCCAAAGTTTTCAACACTTGTCCAAAAACTTGAATTCTCTCCAATCTCAACCTTGTTTTTGTGCACAATATGTGTTTCTTTGCACTTTTGATTGGTTGGACTCTGCGTACACACATTCTCCTTGACATGCATATTCACACATGCGCCACACACATTTTTGTATGCCTTTTTCCAAGTGTCTTGTTTCGGACCTCTTTATCTTGAGGTATGGATGAAATTGTGATAAGATTTATGTCCGTATACAAGCATTTTACATTGAGGGCATTTGAGGTCAAAGCACTCCTTGCATTCCTCTTCAAAGCTTCACAGAAGTACATTAAAAAATCGAGAGAGAGAGAGAGAGAGAGAGAGAGAGAGAGAGAGAGAGAGAGAGAGAGAGAAGAGAAGAGAAGAGCAGAGAAAGAAAATGGATCTTGATTTCTCTTATCACAAGCAGATGAAAGCACATGTAATGAGAAAAGGCAGCTCGTTTCATGAGCACGTGTGAAGGGGAAATTGTGCTGACCAAGATTGATTGGTATCTTTTTTGTAATTACACTATTGTTTTGGATAATGCAAGTTATCAATCATTTCTCAACATATAGGTACAATATTCAACCCTTAGCATTTTCTTATTAATCTGCTTAGCCAAGTGAGACTTCACCTTCTTTGAGAATGCCAAAGTGAGGTGTTACCTTGTCGAAAGTGTGGAGTCTTTATTTGTAAAGCATCCTCCCAAGGTTTCCCTTTTTTCCCCTTGCCCAAAGGGTTGGTTTTAGTTTTTGGCCCAAGTAGGCATTTATTTTTTCTCTAGCTGGAGATGTGATGGCCCTCAAAACACATAATATAACACACATACAAGAGGAAAACATCGCCTGTATACTTGTAACCGCAATCATGTGCAATATTGGAGTGCTACCCATAACATGAGAGAGAAGAGAGGAGAGAAAAGAAGAGACACACGGAGACAACACCTGCATATCACCTTGTTTGCATTTAAAAAAGTTATCATGCTAAGGCATGCTAATCATGTCTAGTAAGCTTGATTGAGTAATTAGAAATGATATTTATGGTCTCCTTTAGCATAATGCAAAGATAATGCATCATTAATCTATTAATTAAGCATTGTACGTACTCATAATTAAGGAAGTTATTGATAAAATTAATTTCAATTGGTGATACTTAAATAAATTAAAGTTTAATTAGGAAAAGTAAATTTAGAATTAGATTCTCTATTCCATGGTTAAGAGACACTCATTGCCAATTTTTAGCCACACACCTGATTTTTCACCTATTAAAATAGAAGGGAAATTATTTTTTGTGAAAATTGTTTAGTTGGATTTAGTTTTCTCAAACATTTAGTGTATTGGGAAGGGAAATGGTACAGTGATGCTGTTTGATTTTTACTTTATGTTTTTCTACTTACTTTAAAGTTTATATGATATAAGAAATTACATTAATTATTCATATAAACTTTAGAGATGAAATCCTTGTAACTAGAGGTGTATTTGGACCTTGGGAAATTTTTGTAATTTTTCAAAAAGTTTAAATCTTAGTTATTATTATATTTTGTCCTTTTTAGCTAAAATAATGTTAAAATTAGGTCTATTTTTTTTTTTTAAAAGCTAGAAAACATACCACTAATTAGATGTGTTAGTTCTTTGTTAGAATAATCATAGATAATTAGGAGAAGCCTAAAATGCTAATTACAAGGATATTTTAGTTAATTATGAGATATATACCTATGGCTGTTAATAGGGTCCTTCAATTTCAAAAAAAATAAAAATCCTTTCAAAACATTTCAAGTGAATAAGTGAACGGTGAGCTTAGGAAATGAAAATCCCCATGACATTGAAAAGTAAAAAAAAATAATCATATCCATATAAAGAAGTGATTCGAGTGTGCATTCATATATTTGTACTTTTATTCTTGTTTTCCTTTCCTGTGGCATTTTCTTCTCTTTAGTGTTTCTTTGCACCATGCACTTTGTATATGTATTTTTTTGGAGCCATTAGGAAAATTATACATTAAATGATTATAAAGCTTAATTAATTCATTTAAATCTACAAATCAACTATTTATACTAAAGCTAGCCATAAATTAAGGATTTAAATAAACAAAATCACCTACAATTTATGACAATGCATTTAATAGCATTAGCATTCTTGGATATATTCAAAATAAAAAATACTAATAATGTACTCTAAATATAATAGCTATGACACCTCCAAAATATTTTGGGATCAGGTAATGAAGGATAATGAGGTTAGTCCCAACAACTTGGCAACACCAACGGATGTTGCACATATAAGGCCAATTGAGCTTTGGAAACTACACACTCGACCCAACATGCCTTAACCCCTTTATAGGTTGGTCGAGCCCCAGTGCACAGTTCCCACTAGGTCTTTACCCAGCTCAACTACCCTTGGTGGTCTTACATTACTCCCCCCCTTTAGAGAAGTGTTTTCTTCCTCGAAAACAAAAGTGGGGTATTTCTTCATAACAACACTAATGTTTTCCCAAATGGTTCCTTCTTCAGGGCGAAATTTCCACTTAAGTAATGCTTGACAACACACGTGATGATGAGTTCATAAATCATAATAGTCAAGAATATACTTGGGTTCATGCGTTTGGGTCGCAGGTTCAACACAATTGACCAAAATTTGATGATCAATTACATTGTCATCCCAATGCAAGCGTTTACGTTAACGACTTACATGAAAAATTGGATGAATACAGAGTACACATGTAGAGAAAGTTTGTAGGCCATATCACCCGCTAGCTTGAGTATTTTAAACGGCCCACAATATCTACGAGATAATTTAGGTGTTGGTCCAATTTTCAGAATTTCCAAATGCTCTGGAACACATAAGAATACCTCTTCACCCTCGATGAAGACGATTTGCCAATGTTTCTCATCAACATACTTCTTATATTGATCTTGTGCTTGTTGTATATTTTGATGAGCGATTTTTAGTATATCAATATGATCTTGGATAAAGTCCTTGATTTGCTGAATCTTTAGCATACCCAATGATCTTTGATAAACTTGTTGAATTTTCTCAGTAGTCAACCCCACCGGAACTAGTGATCTAGGTTGAAATCCGTACATAAGCATGAAAGGATTCAAACATGTTGTAACATGCTTAACACTATTATAAGCAAACTCCAAAATAGGGAGGTAGCTTTCCAGCTGGCCTACTTCTTGCTAACATATGCTCGTTGCATATTCTCTAGTACTTGATTAACTTGTTCAGTCTACCTATCCATTTTTGGATGATCCCCAATATTGATATTGAGTTGTGTTCCTAAGCATTTACAGACAACCCTCTAAACGTGACTATTAAACTTGGGATCACGATCACTCACAATGTTGTTGGGCAATCGATATAAAAAATATAAAATTTATAAAGAGAGATTAGCTAGCTCTGGAGTTTTAATAGTGGACTTGGGTCGGACTAAACTCAAAAAGTTTAGTTAATCGGTCTACAATCACCCATACAAGTCATGTCACATATGGTGGTTCGTAGGCCCAATACAAAATCCATTGAGATACTCTCCCAATTTCCATTGGGAATATCCAAAGGATGCAAGAGACCTCTTGCTTTCAGGCACTCTGCTTTATTAACTTGACATTTTTGGTAATGAAAGACATAGCTTTGAACATAGACATGTAAACCTAGCTAGTGAAATTGTTGTCATACAAGTGCATAAGTTTTCTTTATGCTTGGGTGCCTTGCATTGCGATTTCCATGACACTCATAAAGAATTTGGTGCCGAATGTCTACGTACATTGGTACACAAACTCTCCCCTTGTAGAGTAGGTACCCATCATCTATGGAAAAATGCTTTCATCTGCTGCTCATCACTTAAAAGAGGAGAACTGGGTGCAGAGGAAATGGATACACTACCAACATTGGAGTGACAAGGATCCCTCTTTTTGACATGGCTCCACAACTTAGAGTATGCATCATCATGCTCACATGTACCCTTCAAGGGTTCCAAAAACTCACTTCTAAGTTCTATGAAGAGAAGAGAGTCGATCTTGAGCATTTGTCTAACGATATAAGCTGCCACATTTTATCAATCTTTAAGATCCTAAAGCTTTGCATCATACTCCTAAAGAATCTCAGCCCACCTGGCCTTTCAACCCTTCAAATCAAACTGTTGTGTTAACCGCTTTATGCCTTCATGGTCAAACACTATTTCAAATTGAGTAGCATACAAATAATGTAGCCATGTTTTCAAAGCAAACACTTTCTCATAGAGCCCCCGTTCATACGCAAAAAGAAATTGCTAGACAGAATCAAGTTTCTTGCTTTGAGAGGAAATGGGTCCATTTTCTTGGAGAAGAATTGCCCCAATATCTCTATCATTGGCATCTGTTTTGAGCACAAAAGGTTGTATAGGATCCACGACAGCTAGAATGGGTGCAATAACTAGAGCGACCTTAAGTGCATTTCTTTTCTCTTTCAATTATTTCGTCATAGGAACAACAATTTGGGCATAGTTTTCAACAAACCTTCGAGATAAAAACCTACAAAGCCTAAGAAAATCTTAAGCTCTTCCAAGTTTTTGGAGAAGGCCAATTTTGGATGGCATTCACTTTGGATTGATCCATATGTCATCCAATAGTAGAGATTACATGTCTCAAATAGTGAATCTCTTCTTTCAAAAAATCACACTCAATTTCCTTCATATATAATTTGTGTTGCTATAGCAAATCAAATACCTAACTCAATTGTTGTAATTGCTCTACTTTAAATGCAATGTACACTAAAATTTCATCAAGAAAAACAATGAAAAACTTGTCCAATATGGTTTTAAAACATTGTTGATGAGTGTCATGAAAGTAGCTGGTGCATTGGTTAAGCCAAAAGGCATAACCAAAACCTTGTAATGTCTAAACCTTGTTTGAAAAGCAGTTTTAGGTATGTCAGCAAGCCAAATGCACACTTAGTGATACCCTAGCCACAAATCTATTTTGGTAAAAATATAGGCATGGGTGAGCTTGTCAAACAATTTATCCACTTGTGGTAACAAATACTTATTATTAACACTAGTTTGGTAGTGTAATAGGACATAAAAGGGTCCTTTCAGGGTTTTGGGAAAAAAAATCATTACTCCTTGTATATGTGTGAAGTTTCAAGCATTATTACATGAGCTTGATGCTAAGAACCCATTCTACATGGGAAAAATAAGTATCATACATATCTCTTGATTACTAGGTCATGACAAGCTTCCAAAGCCAATGTAGTGTTGCGTTTGACTAAAAACAACACATTTTCACAATTAACCCAATGCTACACAACATATAGATTTTTTTCACACAACCAATCTATTTTTCTTATTAACTTCAATCGGTTACTAATGTAAGTGTAAGGCTACTATAGCCCCACATTTTTTTGATTGTGCATACAATTAAGTACAAAAAAGCTGCATTTTTTCTACTATGCACACCTATCATCAGTGTTTGCATGACTACATCCATATTTACTTATATATATATATATATATATATATATATATATATATATATATGCTTTATATCAATACACCTTGGTAATTCACCTTCTTACTAACACCGAGAAAACATAAAAAACATCCAAACATGTTTTCTTATGAAAATTCTAGACATAACTACCAAGCCCAAAAACTGCACAAATAGAAAAATTGGTTTCCACATTGTGACCATCTCAATCTCCTTTAGAAGTATGTAGTTATAGACAAATTGATATTGTATGCTTAGGTTTGGACCTATGCTACAAATTGACCGTGTTCATTAAAGAAATTGAACAATATTGGACATAATATATGTCTAGCTCAAAATGAGTCCAATTTATGTAAAATGCATTTCTTTCTTAGCTTTGTATTAGTTATTGGAGGTCTTAGGTTCCCCAAAACTCAAGAAAGATGCCATACATATTGATGAGTTTATATGCACCAGCAAACTTGCATTTCTATTGCATATACATTGCCAAAAAATTGATCAAAGTGTAAAATTTGTCCATAAATATGCATGGCAAGATTTTCATAAATAGGCCAAAACTTCAAATACATAGAGTATACATGCATTGAATCATTTCAAAACCTTTATAATGATGAATGCTACTTATTTAGCCCCCTTGAACTCAATAAGGAGCATTTTAGGCTGGTCTATGCCCAATTTTATGAAAAATGTGCAAAAGTAGCACACATTTTTTGGCACGGTTTATGTTAAAAAGTGCTTATGGAAGACAATTTTAGACCTAGAATCCTTAACCCAAAAAAATTCAAAGTTTTTTTTAAGCTCATAATCTATCTTTGTGGATATCAAACACTCCAAGAACTCATTGAAATCCCTTGTAATAACTCTAGGAAATTGTTGGTTAAGAGGGCATTAAAGTGTCCAAAGACATAAAAGTGTCCTGTTACCAATCTCGAGTTAGGGGTAACTATATTCAAACCTTGTTAATCAACACAGATGTGCATACTACCGTCTTTTTTCTTCACCAGAAAAATGGGAGAGGGACCATGACAAAGAGCTAGATTGACTAAACACTCTCTTGAGGTAGTGAGAAAGCTGATTTCCAACTCAATAGCCTCATAATGACTCATTCTGTAGTGCAATTTGTGATGGGTTTTTTTTACCTACAATCACATCTATGCGGTGCTGCACAAAACATGTCAATTGAAGGAGTACGAGCGGAAGTGCGACGCGAGAGAGAGTGCGAGAAGAAGAGCACGACGATATGGTGAACTCGCTCTACTGTAATGTGTAGAGCATAGTGAGTTCTTATTAGGTTTTTACAAAAGAATATGTGTACATACCTGGCGGCCCGCCCACTTACCTGGGCGACCACATTGGGCTTTATACCCCAACAACCTCCCACTTAAAGTCCAATGTGGTACTTTAAGTGTGAGAGAAGCTACTATACAAGCTAATATACAAGAGATGTAGAGAAGTGATGTACTACCCTACACCTAATTGCTTGCGAAAATGCGCAAAGCTCTCTGAGGGAAGTCCTTTTGTAAGTAGATCAGCAACATTTTCTGTGGTGTGAACTTTGACAAGCTGAAGTTGCTTATCCTCGAGCATTTCCCTGATGAAATGATACTTCACATCCACATGCATTGTCTTTGAGTGATAAACTGGATTGCGAGCCAATTGTATACCACTTTGACTATCACAATATAACACAGGCATCTCTTCTTTGATTCCCAAATCTGTTACTAGTCGATTAAGCCAAATTGATTCTTTGCATGCCTCTGATGCTGCAACATATTCAACCTCTCTAGTAGACTGAGTAACACAATCTTGTAATCTAGAACGCCATGATACTGCTCCACCAGCCAATGTAAAGACATACCCTGACGTAGACCTTCAGTTGTCTAAGTCACCTGCATAATCTGAGTCTGTAAAACCCTTTACACTTAGCTCCTGACTCCCATAGCATATACGCATACTCTTTGTAGCTTTCAGCTATCTCAATATTCCTTTCACTGCCTCCCAATGTTTCTTGCCTGGGTTTGACATGTATCGACTTACTACTTCCACTGCAAATGCAATGTCTGGGCGAGTAGCAATCATTGCATACATCAAACTACCCGCTGCAGACGCATATGGAATCTTATCCATTTCAGCCTGTTCTTCCTCAGACACAGGACAATCTTGTTTGCTAAGTTTCACATATGGTGGCAATGGAACACTCAGTGCCTTTCCCTTCTCCATATTGAAACGTCGCAAAACCTTGTCAATATACTCTGTTTGAGATAACCAAATCAACTTCTTTGATCTGTCTCTCTCAATGCGCATACCAAGTATATGACTTGCCTCACCCATGTCTTTCATGTCAAACGATTTTGCCATCTTTGACTTTAAAGCTGAAATTTCTTCCAAGTGCTTTCCAGCAATCAACATGTCATCCACATACAAAATAAGGATCAGCCAACTACCATCCTTAGCATTCTTTGTATATAGACAGTGATCGAACTCACTACGTTTGTAGCCTTGAGAAAGCATAAACTTGTGGAATTTATGGTACCATGCCCTCGGTGATTGTTTTAAGCTATAAAGACTCTTTAACAACTGGCATACCCAATCTTCCTTGCCTTTCTCAACAAACCCTTCTGGCTGCTGCATGTAAATTTCCACATCTAAATCACCATGCAAGAACGCTGTCTTGACATCCATTTGGTGCAACACCAAATCTAATATGGCAACCAATGCAAGAAAGCATCTCAATGTAGTCATCTTGACCACCGAAGAGAAGACTTCATCAAAGTCAATGCCTTGTTCTTGCTTAAAGCCCTTGGCAACAAGCCTTGCTTTGTACTTTGGCTGACTATCATGAGCGGTGATCTTATACCTGTAAACCCATTTACAAGGTAGAGCCTTTTTGCCCCGTGGTAATTTAACTAGCTTCCATGTCTGGTTTTTATGCAGAGCTGTCATCTCTGACTGCATGGCCAATTGCCAATTCCCGGAGTCCTTCATTTGCACTGCTTCCTTGTAACATGAAGGCTCAATGCAATCAGTCAACATGACATAATTCATAGATGGAACAAACCTACCAGGAGGTCGCGTGAGACGTCTAGATCTACGCACAATAGGTGGCTCAGGCTCAGCCACAACCTGTGGTTCCACTCTATCCTGTCCTTGCTCCTCTTGAGCCCTGACATTTTGTCTTGCACGTGCAGGTCCATCTTCTTGGAAGACAACTCTTCTAATCTCCTCAACCCTCTCTGGTTTAGAATGATATTTGGATTCATTAAAGTGAACATCATTGCTGCGGACAACCTTTCTGGATTCGGGATCCCAAAGTCTGTACCCCATCTCACCAAAATTACCATAGCCTAGAAAGATGCACTTTCTACTCTTTGGCTCAAGTTTGTTCCTAAATTCCTTTGGAACGTGAGTATATGCCTCACAGCCAAAGACTCTGAGATGCTTGTATGAGGGAATTTTGCCTGACCATACCATCTCTGGCACTGAATCCTTCTGCAAAACCTTGCTAGGAGATCTATTTACAAGATGAACAGCTGTTGATACAGCTTCAGCCCAAAACCCATTTGGCAGCTGTGCATTAGACAACATACTTTTGACCTTCTCTTGTATGGTCCTATTCATCCTCTCAGCAACACCATTTTGAGGAGGATTGTAAGGAGCAGTAAGTTCACGTTTTATACCTTTTGACTCACAAAAGTCCTGAAAGGCCTTTGAAACATACTCTCCACCATTGTCAGTGCGTAAGCATTTAAGCTTCTTTCCACTCTGATTCTCCACAAGTGTCACAAACGTTTTGAAAACACTAAACGATTCATCCTTGTGCTTGAGAAAGTAAACCCATACTTTCCTCGAGTAATCATCTATAAATTTCATAAAGTAAGAAGCTCCCCCTAGAGATAGGTTAGGCATAGGCTACGATACTGATTCCTCTTTCCACCTTTGTACTTTTCTTTGGTCCTTCCCCTGACAACTAAGGCTGTTCCTTTGCCTTTGTCCATTGTCTTTCTATTGGTTTCTTCAGTAAGCAGACTTCCTTCTACACCTGCTATGTTCAAACCATCTGGAGGTGCAGAATTACTCAAAGCTGTGCAAAAAGTGTCCCAACTTTCCGGCAATGTGATCAACAGGAACATAGCTCTAACAGGTTCATCAAACTTGACACCTTGAGCTGACAACTGACTATAGATTGTGTTGAATTCATTCAGATGATTGGACATAGGTGTCCCTTCTTTTATCTTCAATTCAACAAGCTTCTTAAGCTAGTATACCTGTGAAGCTGCACTCTGCGTCTCATAAAGATCACTCAGCTTTAACCATGCTTGATAAGCCGACATCTCGTCTGCTACATTGAAGTAAACGCTTTCTGCCAAAGTCAGCATAATGGTAGAAAGTGCCAATTCATCCATTTCACTCCATTCATCTTCGTCCATATCTTCTGGTTTTATCCCTTTGAGCTTTATAGGTTTTATCTTCTTCTTTTGTACCAACACGTGCCAAATCTGCTTCTTCCACAATGGGAAATTGGTTCCATCCAGCTTCTTGATATTGTAAAGAGCAGTGTCCTGTGATCCAGCCATAGCTACGCTTCACAGTAGTTTACTTTCCTGGGAAAAATTCGGTAGAGTTTCCCCTGTAAACTGACCTCTGAACCAATATCAACCTGTCAAATGAACCAAGAAAGATTTAGATTCTATAGAAATTTTGGCAGAGTCTCCTTTGTAAAATGGCTCTGGTGTACTAAAAACAAACCAAAAAACAGCTCAAAAAACACTGTCTCTCTGACACTGTAAGCTGCGGGTAAACCTGTCCTGCACCTGTACTGTCTCTGACTGTCCAGTCACTGTCCTGTAAGCATAGACTGCGACAATGCCTCAACGGCAGTAAAGCAAAGATGCAATCCCAACTGTCTAACTCACAGTCAATACATCCTAGCTGCCTATCTAAGGGTGCTCTAGGGATCGCTCCAAGACCTGTATCACCGAAAGGATCTCAACATTCGAGAATCCCCCAGCTCAATAAAACCTCACTCGACCCTCAACAAAGGCTGCAGTAAATCTGACAGTACATAGACTTCCCACAAAGTCATACATCCACAAATTTCCCACTGTATGCTATAACCGCTGCGGCGGTTGTTTGCTGTGTGACTCACAGCCAACAAACCCTCAACAGACATACATCATCTCTGACAATACATCCCATGTGGAAGTACCTGCAATGTCAGGATGAAATCTGGAATATCAAGCAGCAAACACAAGCTACCTGATGAACTAGTGGATGTCGCCTACAGTCTGTGTGTAGATGCGCCCGTGTCGTATGTGACACGCCTCCAAGAACTGTGAGCCGTCCTTCGATGTGTAGACAGCCACAAATCAACACTCTGGGAGTGTCGATATCCTCAGCACCTGCAGTCGTAGGCCAAAAACCCCAAATTTGCAGAGTCGAATCTGCACCCGCTGAGACCACGTAGTCGAAAATGGCATGCGCAGAACTTTGTCGAAGCCGAACGGTGACCGAGATGACCTTAGAATGAAATTTTGAGAACACCAAGCCCTTCGGGCTTGCCCACAGGATTTGAGGCCGTGTCTTCGCCTGTCGAATTTCACTCCAATCTGAGCTGGTAACTCTAGCCTCCTGTAGTGCTGCCCCGAGCCTTGATCTGAGCTCTTATACCAGTTGAAGGAGTACGAGCGGAAGTGCGAAGCGAGAGAGAGTGCGAGAAGAAGAGCACGACGATATGGTGAACTCGCTCTACTGTAATGTGTAGAGCATAGTGAGTTCTTATTAGGTTTTTACAAAAGAATATGTGTACATACCTGGTGGCCCGCCCACTTACCTGGGCGACCATATTGGGCTTTATACCCCAACATCAATGATAGGCTCAAAATGACTCATTCTATAGCGCGCTTTACTACCTACAATCACGTCTATGATGTGTTGCACAAAACGCTTTAATGGTAACTCTTGAGGTAAAGCTTTGGGAAATACATCTTTGTATTGTATTAAAAGTTCCGTTGATTGATTTGCAATATTTTTCTTGTTGTGGTGACATGGAAGTAGCAAGAGAACGAAGAAAAGAAGAAGCATGTGGCATTGAAGAATCATCTACCATACTTGAAGATTACCAATGTTAGATAAATAATGACACAAGGAGTAACACAAAAATAGTTCCTCTATTTATTTTTTTGAAGAGAGTTTCATAAGCTCGATTGTACAAATAAATGGTGAGGAAGGCACATCCTTTTCACCAAGAGTGGCACATGCACACCATTAGATTCAAACATTCAATTTTATGCTCATAGTAGCTACAATGTAATGATGACCCTAACCCACGCAACCACTTTCGACTTAACACCACATCTGCTCTATCCATATTCATGACTTGAAAATCCAAGGCTGTTTGATACTGCCAAGTCTGAAGTGGTACCCCCTTTACTTGTGTATCCCCCACCTCACCATCATGGCCATTTATCATAGCTACCTTGTAGTAGTGGGTACTAGGGATCTGTGGTATATAGAGATGTTTCACAAACTTATAGATAATGAAATTATGAAATGCACCATCATCTACCAAGATAATCACCTTTGTGACCCTTGATATATCCATGCATCCTTACAAGCTTGCGTGGACCAAAAGTAGGTTGCCACATAGAGGCTGTAATATAGTACTCATGCACTACTTTGGTATGTGTTAAACTTTCACCTTGGAGTATCAAGAAGAGGATTCTAGGGGAAGCAATTGCACTGTGTGCACATCTTTCTCTTTGCCTTTGGTATCAGATTTTCCCTTGGGACAATCCTTTTTGCCATGTCCACTTTCCAAGCAATTAAAACAAAATTTATTCTCTTTTTCTTTTTCAAAATCCTCATTTGATAAATGGCCATGAGGACCTTGAGATTTTTGGATGACAATTTTCCTCTTAATATGGCTGTTCGATGCATGTGCATGTGAAGGCTTATGCATGTGTGTGCTATGCAATATTTTTACATATGGATATGAGCCTGCACTATGGATTCCTCAAACATTTTGGAATATTGTGTCTTAATCTTCTTCTTAAGCTCAAGATTTAGCTCACAAATGAATCCTCTCACTTGTTGGAAAGCATCTAAATCCTCCAGTTGAGGATACTATCTCTATGTTGTGAGATATACTCAAGCACTGTCTTATGATGACGCATAGAACACTTATCCCATGTGGTCCTATTTCTATCCTTCTCATTAGTGGGCAAAATTTCCATTCTAAACACGTCCTTGAAAGGTAGCCCATGAATGCGTCATGATGCCCATCTCCTTGAGCGACAAACACTATAAATAAGCATTATCTTTTAGTGTCAAACTGGTGAGGCCGTTCGAGCGGGCAACAAGCGAGGCGACCTCTAAACACCCTTCAAGGCTTTCGTGCTGCTCAATTGGAGTTGGGCAACGAAAAGCAAGAAAAACAACAACAAACCCACAACCAACAAACAAGTGAAGGGGTTAGAGAGCGAACTAGGATGCAAGAGAGGAGAATCCCTAAGCAACACAAGCAAGAAGGAAGTGTACACTAACACTAATTCCAATGCTACACATCCACACCAAAATACACACACTTGCACGCACGTGCACACACACACACACACACAAAGAGAGAGAGAGAGAGAGAGAGAGAGAGAGAGAGAGAGAGAGAGAGAGAGAGAGAGAGAGAGAGAGAGAGAGAGAGAGAGAGAGAAAGTTTGTTCAAGGATTTAGCTTCAATTTTAATGATTGATGCGGATGTATAAACAACTTAGAGGAGAGTCAAGAAACACAATTAAATTTGATGATATTGCAATCTACACATTATCTTAGGGTTAGGGGAACCCTCTCACCGTATAACCCTCTATCATATGTTTCTAACAACAAAACAAGCACAAGATTTCTTGAGTCACATGCAAGAAAACGCTACAAAAGAACCCCAAAATGAGAACGCTTCACCTTAAACCAAACGAGATGAGGTTGCTAAGTGTGAATTGGAGAGACTCAAGAGAGAGATTTGGACAGTTGTTGTACCCAAATATGTGCAAGAGTAAGCATAAACTAGATCGAAAGCTATGAATCACTCACTCCCTTGCAATGCTACAACTAGCTCAAAGAAGCTTTCTTATGCACCACGAGTAATGGTGTATAGAGAGCTCACTCTCTATCTCTACAACTAAGATGGAGAATGATACACTCAATGTAGTGTGCAATAGTGTAGAGATCATGCATTTCACAAAGGGAAAGGGCTCTCTTTATAGATTAGGAGAGCCCTTATTAGGATTATCTCCTATTCAGCATTTACATTGAAAAACATGTTTATGAATTTTTATATATGTTCTTAATAGAATGGGACTCTCTTTTCTCTTGAATCGCATGGATGTGCACTCAAGAGGTAGAGTGGGTGCAATTTACAAGAGAGGGTTAGTAGTTACTGTCAGTAATCACTAAAAAATAGATTAGTAGTATAATTACAATGGGTAGAATGACTTGAAGGGCTGAGGAAAGAGGGGTGAATGAGATGGGTGAACCCTTGAGACGGTGAATCCTTGAGGAATCTTGGACTCACCCGTGCATGGATTATCGAAAGTGACCGTCAGTCTTCTTCTTCTCTTCATGCCGCCACCATAAATGAACACCACAAAAAAATGAGGGTTTTTGTTGAAAAAAAACTCCAATTTGCAAAGGTTAAGCATGGTTAGGTTGCTGAATGTTTATGCATTTTTGAAAAGGTGAAATAAAATTTAATATGGGAGTAGTAGAGAGAGATATGGAGATGGTGGATGTAGGTAGAGCTTTAAAAGAGAGCTATGGTGTGAGAGGGGAGGGTAATGGTGAGGAGGGTGAGAGAATCCATGGAAGGTGAAGGTTTGAGTGAGGTATGGAGAGGAGTGAGTGTATGTGTGTGTAGAAGTGTGAAAGGAGGTGAGAGAAGACTATGGGCGACTTGTGAGAAAAGTTGGCAGACTAAGGTCCACCAAAAAAATCATATCTCCCCGGTGGTAGCTTCAAAAATTATGAAAAAATTTGAGGTGATTATTGAGCTTGTGGACTACATTCTGTCTTTTGATCACTTCTTCAAATTCAAATGGGAGATGGATGCAAAATATCACACCAAAACATGTATGATTCATGACTACAAAAGTCTTCTGTGGTCCCTTTTTGGTTGAACCTCCATGTGGCTCCGAGAGTGTGTCCCTCCATGCATTGTATGATGAAATTGATAGTTGAGATACCCTTTATACATGTGTGAACGAGAATTTTTTGGTGAAATAAAATATATACAAGAGGGAAGAACAAACAAACTAGTGCATTGACTTGTGATAGGATTTTATGATAAAGATCTTAAAATATAAAAATTAATAAAATAAAATAAGTGCCTCTCAATTATTGATTAGCATGGTAGGTGATTGTGAATTTAATTTTTTATTGTAAAAAAAAAGATATAATATGTAAGAAAAATTTCATCTTGAGGGAGTGAAAGGATTTTTGTCGATTTTGCTAGAGTGGAGTCACACCTAGCTTAGTGGAAGCTTAAGTGCGAACATCGAATGCACGCAATGTATACATGGATGATATTAAAATATATTATGGATGGTAAAAATACGAAGTGGCTTACTTAAGCCTGGTAAAAGGGCATACCTAAAAGCTCCATAAAAGAGTATACAGATAACTTTTATATAGTAGAGTAATTAAAATTATAATATAGTTAGGCCCAAGGTAAGGAGAAATATCTACACGCAAAGAGTGGACCATAATATTTTTAGTTTTTTTTTTAAATTTTCTGGAAATAATCGGTAACTCACACACCCCTATGTACAATGAGAAGAGAAGGTGAATTTTTCAAACATGTGCCTTGAGTAAAATATTTGTTGCTTTGCAGAGATAGCCTACTCGAGAGCATATGTTCTATTGCAAGGATGAAGGGAAATAGCTTGTTGTTCCAAGTTTGGAAAGCCATAAAACGGCTATCATTCATCCCTCCCCCAAGATGATGGTACATTCATGTACCATCATAAAGCATCTTTTCCAAAGAATCGTGGTTCTGGGTCCTCTGTGATAGTTGGTATCTTGACAAGATTTTCATTGTGTGGCTCCTTGTCACTTTGGCTTGAGTTATATACATGCATCATGGAACAAAACTTACACGAGATAGTAACTCTTTGACAATGCTTTGGTAGATCCTTTGGTAGAAGGCAATTTAAATAAAGCTTTAGCTGATACCCATTTACCTTCTTGGAGTGCTCTTTACCATTCAAGTCCATGAGCTGCTAGTAACTTGAATTGAAATCCTTCTTGACTATGTATGGTCCTTGCCATCTACTTTCAAACTTGGCATCAAAATGAGTATCAAGTTGATCATCATACCTTATCACAAGATCTCCTTCCTTGATGCCTTTGTCCTTTAGTTTCTTGTCATGCTTCTCTTTTCCTTCTGTAGCTTTTCTCTTGTAACACTCATAAGCTGCAACGTATCTCTTCCACTCAAGCTCCACTAATGTGAGAAGTCGATCCATCAATGCTTCTTCATTAGCTCATGCCCCTTTTTTGCGAAGCCGTATTGTTGGAATGTTGAGCTTGATTGACTGCAAAGCCTCTTGACCATAGACGAAATGAAAAGGATGAACTTTGTGGCCTCCTTGTATGTGGTTTCATATGCCCACAATGCCCAATCCAAGAAGTCATCCCACAACTTTGTTTTGTTTTTCACCATCTTTTTGATGATGCCTACAATGATGGCATTAGCTTTCTCTACCAAACCATTTTATTGAGATAGTAGGGTGTGATGTGACGATGAATTTCTTCACATACCTCAGTGAGCAAGCCCGTCCTAAACCTTGGACCATTTATCAAAAAACAATTTCCAAAGGTGTGCTAAATCTGCAACAAATGTGAGTGTAGACAAATTTGCTCACTATCCTCTCATTTACCTTTGCCACACTTTGTGCTTCCACCCACCTAGTCATATAGTCTACAACCACTAGAATGTAGAGTTTACCATTTTTTGTTCTATGTAGTGGACCCATAGCATCAATGTCCCACTTTTCAAAGGGTTCATTTGTGAGAACTATTTGCCTTGGACCATGCACCAATTTCTATTTCCATTAACCTGACAATTGTGATATCTTCTACATCAATGTTGAGCATCCACATGCAAACTTGGCTAAACATTCCCCGCAAACAAAACCTTCTTCGCAGTTAACTCTTGGGAAAAATGACCAATACATGCTTCCTCATGCAAACTTTCTAGAATGGTTGGAGTTTCCTCCATTGTTTGTACTCTTCTACACACTCGATCCTTTCCTCTTTGATAGGGGGAGGCTTCTAGGAAGAGATAGACACTTGCCTTCTTTATGAGCCTCTTCTTCTGAGCCTTTGTGAAGCCTTGTGGAACTCTCCCTCCAAAATGTAGCCAATAATGGGAGCCAATGACTCCATTCCCTGGTACCTTGGTTGCTTGATAGCTACTGCTACCATGATGACCTGCACTTCTTTCTCAACACATGAAACTGCCTGTTGCGCAAGTAAATCAACATCCTCATTTTGTTTCCGCAGAATATGAAGTAATTATACCTCTTCAAATTGATTGAACAATCTACAGATGGTATGAACTTTTGTTCTCAAGCTTTCATTCTTGCACGCCCAAATGCCAAAAATCTACTTTACAATGACAAGTGCATCTCCCTCTACCATGGGACATTGTATACCTTGGCTAATGCACATCTTCAGACCGTGAAGTAGTATGTTGTACTCTGCTTCATTGTTGCTAGTAGATCTTGGCAAATTGACGTTCCCACCTCTCCACATGGGTCAATCAACACAAGCCCTCCCTTTGCTTTACCTATGGCTTGTCAAAAAGCTCCATCAAAGAACAAGGTAGAAGAATTAGGAATACTTTAGGTGGTGGAAATGGTAGGGTCTTTACTTGAGGCACCTTAATCTCCTTCTCATGCACCCTATAAGTGAGAATCCTTGCCAATTGTGCATGTACACTACCTTCTACTTTGAAAGCGTATTGAAACTCTTACAATTCCATAACCCATTTTGAGATCCTAGTACTAAGGTTAATTTGAGATGACACCCAAGGGAACAATTTTTCTACAGTGAGGATTACAAAGGGTTTTGGTAACAAGTAAGATCTAAATTTTGTCACTACAAACATGAGAGCAAGCATCATGAGTTCTGCCTCTGTGTAGCCTCTCTCCAAAGCATTCATAACCCTACTAGCAAAGTAGATGACTGGCATCCTGGTACAATGGAAATCTTGTTGTAGCAAAACAACACCAATTGTTTCCTTCCCAACACTAGAGCTAACAAAAAATGTGTACTCCCAGCATGGAGGCATGCGTGTTGGTAGCTATGACAAATTGACTTCAAAGTTACAAAATTACTCCTCAAGCCCATTAGACCATGCAAATTCTACTTGTTGTGTCAACCTTTGCAAAGGGTGAAGTAAATTCGAGGCTAAATGAATGAAGCGGGACATATTATTCACCTTTTCAATGTGTACTCCCAGCATGGAGGCATGCGTGTTGGTAGCTCTGACAAATTGACTTCAAAGTTACAAAATTACTCCTCAAGCTCATTAGACCATGCAAATTCTACTTGTTGTGTCAACCTTTGCAAAGGGTGAAGTAAATTCGAGGCTAAATGAATGAAGCGGGACATATTATTCACCTTTCCAATGAATGAGATGACCTCTTTGAGACTCTTGGGTGACTGTAATGCAATAAGATCCTTTGACTTTGAAGGATCCACCTCAATGTCTTTAAAGGAAACCTTGTGACCAAGCAAGATCACTTCGTCCGTCCTCACCTATGTGGCATTTGTTAGGGTTGAGTTGACCTCCCATGTCGTACAATTTATTCAATCTTTCTTCTACCTTCTGAAGGTGAATTGATTTTGAGCTAAAAATGTTAAAATCATCAATGAACACCCTAATTTACTTTTCAAAGAATAAAACACCATGTTCATGAAATGTTAGAAAGTTGTCAGAGCATTTGTCATGCAAAATGGCATGACTCTTAAAACAAAGCAGCCCCAAGGAGTGATGAATGTTGTCATTTGGCACGACTCTTAAAACAAAGTAGCCCCAAGGAGTGATGAATGTTGTTTTCAATTGGTCCTCCAATAAAATCCCTATTTGAAAGTAACAAGAGTAGTCATCACACACATTGTACTTCTAATGGCCAACTACCTCATTTAGTATCTCATCTTGAAATGAAATGGAGCTATCTTGGTTGCCTCATTGAGTAGCCTGTAGGTCAACACGTACTCTCTACTTCCCGTTCTTTTTAGGAGTAGCCGGGCAACTTGGGAGACCCACTCTGAATTCTCCACTAGATAAATGAAACCTATTGCTAGAATCTTTCTTACTTGCTTGAACAGAGCTTGCTCCTTGATGACTCCTAGCCTTTCTAGCTTCTGTGCCTTAGGTGTAGCCTCAGGCTTTAACTCAACTTTGTGTTGAACATCATCTACTCCACTCATGTTGGTGTAGTCTTTAGCAAAAAGCATAGGAAGCTCCCTTAGCACACATTTAAACTCCTCCCTTTCTTACTTTGTAAGTGTTTTTGACAACATTCCTTCTAGCATCCCTTCATCTTACACACCTTGGTTCTTTTGAGGACCTACCTCTTCCAAGCCTCAGCAAGAGGTCTCTTGGTTGCTTGGCTTAAACCTTACCCCCATGACTTTGATGGAAGACTCCTCCTCAGTAATGCTACCAATACTTTCTTCTTCTGAAGTTCTATCGGTCTAGTCTTCCTTCGTCTCACTCTGAGATGATTCTTCATGGAGCTCCTCTTGACATAGGACCTTCATGTCAAAGACAACCTTCTTATGATTTTCATTCTTGCAAATCAACTTTCCAATTTCCCAATCCTGCAAAGCTCGCATTTTCATTAGCCATGATCTTCCTATGATAAATGGATAACCATTTACTTTGGTAGAAATAACATAGAAATCAACAACCTTCTTAATTCCAAAGGCCTCCATAAAAACATTTTTACAAATCCCTAAGCACTTGGCCATCTTGTTTGCCATCTTGAATTTGATTTCAGGTGTCTCATGGATGTGCATGCCTAATCTTTGCATGAGACCTTTCGTCACGATGAAAATTTGTGCAACCCCATACACTAGACCTTTCCTAGTCAATTTTCCTTTAATATAACAATCTAGCACAGGTTTAATATCATCATTCATTTTAGCTTGTGCAATCTTCACAACATACACATTCATTTCATCTTATACAATCTTCACAACATACACATTCATTTCATCTTGTACAATCTTCACAACATGCACATTGTCTTTTAACTTCCTCCTAGTACTAACTGCCTCCATTAACTCCCTCATAACTTGTGGACTCAATGCAAGAAATTGAGGCCATGAGATATCAGGACCCTTCCCTCTCATGTCTTCCAATAGGTTGTATGAGCCATACCATGTCCAAGAGGGAAGTATTGGAGGTTTCCACGACATTGAGTCCTCTTGGTTTCGTTGGTATCCTTCACCTTCTTGCCTCGTCCATGGTCACTTTGTGATGTGACTCCTTCTTTCTCCTTACCTTTTCCACAGCCATGCTTAATGCCATTTTCTTCCATATCCACGTCATTTGAATTTTTCACCTCTACCACATGCACATTTGGATCCAATAAAGGTGAAACTCCTTCCACTCCTCGTGGAGGTGGTCTTGATCCATTTGGTCTTTGCAAAAGAATTAATTGTTGACTAGTTCCTTCACCTGCATTCAACATTGGATAGTTCAAGTTAGGTCTCCCTCGCTCCTCATGGGCCAATGACAATTATACATCCCATGCCCAGATTCTCCATAAACTCCAACATTTTAATACTCATATGGGTCATGGTTGTTGTTCCTCAACTTTCTTTGTTTGTCCCTTGGGACCCACAACATGTGCAATATGAATTGACAAGCTGCTTAAGGATTCATTGAACAATTACCTCGTCTGTCACCTCGGGCATCTGTTTAGAAGTGGGTGCTTGTGTTGTCTCCTTAGGTCTAGGAACCTCTACTGAAAGCTCTCCCTGAATATACTTTAATTTTCTGTAGTTCAAGGCATCCCTAGTTTCAGCGGCATCAAAGGTAGCAAGTGCACCCGCCTCAACTTTTATCGTGTGAGAATTAAACCCGCTATGAACCTCTCCTTCTTTAAAAATTTTGCACCATCCCCGAAGTTAGAAATATTCCTTATACATAGAGCCCAAAGACGTAGAAACTCATGCTTGTAGGTATAGTAGTCTTCTAGGTCTTTTTGCTTGTGGGGAACAATGTCCTACCACAGTTTTTGAGTGTTTTGGGGTTTGAAAAGGTATCACTTGAAATGATCCACAGTCTCTATATAACACTCTCTAACTTCCTTAGATAGAGAGGAAAACCAAGTATTAGCATCCTTTCTCAGAACTACCTCAAACATTTCTAAGCATTCCTCATATCCTATCACCCTTTTTATGTGACAATCCATTTAGAAATTTGCTAAAAATAACTAGGCATCCTCGCCAGGATCTCCAAAAAAGAGAGGATATACTGACATTTGGCGATGGGCCTCCATTGAAACAATTTCAAAGTGACAAGACTTTGATTTCTTAAAAGATTTAAATAACAATGTTTGCTAAATTTCAATCCAATCTCAAACAAGATAAAAATATGAACATCAAATGATCTATGATAGTCAACAAGAGGTAGGACGACAGGGTTTGAAAACGTGAGAATGTCTCCTACCCTTTGGGCACCAAACATGAATACCATACATTGTTGAAAATGGATCTTTCTACGTATTGCAGCATTTATTCTAATGTGTGGAGTGAAATGGAAGGAAAAACCCTCTATTCTTGGATCATTATCCATGATCTATGCATGACCTAATGCTTAAAATAAAAAAAAAATATATATGTCCACACTAAGGTCGTATCTAATGAGAGACAAAATAAAAGAATTTACTAAAGTGTCTATTTTGGCCAACCTAAGAGGATCCAAAATTCTACAAATTATATGTTGAAATTGCAGCTTAGTACTAACAATGATATGTACCTTTTGTCTTACAATGGGCATGAAGGGATCATACAAATTTTCATAATTCGTGCAAGCTACTTGATTACTTTAAAGGCCGAGTATTTCCAACAACATACACGAGCCCTCCTCCATGGGGACACCAAAATTGAGGCAGTCCGGGGCGGCCAACAAGATAGAGGTGACCTTTAAACACCCCTTAAGGCTCCCGTGCTGCTCAATTGGTCCTAGGGTGCTCAATTGGTCCTAGGGCAACCACAAGCAAGAAAAACAACAACAAACCCATAGCCAACAAGCAAGTAAAGGGGCACCACCTAGTTAGAGAGAGAACTAGGATGCAAGCGAGGAGAATCCCTGAGCAATACAAGCAAGAAGGAAGTGTACACTAATACTAATACCAATGCTACACATCCACACCAACACACACACACACACACACACATAGAGAGAGAGAGAGAGAGAGAGAGAGAGAGAGAGAGAGAGAGAGAGAGAGAGAAATTTTGTGCAAGGATTTAGCTTCAATTTTAATGATTGATGTGGATATATAAACAGCTTAGAGGAGAGTCAAGAAACAATTAATTTTGACGATGTTGTGATCTACACATTATCTTAGGGTTACGGGAACCCTGTCACCGTAAAACTCTCTTATAGTGTGTTCCCAAGCAACAAAACAAACATGAGATCTCTTGAGTCACATACAAGCAAACTCTACAAAAGAACCCCAAAATGAGAACATTTCGTCTTAAAGCAAACGAGGTGAGGTTGCCAAGCGTGATTGGAGAGACTCAAGAGAGAGATTTGGATCACCGTTGCACCCAAATTATTGATTCAACTCACGTGCAAGATTAGGTACAAACTTGATTGGAAGCTATGAATCACTCACTCCATTGCAATGCTACAACTAGTTCAAAGAATCTTCTTTATGCGCCACGAGTAATGGTGTATAGAGAGCTCACTCTCTATCCCTACAACTAACGTGGATAATTATAAGCTCAATGTAGTGTATAATAGTGTAGAGATGATGCATTTTACAAAGGGACAGGGCTCTCTTTATAGGTGAGAAGAGCCCTTATTAGGATTATCTCCAAATCAGTATTTACATAAAAATACATGTTTATGAACTTTTTTATATGTTCTTATGAGAGTGGTTCTCTCTTGTCTCTCGAGTCACATGGATGTGCACTCAAGAGAACAAAATTATTGATGGGAAATAGAGAAGATTCTAGAGAGGTGAGTGATTTTTTGTGTGAAGTTGCCTACTCCAAGGTAGAATAGAGTGGGTGCAATTTACAAGAGAGGGTTAGCAGTTAGTGTCAGTAATCACTAAATAAAGATTACTAATATAATAACAATGGGTAGATGACTTGATGGGCTAGGAAAGAGGGGTGAATGAGATGGGTGAATCCTTGAGGAATCTTGGAATCACCCGTGTGTGGATTGTCGAAAGTGATTGTCGGTCTTCTTCTTCTCTTCACACCACCACCATCGTTGAATACCAAAGAAAATGAGGGTTTTTGTTGATTAAAAAATTCCATTTTGCAGAGATTAAGCATTGTTAGGTTGCTAAATTTCTATGCTTTTTGGAAAAGGTGAAATAAAATTGTAATATGGAAGTAATAGAGAGAGATATGGAGATGGTGGATGTAGGTAGAGCTTCAAAAGAAAGCTATGGGTGTGAGAGGAGAGAATAATGGTGAGCATGGATGTGGATAATTTACAAATATGATATATGGATATGATGGGAAAAATAGATTAGTATATACAAAATTTATGGAATCTAGAATAGTGTCAGTTGTATATAAATATAAAATGGAAAAACAAAATATAAAAATATAGGAAATCAAATGCGGGACCCTCACTTGTTTTTAATGATGTAGGACTGTTTACAAGAAGTAAGGAAAAATACATGTTAAAAAATGGTAATTTAGTAAAAGAGAATGACTGGGTGAAATATATTTTTGTGATTTTTTCTTGGTTCACACCAAGATTTAGAGAGGCTTGGATGAAAAGGTTTATTTATAGAATAGAGAGAATGTATAGTGGTAAAAGAATTAGGTAACGATGAGTCAATGTATATAGCATGTTTAGGTAAATAACACACACCTAGATAATATTATTTATATAAATAACAAAATAATTATAATAAAAACCCCTATATTTAGGCCCTATATTTATTCACACATAAATGGACCATAATATATATATATATATATATATATATATATATATATATATTTGGCTCAACTAGCACAATGACTAGCTAGCTGAGGCTTTTAAGGAGATATGGGGAAAGTCCCCTAACTCACACATGTCCATGTACAATGAAAAGGTGGGGATAGCCACAATGTTTGGGTGATGTTGGTAGCGTGAGGTAGCTAGCTCACTATGGCAATTTCAGATTGCCAAAATATGGCTAACATTAGCCCCCCCCCCCCCCCCCAACAAACTCTAGATAATGGTACATTCATGTACCATTTATTTGACCGCACAACATGTAGATCTTGTAACGTCTCTCTTTGTTTACTTTCATCTTTCTAAAAGCACTTGTGTTGTATGATTAGAAAACTTTGTGTGCTATGAAAGATTGTCTCCAAAGCCAATAGCATGATGCAATAAAGTGGTTGAGTAAACCCCTTCATTAGATGAACGTTTTCATAAGTAACCCCAAGGATCAAAGATCTTGAAGTTTCTTTCCCAGAGAAATGTATGGTAAGAAATCACTTACTAAATCCGGTTGAAGAAACTTGTAGCTCGTATTGTTGTCCATCGATGACCACAGTCATTAAGGATTCTATCATCTTACATGGGAGATTATGAATCAAAGTCCAACATCAAGGTTGTGATATCCCATAGACATTTAGCACCAAAGGTCATAATTTCCAAGGGATTAGTGAATATTTTTTTAGCATCAGTGACCTGTACAATCACATTAGCAGAATTGTTGAAAATCCGACCAAACATGTGGTCAAAAGTAGGAGAATGTCTAGAAAAATTCGGAGTAAGAGACCCAACAATGAGGATCAGATAGGAGATCCGGGATCTTGAAAGACCTAATTTGAACGCAAGATCAGTACCTCTAAACAAAGTAGGGGAGTACTATGAGGTAGAAGATAGAAACACCACTCTTCCTATGGAATTCCAAGGTGTAAAACCCATGGCAATCCTTGACATTGGAGATGGTTTTGCCATCGCAACAAAAGAGATCTAGAAACAATGGGGAAAACCATCACTGAAGGCTACTAGGATAAAACTACAGCTTGCAGATGGACACAAGGAAAAGCCCCTAGGACTGCTAGAAAAAGTAGTTGTTACTTCTTGTGGCATTGAATATGAGCACACTTTTTCTATTGTTGACTTTGGCAAGAAAAACAACTATGACATCATTCTAGGAAGACCATTCATGAGGCAATTGAAAATGGTCCAAGATTGGGGTTATGACTATATCTACGTGAGACATATGAAAACCACGACAAGGATAAACTTGAAATACCATAGCTACAGGGATGTGACGATAACACCGATTGAGGAGTTTGGTTCAGCTAATTTAGTTGGATCAAAACTTCCAGCATGGTTGGGTAAGCCTACAGAACTGTGGATGTGTGGAGCCTCCCATTGTGGTAGCTTGAAATGAGAGGAGTATATTTTAGAGAGGGCGATCAAAGATAAGGATTATATCCCAGAACCATTTCCTTGAAGAAGCATTAGAGCCACTAGAATGGGAGGACATCTTGGCTACTCTTGACGTGTGTGCCGTGGTTGATGGTCCCACAATGAAGTTTTGTGGTAAAGATGGCTTTGATTTTATTCCTTACTTTGCACTGAGTGTGATTCACAAAAATGAAGAGAACCAGGCATCAAGAAGTTCCCAAAATAAAGAGAAAACAAAGGAATGACATGAATCAAAAGACGAAGAAGAAGACAAGTTCTATGACTCCATAGAACACTTGGAGCTTCAAGAGGATGCAGACAACAAAAATTTGGACAACCTAGTAGGTGACATGAATGACACCTTAATTAATACACAATTTTATGATTATCCAGATCAAAGATCCAGGAACCAATGTCACCGCTACAAGAATAAATTGCATCAAAAGTGGATTCCAAAATCCCTGGTGGTGACACAACCGCAACAAGCATCCTCATATGGGACTCCTATACAGGAACAAAAGACTCAGCCAAGAAGAAGATGGATCACTATCACTAGCAGCTTCCATGACAACCATGGAAGGCCACAAGAAAATAACAACAAGTTAGAGCGAAAAAATTCAACAAATTTGGATACCAAAGAGCCAATTAGGCCAAAAGTAGGTATGGATCAAGAAGATGAAGATCTTTGATGAAATATCGCGAGATCCAACACCAAAAGAAAAACAATCAAAGCTCGGGGGTTCACCTCTTAGACATGTACGTTACCACGTGAGTTCAAATGAATGGGTTTTTTAATTGCCAAAATTTTAAAATTTTAATAGGATTATATTAATAAATGGGGGGTTTTAATTGACGTTAGAGAAAAACCCATAAGTTTTTGAAGAAATAGAGTCCATTTTATTACCTTAAGAATGTAAAGTAATGGGTTTTTTTTAATACCCTTTGAACACACATTATATGAATTGTTTCTTAAAGGTTGCACCCCCCCAGAATCAATGTATGCAAGAATGGCTAAGAAAATCACTAAGTTGCAAGCTTTCGAAACTCAAATTTGGGTTCCAAATTAGTTGATTCAAGCACAAAGAGGTCATGAGTTTATTTAGATTCCAAAATGGTTATACTATCATCTCCCAAAGTTTGAATCTCGTCCCCAACCAAGCGTACAAGGGCTGAAGCAAAGACCATTGCTGACTCACATAAAGACAAGGTGGATCCCAAAGAAGTCTCTTCAAACACAAACAAAGCAGGCACAAGTATGGGTTCCCAAACGAGCATCATCAACAAAACAGTTAGTAATCACAAAAAAGTGGGTCCCAAAGGAAACCAATAAAACTATTGTCACCGCACCGCCACTTGAGTTCTTTCAATTCCTCCTACAATTTTAGTATAATACGTTCAGAAGAGAGCTAGTCGCTCACTTCACCATTGCATGCTATACAAGGCTTATGGATCACGAGATAAAGTGAATGCACAGAAAAGCTTGGAATCAAAATAACCAAAGGCAACCAAAGAGGAATTCCAAATCTCAAACAAGTAAGATGAATCCTTTGAGGCAAAGTGGATTTTACAAACATGTATGGATTCCAAAGAACGTGATCCAAGAACAAAAAAGTCACGAATACATTTGGATCCAAAAACAAGCCAACCCTACAACACTGCTGGACGGGAAGTCTCACACACCCATGAAGTGCATGCAAACACTACCTAGATCAACATAATGTCAATCGAGGACACAGATGACATGATAGGCACACGGAGGAAATCTCTTTAGCTTGTCAAGCTAAGACCATCCTACACATACAACACTCTGGAAGGCCAACTAAACCACAATCAAGAACCTCACTGCTCTCAACTACACCACCTAGCCACATACACACATACGAAAGGTAACTCACCTAATCATGCCAGATTCGTACGAAACTTAAGGAACACCATCCCCTCACTAGGATACACCTGTCCCTAAGCTTCTATACTCAAAACCCTCACTCTAAACCCGTCTGCGGAAAATGTGTAGGATGACAGAGCAGAATTTTGAAAGTGCCCGAAACTGAAATTTATGAATACCTATGCATAGCTTATGTCGCCAGGATTCTATAGACTACTAGCACGTAGAAAAAAAACATCGTTTGATACACTTACGGTCACAAATAGCTCGTAGATGCATCGGCGTGTGCGCTTCGTCTCGCGTGGAATGCTTGGCGTTGTCGCGTAGCTCTCCTCGAGCCTACAGCAATGGTGCAGTCGGATCTCCAATGCGTTGAGCGAGCCGGGCGTAGCGAGAGGAGGAAGCTCACGCTCACTCTCTTTCTCTCTCACACACAGTAGACGGCAGCGCTAAAGTTTGATTATGATTAAAAGTCCTCTTTACAAAATGACCTAGGTACCTTATATACTAAGGCTACCTTAGGTTTAACCAAAAATGGGGTTGAAAAGGTCAAATGGATTTGTATTTACAATCTGGAAGTGCCATTGCACCCCGGCTTCTGAAACTAGAATAACTACTCATTACAAATGACGTTTATAGCCATAATCCGCAGCATTTCATAACTCGCAAAAGATAAGACTTTGGTACGAAACTTGAGTTATGTTGTGTTGTTGACCCAGCGGTCAACATTCCCCCCTTCCGCGTTCATGTCGTCCCCGACATGACCTGATTGTCGATGGCAATGTGGTCTTTGCTGTCGTTTTGTTGTTGGAAAGAAAGTCTAGACTATAGCCTTTGGAGTAGCTTGTCTTGTTTGTCCACTCCGATGTACATAGTCTTCACATGATTCAGGAAAATCATAATTGATGACGAAGTTTATGTCTTTCACCTCCACGCTCCGAGCTGCAACATCTGTTTCTGTCATTATAGGTCTACTGCAAGATCTAAATTAAAAAAGAACCCAATGTCGTTTAACTTGACTCTTATCATCATGGATAGAGAAAGCTCCATCCATCATTTGCTCCGGCAAATCTGTCAATTTGGATTATTTGTGATTCTCAGAAACAACTTCTACAATCTGTAGAATTGAGTGATTGGGTTTCTGATCTTGTGAGCCAATGACAACTTTGTAAGGATTTTGTAGAAATTGTATGGATAAACCCTTAACTTCTTTAGGCCAAGTTGCACTCCAATGCAAAGTTTGTCTGTCAGGCTGAATCCAGGACTGATTGTATCTTTGTCGAACCACAACAAGAACTATAATCCATTAGAGCGGACATCTATCATCATAACCATTCATCTTTTGAGATCCTCTGATTACTTTTATGTCTTCTCTTCTTCAGTGGGGACTTCTTTGTTCCTGTGCAATCATGTTGTTAGTGTTGTCTGCAGCTTTGTCATTGTAGGCCATTCTTTGACTCGCCATTGAGGAGAAGTATGCTATGATCTGAAATTGGTGCTCCAATTCATTTGTCAATTGATTTGAGTAGCATTTCCTTATTGTTGATGTAGAAGGAATATGTACAAGAGGATGGTGATAGGTGTCCTTAGATTAGGGTCTAAAACCTGGATGACCAAAGGGAAAAAACCCGGTGGGAAAAAAATGCCTTTGGTATACGCTCTTATTGGAGTTGAGCAGTTGAACGTGAAGTACATGTTCATGAAAGGCGAGTGCTTGGGTGAAACATGGAAAGAGTGCCTGATGCAAGTGCCAATTATGGGACACTCTATATGCATATGAGAAATTTGTCAACAAAAGCATGCAATGTGAAAGAAGGAGATGATGGGTGTTTCGAGGAATAAATGTAGCACATGTGACATAAAAAGATGTCTCAATAGCTTCCACCTTTCCAAGAAGGGTTGTCGACGTAGAAGTTTCTCCACTCGTATCTCACTTTGCTCAGTACGTGAGTGTCTTTGGGACCTTCTCCTTGACTTCACCAGACTTAAGTACTCAGACTTCGACTCTTTTGCTCACCTATACCAGCATGAGCGACACAACGTAAATATGCTCAACTCTTCCAGCTTGAGCAGTACCTAGAATAGCTAAGACGCTTAGACCACAGAGAATATTATTTGAAGCTTTGGGACTAATACCTCACTCATTTTGTGGCTTAGCTAATCGACTCTGACTTGTATGACTTGTCGGTTGCCTGTTGACACTGCTTTGTGACAAGTTCTTCAGCTGTTGTAGTGGCTGCTGAGACATACTTCGTGAAGTTTCATCGTTTTCCTGTACCTTCTTCTCTTTGTAGTGCTCAGGCCTCTCGTCAGTCTTTTCTTCATGTGGATTATGGATTTTTTAAATTTTTTTCTTAATAATAAACAAAGAAAATCTTAAAACAACTCAACAAAAGAAAACTCATTCAAATAGAAATCTAAATGCTATGTACACTATACACATGTCCCTAGGGGCTCATATATGGATTTTGTCCCCATACTCCTCTGTAACACTACTATGAGGGCATATACTCTAAATTTTGTCAAAAAATTATCACAATAAAACGCAAAAATTCAATGCATCTCACAAAACATTTCCCTCTAATAGTCATAATGTTAGGTCCGCATTCAGAATGCCTCCCCCCTTCCTATTTGGAGTCATCCTTTACGACAGGGTATCGCAAAGGGTATGTGTTGTGCTTGGGCAAAAAGTTGTGCCTATGCAGGCCTTGTAATGTAGCCCTATTATGCATACACAGTCAATGCATGGAAAAGATTTATGTTGTGCAAGATGTGGGTATAAGCAATTTGCTTATTGGCATTTGTTGGCGAGGCTTCCTATTCTAAGCAATGTAATGGTCTTTGAAGCTCCTGTATCGTTGCTTGATTGAAGCGACTTGCTCTCTTCTAACTGTACTGTAATCGTAGGAAGAATTGTAGAATTCAAGCGGCTATGCACTGACAGTAGTTTTTTTGTTCTTCTTTGGGACCCATTTCTTTGCGATTACTGGCTGTTTTGTTGCTGGCTCTCGTTTGGGAACCCATACTTGCCCGTGCTTCGTTTGTGCTTGAAGAGACTCCTTTGGGATCCACTTTTTGTTGTGTGAGTCAACAGTGGTCTTTGCTTCAGCCCTTGTACGCTTGGTTGGGGACGGGATTCAGGCTTTGAAAATTGATACTGTGGTTGTTTTGGAATCCAAATGAATTCCTGATTTTTTTGTGCTTGAATCAACTTCTTTGGAGCCCAAACCTGAGTTGTGAAAGCTTGCGACTTTGTGATATTCTTACCCATTCGTGCACGCTTTCCTTGTTTTTGTTTTGGTGTTGGATCTTGTGATTTGTCATTAGAGATCTTTGTCTTCTTGATCCTTATCTGTTTTTGGCCGATCTGGCTTTTTGGTATCCAGATTTGTCAATCTTTTTGGCTTTGACTTGTTGTTCTGTTCTTTTGACCTGTCATGGTTGTTGCTGAAGGGGTTGGTGATAGTGATGGCCTGAGTTGATGATAGGGGATGTCGTAAGAGTCATCACTATCGCTACTATCCTCAGCAAGGTTGACTTCTTGTACTTTCCCTTGATTTTTTGGATGGTAGTGGAAAGTTACTATCTGTTTGCTCGTGGGTGGTAGTTTCTTGGAGGACTTTTTTAGCCCATTGATTAGAGCATTGTTAGCTTGTTGCTCTGGTTGTATTCCTCCTAGTAGCTGAGTCTTTGCATCCTTATTAGGAGCCATGTATGAGGATGCTTGTGGTGGCTGTGTCTTCACCGAGGACTTTGGAATCCACTTTTGATGCACTTTATTCGTGTAGCGATGACATTGATTCCCGGATCGTTGATCTTCTTGAAGCTCGAAGTGTTCTACAGAATCATAGAACTCGTCGTCTTCTCCATCTTTTGATTCTCCACATTTCCTTGTTTGCTCCTTATTTTGAGAGCTTGTTGATGTCTGGTTCTCTTCGTTTTCCTGGATTACACTCACAGCAAAATAAGGAACAACATCATAGCCATTTTCATCACAAAACTTTGTTGTGGGAGCATCCTCCACGGCGCGCACGTCCAGAGTAGCCAAGATGTGTTCCCATCCAAAAGGCTCTAACTCTTCTTCAGGAAATGGTTCTGGGATATAGTCCATATCCTCTATAACCCGCTCTAGGATACATTCCTCACGTTTCAAGCTACCACATTGTGAAGCTCCACACATCCACAGTTCGTTAGGCTTACCCAACCAAGCTGGAAGTTCTGATCCTGCTACTGTGGCGGAATCAAACTCCTCTACCGGTGTTCTCGTCACATCCCTATAGCTATGGTCCCTCAAGTTTATCTTTGTTATGGTTTCCATATGTCTCAGGTATATATGGTCATAACCCCAATCTTGGACCATTTTCAATTGTCGCATGAATGGTCTTCCGAGAATGATGTCATAGTTGTTCTTCTTGCCAAAGTCAACAACAGCAAAAGTGTGTTCATATTCAATGCCACAAGAAGTAACAATTACTTTTTCTAGCAGTCCTAGGGGCTTTTCCTTGTGTCCGTCTGCAAGCTGCAGGGTCATTCATGTGGATCTCAAGGTAGGTTTTCCCCATTTTTTCCAAACCTCTTTGGTTGCAATGGCCACACCAGCTCCATTGTCAAGGATTGCCATGGTTTTTACACCATTGAATTCCACAGGAATGGTGGTGTTTCCATCTTCTCCTTTGTAATACTCACCTACCTTGTTTAATGGCACTGGCCTAGTATTTAGTTGAGGCATTTCAAGCTCTTTGATGCCTTCCTCGATTTGAGTCATTGGGGTTTTTACACCAAATTTCTCTAGACATTTACCCACATTAGCCCACATGTTTGGTCTTATTCTGAGAAACTCGGCTAACATTATTGTACAGGTGACTCGGGTAGATAGAATATCTACTAGCCCCTTTGAATCGATGGCCTTGTTGGGAGATAGTCTCTTTGATGGGACTGCAACCACATCTGACTTGGTCTCGTACTCTCCCATGTAGGACGGTAGTGTTCTTAGTGAATGGGGTTGAATATCCATAGATTGTACAGATCCTTTGTCGTCCCAACACGATTGCACGTCTAGATTCATTTGAGATCCAGTCTCAAATTCCTCTATTGGTGGTAGAAACACTCCTCGTTCATCACCAGTCTTGTCTACTCGTCTTCTTAGGTCATCGGCTTCATTGGCCTCTCTGACTTGTTTCCACAATTCGTCAAGACCATCTATCTCTTTACAATCCTCAGGTATAGCTTGGTGAAATCCCTCGGAAGAGTTATCCATGGTATTTAGTACTATCCTTGGTTCTAATGCTGGGTCTTTGAGTTTTGGTATGTGCTCATGACTAGAATCTGGCTCTTTTAGTTCCTGGTTTGGTGGAATTACTTGTGTAGGCATGACACGGATCACATCCTCAGGTTTTGCACCTGGTGGTTCTAGTAAAGCTTGGGTTGTTTGAATCATTTAATGGCACATTTCAAACCTTTGCTTTTCTAGTTCCGTACAGGGATATGTCATCCACCTGTGTTCTTGGGTTTGGTTGTTTTTGAGCCTCACATCATAGGCTTTCAAGAGGGCATCTAATGTCTCATTAACCTTCTCTGCCAACACAGATCATCCTGAACTAGAACTTCTCGGTTTCTCATTCGTGGATGGTTCTTCTAGAGGTTTAACCATCTGTGTAAGAGAAGGTGCCTCCTTTTCCTTGTGTTGTTTTATCTTCTCCTCAGCTTCGGTAAGCTTCTCAGCTAGGGATTTTTGCTCTCGTTCCCTGCGTGCTTTCATCCTAGTCTTTCTAGCTTTCCAACTATTTCGTTTGCTCTTGGTTTTCTGACTAGATGCGTCTGTCTTTGGTCCATCATCTGTCTCTGGACTCATGTCACCTTCCGTGTTCTTTGTCTCTGGGTTCTCATCAGCTTTCTTTTGGGCTTGTGTTCTCGTAACCACTTGAACTGGTACAACATTTTCATTTTTTGAGCTACTAGGGAGCTGAACAATCCCTGATACATTTGTCGTGATTTTCCTAATTTGGTTTGGTTTTTTCGGGCAATCGGGGATCAAGTGAGTGATGCCACACTCAAGACAATAGGCATTTACTTCAGTGATCTCCGTATGAGGACATTGTTTGACCAAGTGGTTGTCACGAATTTTGTGACAATCTGTCTGTGGTTGAGGAGATTCTTTTAGCATTTCCTCTTGGCTATAAGCAAGATTTGACCTAGATAAGCCGTTATTTGCAATGAATCGCAATGTCCTTTTGTCCATTTCATACCTTCTTTCTTTCGACTGAAACCCAGGAGGTGGAGGTTGTACCGGCCTCACTACTCCATGTGTTTCTCTCACATATTGTTGCTCCGAAGGGTAGTACTCACTTTGGTTGCTATACCACATTGTAGCGGGTACTGGTGTTGGTTTATTTGATGCTTCCATCATTGGCATGTATCTAATGTCTACCGGCATTCTAGCACCTGGCAGCGGAGGTTGTTGTCCTAAGACAAGCTGTGGCCTTAAAACTCCTACTGGTCTTGGCGCATTCCCTGTAATGTATCTAGGTGGAATAGGTGCTTCTGGAACAGGTTGTACATACCTTTCCGTAGCATTTTCCATGCTATAATAGCACTCTTCCCCCGTATGGTTCGTCCATTTTCTCTCAATTTCACACCACTTCGGCTCTCCCGAATCAGACCTTACAAGAGGAATCAACCTCTTGACCAAGTCTTCAATAAGCTTTTCTTGATCAATAGGTGCCGTTGGCTTGGCAATGGACTCACTTATCTGTGAAAAACTGTGCTGAGAGGATGTGTCATCTCCTTGACTCTTTAAGTCCTTTTCTTTGTATGCCTCACAGTTATCCACTAGATAAAGAGCTTCTTTGATCAACTCGTTTAGCGTCATCGTCCTTATCATATGTATATCCTTCTGAAGGCCCGCATGTCTCATTCCCTGGATAAAGATCAGCATCAGTCGTGCTTGCGTAGGTAATTCTGCTCTCGGACAGAGCTTAACATATCTCTTGAGCCGTAATGATGCTTTGCGTACTGATTCATCCTCTTTCTGTTTGAATCTATGGATTTGCGAGACCGTGTTGTGAGCAATGCCTTTTGGTGAGAATTCTTCAATAAACTCCTCAAATAGCTAATCTAGGGTCTCAAAATCCCATTTTTCCACCGAATCGAACCATGTAGCTGCATCATCTTCTAGGGTCAATCCAAATCCCGCAAACTGTGTCGCAAAATTTGAAACTTCCTCTGCTCTAATCACTCTTCTTAAAGCCGTTACGTGATCTCTCGGATCTTTATCTCCGGAGTATTTTCTGTTTACCCATTTCTGGACTTGGGATGGTCTAACTCGTCGATTGTCTATAAGTCTAACCAGAGACTCTCCCAATCCTTCTCTCGTTATCGCTCTTGAAGGGAATCCTGGTGGCTCTCTTCTTGGAATTCCTATAGGAATTCTCATGTTTGGTGGAGGCATTTGTGGTCCTTCATTGACCAAATATCCACCTCTTTCTAGTACAGTCTGTGGATTTGTGTTTTCTACAACTCTGTATTCTTGTCCATACTTGTCGACAACTATAGATCTCCATTGACAGTTGACTCCGTATGTGTAGACATATAAGAGCTTGTAATCCGTTATCTCTTCTAGGTATGGATCTGAGCATCTATAAAGATTGACCTCATTGTCGTCAATGTATCTATATAGTCCTTCACTCTCATGACCAATCATCCAAACTCTCTCAACAAGATGGGTCTTTATCAATTGCAAGTTTGGAAGATCCATTGTGGGAGGATATTCCTCTATCGTCGGGCTCTCCAAGCTTGTGTAAGCTGCGTTTGAATCTAGGGTAGACATGATTTCTAGGCTTAAGAGCTTTGGCTTGGTCACAATATGGTCACAATAGAACTTTGGTTTCAGAATATGGTCACAATAGAACTTTGGTTTCAGAATTATGCCTTAGACATCCTACGCGTAGGATGTCTAACTGCTCAGAATTCTGAAACCAAAGTTCTATTGTGACCAGAGCACTTGATAATTCTGAAAGGTTTTAGAATTCTGAAACCAAAGTTCTATTGTGACCAGAGCGTAGGATGTCTAACTGCTCAGAATTCTGAAACCAAAGTTCTATTGTGACCAGAACAATAGAAATAGCATAATATGGTCACAATAGAACTTTGGTTTCAGAATTATGCCTTAGACATCCTACACGTAGGATGTCTAAATGCTCAGAATTGCCCCAAATTTGAACCACAGACTCTCCTTAAGGTGCTGATTACTGTGGTATGCTCAGAATTTTGTTTAGAGTTCAAAATCACACAGAAGACATACTACGCGTAGGATGTCTTTTTGGCCTGTTTGACCCCAGACTTGTCCCACAGCTTCCCCTTGATGTCAGCAACACAGTGGTATGCTTAGATTTTGGTTTGGATTTCAAAAGTCCCAGATTTAAGCTATTCTTGCCTTTTTCAGTCAAAAGTGCTAAAGTTTGTTCAATCTTCCTTTCAATGACCCAAATGAGATGAAATTGATCACATGCACTCAATACAACATTTAGAACATGCCTTTGGAGTCATCCTATGGCTTGGTTTCAAAAATTATGCCTTGGACACAATTTAGGTAGGATATCTGGCAATTATTGTCTTTTGGCTTTGATCTGTGAAAATTTGGTCAAATTTCCACTTTCCAGGTGAAAATAGGGTAAAACCTACCTTCTAAACACACTAGTAACCTCAGATTTTTAAAATTTCCACCAGATCACCTTGTAGAAATTCTACGCGTAGGATGTCTACTACTGATTTTTTCAGACTGAAGTGTCCTTGATGCTTCCTTATGCTCTCAGCAAGTGCAAGTATGCTTCACAATTGCAAAAACATGCAAAAATCACTCAATTTAAGCCTTGTCTGAAATTTTACGTTTTCTGACCCCGCCTTTTGGCTTTTGGTCAACAAAAATAGGGAAAAACACCCAAGTCAATATGTTACTAGGGTAAAACCTACCCTCTGAACCCACTGGTGCAGTCAGAATTTCAAATTTGGTCTCCAGAACCCCCTTGAGACATCCTACGCGTAGGATGTCTATGTTTACAGAATTGCAGGTTTTCTTCACAGAACCCTTGCAAATGCCCTTTTATATGCACAACATCAATGAGTCATACAAAACTATCCACAAAAGCTTGTTTAATGCATTTTTACCCTCAAAAGCACACTTTTCCGTGATTTCAAATGCAATCAAGCACTTTAGCAAATAAGTCAGTGTTGAATAGCTCTAGATCAGAATTGGATCACTTACCTAAAGCTACTCCTACAAGTCATATGGGGTTTTGCATCTATGAGTAGAAAAACGCTTCACTGCCACACACGAACTAGTAAACGCTTTTATCACCTCACAAATCACTCGACCACCAACAACTACTCTAATCCACAGATCCTAACCAAACCTATCTAGTCGCAGACCCTCGGCAAGACACACGCTTCCTGGCTATCCACTTGATCGCGGAATATCCTCTTCCGGATCCACTTAAGAAAAACGCTTTCTTTAGCCGAAACTAAATCAAGCAACCATCACACGAGTGTTAGTAGGAAACCTACTTAGGTCCTTGTGTCCCCGGCAGCGGCGCCAATGTTGGACGGGAAGTCTCACACACCCATGAAGTGCATGCAAACACTACCTAGATCAACATAATGTCAATCGAGGACACAGATGACACGATAGGCACACGGAGGAAATCTCTTTAGCTTGTCAAGCTGAGACCATCCTACACATACAACACTCTGGAAGGCCAACTAAACCACAATCAAGAACCTCACTGCTCTCAACTACACCACCTAGCCACATACACACATACGAAAGGTAACTCACCTAATCATGCCAGATTCGTACGAAAATTAAGGAACACCATCCCCTCACTAGGATACACCTGTCCCTAAGCTTCTATACTCAAAACCCACACTCTAAACCCGTCTGCGAAAAACGTGTAGGATGACAGAGCAGAATTCTGAAAGTGCCCGAAACTGAAATTTATGAATACCTATGCGTAGCTTATGTCGCCACCATTCTATAGACTACTAGCACGCAGAAAACAGACATTGTTTGATACACTTACGGCCACAAATAGCTCGTAGATGCGTCGACGTGTGCTTCGTCTCGCGTGGAATGCTTGGCGTTGTCGCATAGCTCTCCTCGAGCCTACAGCAATGGTGCAGTCGGATCTCCAATGCGTTGAGCGAGCCGGGCGTAGCGAGAGGATGAAGCTCACTCTCACTCTCTTTCTCTCTCACACACAGTAGACGGCAGCGCTAAAGTTTGATTATGATTAAAAGTCCTCTTTACAAAATGACCTAGGTACCTTATATACTAATTAAGGCTACCTTAGGTTTAACCAAAAATGGGGTTGAAAAGGTCAAATGGCTTTGTATTTACAATCTGGAAGTGCCATTGCACCCCGGCTTCTAAAACTAGAATAACTACTCATTACAAATGACGTTTATAGCCATAATCCGCAGCATTTCATAACTCGCAAAAGATAAGACTTTGGTACGAAACTTGAGTTATGTTGTGTTGTTGACCTAGCGGTCAACAAACACAGTCATGCATACCCACTCTAAAGAAGACGTAGCTATCAAGGTCATCACACTGGACTCCAAAAATTAGAACAAAGCACATTTGGCTACCAAAGAAGTTGGTCAAGGCATAGGATAATCAAGAATACATATGGATACTAAAGGTCAAGCCAAAACCCACTGCTAAGGAACAATGCCAAATACGAAAACCAACAACAAGGCCAAAATGGATCCCAAAGAAGCATCAAACAGATAAGTAAGCCTTCAAATAATCTCTATAATCTTCAATCAAGAAAACGGCACGGGAGCTTCAAAGAACATCACATTGCTTAGAATAGGAAGCCTCGCCAGCAAATGCCAATAAGCAAATTGCTTATAACCAAATCTTGCATAGCATAATTTTTTTCCATGCATTGACTGTGTATGCGTAATAGGGCTACATTACAAGGCCTCCATTGGCACAATTTTTAATTGCCCAAGCATAGCTCATACCCTTGATGATACCCTGTTGTCCAAGAGGACTCCAAACAGGAGGGGGGGAGGCATTCTAAATGCGGACCTAATATTATGAATTTTAGAGGGCAATGTTTTGTTAGGTACATTGAATTTTTGCATTTGATTGTGATAATTTTTTGACAAAATTTAGAGTATATGCCCTCATAATAGAATTACAGAGGAGTACGGGGACAAAAGCCATATATGAGCCCCTAGAAACATGTGTAAAATGTACATAGCGTTTAGAATTCTATTCAAATTATTTTTCTTTTGTTGAGTTGAGTTTTGGTTTTATTCACTACAAGAGGTTGTGTGTTCTTGTGACGCTGTTAGCGACGGAAATACACTGGGTTTTTATAACCCCCGGCGTCGCTAAAACCGTCGCTACGAGCGTCGCTATATGTGTCGCTATAGGCGTCACTATAAGCGTCGCTATATAGAGACGCTCATAGCGACGGTTATAGCGACGTTTACACAGAAGACTATAGCGATGCTCATAGCGACGCTACAGAGCCATAAATAGCGACGGTTATAGCGACGCCCGAGAGATTTTTTTTTTGGTGACAGGGCATTGAATGCCCTGCCACCCATCAACCATATTGTACTTGATTCACTTTTTAAAAAAAGTGCAAGGGTAGATAATAGACCCAAAATAGTCACTTACAAGACGCATTGTTTGCAAAATTGACAAGCGTAAAATTGACAATTGTACACATCATAGACAAAATGAATTGATTGGCAAATGTAATAATGACAATTGTACAACATCATAGGCATAAAGAATTGATTGGCAAAAGGAACTGCGGTGACAAATGTAATAATATACATGGTTCAAAAAGACGTATAAAATCCGTCTCATGATACATAAGCTATGAGAAACCCTAAACTAATGCTATCTAGCTACGGCTAAACTGACGTTGTCTAGTCAGACGTCTCATCGCGTCCAAGCGGCGTATCTGTTGGATTCTGCAAAAAAGACAATAAGACAGCTTTCAGTAAGTATAAACATATAACGACATTTATAAAACAATACAAAAAATAGAAAAGAGTAAACCCTAATACTAACCATGCCGCCGCGAGAACTGAGAATGTCCATCAGGGCGTTTAAGCCCTTCCTGCCTGCGTACTCGCGCTCGTACGGTGTGGGATCACATCCTGTCATCGACCACTGTCAAAACATACAAAGATTTCATTATGTTAGAATTAAAAAACGCATAAACCCTAAACTATCGAACATAAAGAGCAATGCGAAAACACTTACAAAATCGGCCTCAAATGATGCCCATTCACCGCTCCCCAAGTGGTGTGAGCTCCTTGCCTCTACTCGCGCTCTGGCTGCATCCTTTTGTTGCTTCCACTTGTCGGGATTCTCGCTCGCTACTTTCTTCGCATTCTTCCAATCTTCTTTGGCCAGCCAATCTGGCCTGTTCCACCCATTCTTGATTGCTTTTTGCACTTCGGAACGCTTGTGTTTGCAGTATTCGCGCATTTGAATCTTCATCAGGTCTTCATTGAAGCGCTGATCCCGTGTTGGAACGGGAAACTCATCATGAAGTATGCTGATGACTCTTGTTTTTAAATCACTTGGTACTTCACTCCATTTGTTTAGTATGCAGTGTCTAAACAGCTGAGAGAAAAGACCACGCATGCGTGAGATCACCTTCTTGCCATCATCATCCATGATGATGCCGCCGCTGAAGTCGACGGAGTAAGGCAAGCCCTCTGGCCGGTGACGCGTGAACCAGGGTGTCCCGGCAGGGGTCTCTAGCGGCGTGTCGATGGGGGTACGGACGTCAGGTGTCTCCACCGGCGTCTGGGCCCCGAAGCGAGGAGTGTCGAGTGGGGTGGCTCCTGGCGGAGTAGTGGACAAAACCCCTTTGCCTCTTCTCTAGCTGTAGCACTTCACAGCATCTTAACATCTTTTCACAGTAGATCTTTTCACTGTTCGTCTAACTCTAAACCCTAAACCGTAAGTAATTCTTGCGTGGACTCGATCTAACGTAAATAAGCGTAAATCTAACTAAAAATAAACCTAAATCTAATTTAACGTAAGTCTACATCTAACCTAATCTTTAACGTCTTTTGGGATAGTTTCCTACGACGTTAAAACTCTCTTCTTCTTCTTGTGTGTGTGTGTGTGTGTGTGTGTGTGTGGGTAAACCTAAATAAACCTAAGTCTAATCTAATATAACATAAATCTAAATCTAACGTAAATTATGTTATATTAAAAACAAAGAACTAAACTAACAGGGATTATAAGAACCTTAAAACTGATTTAACACATAATTTTTCACATAACTCGGCAAGAGTTGGCATTCTCATCACTAAAGATGTGAGAGTTAACTTCCGGCGGTGACGCTGCCTCATCTCCATCCACATCTGACGACAGCAATTGGCCCTTTAGACCGTTCTTGCTCTTGTTACTAACTTTGAAGTTGCTGTTGAATGACTAGAGGTTGTCTAGATGGTCATTGTGTCGGGGATGTAGTGACTCTTGCCGCCCTGAAGATCCACCTTCTTCCCTATCTTCTGAAGACATTTCACCAGTACTTTTGGATCGACGGAGCCCACCATGAGTGAAGGCAGCAATACCCTATATTCCATTGAGGGCTTTCTTCACCCGCTTCATGCAGGCATCGCAGTCTATGGAGACCTAAATCTAATCTAATATAACGTAAATCTAAATCTAGCATAAATAAACGTAAATCTAATTAAAAATAAACATAAATCTAATCTAATTTAACTTAAATAAACCTAAATCTAATTTAACGTAAGTCTACATCTAACCTAATCTTTAACGTCTTTTAGGATAGTTTCCTACGACGTTATAACTCTCTTCTTCTTGTGTGTGTGCGTGTGTGTGGATGTGTGTGCCAATAAAAAGAGATAAATGGTATAACTTTTCTATCACCCATGCCAAGTATGATAGATTGGTTATGCCATTTCCCTCTTGAATAATAGGTCTTGAGTTCAACTCCTCGTCGGCTAGATCTTTAGGTCTTTTAATTTTAATTAGTTTCCTACGACGTTAAATTAGTTTCTCTCTCTTTCTCTCTCAATGTGTGTGCGTTTTTTTGGATCGTATGCATGTTTTCTCTCTCTTTTCCTCTCTCAATGCGTTTTTTGTTTATGCATGTTCTCTCTCTCTTTTCCTCTCTCAATGCGTGCGTTTTTTGTTTATGCATGCTCTCTCTCTCTCTCTCTCTCTCTTTTCCTCTCTCAATGTGTGTGTGCATTCTTTGTTTATGTATGTGTGTGTGCGTTTTTGTTTATGTTTGTACTCTCTCTCTCTCTCTCTCTCTCAAAAACACTATGTGTGTGTGTATGTGTGTGTGTGAGAGAGAGAGAGAGGGAGAGATGAGAAAGAGGGGAAGGGAACATGAGAGTGAGGAGAGGGAAGGAGCATACCTGGCTCTCCTTCCTCTCCTCGTGTGTGTGTGTGTGGAGAAGAAAAAGAGAGAGAGAGAGAGAGAGAGAGAGAGAGAGAGGGGGAGAGCATTACCTACTCCTTGCTTGAGGGCGCCGAAAAACTCAGATATGAGATCTGAGTTTTTGGGCGTGCTCTGTTATTTTTTTAGCTCAGCCGGCGTCGCTATGAGCGTCGCAAATTTCCAGCGTCGCAAATTTCCAAAGAAATTTGCGACGCTCATAGCGACGTCGGGATTTTTTTTTTGAGCATCGCTGTGTGAGCGTCGCTAATATGAATAGCCTCTTGTAGTGATTTAGTTATTTTTTAAGATTTTCTTGAGAAAAACATGGAAAAAAATCCATAATCCGGATGAAGAATAAGTCATTCTCGAAGTTATAGTAAGGTCGACAAGCACTGGACATCAAAAGAGATTCTAGTAAGTAATTTATAGAGGCATCCAAAAGACAATGTACAAGTAGTGGAGGAAAAAAAGCAAAAACAACAACACTGACCACACCGACATTGACAATCAGGTCATGTCAAGGACGACATGAATTTGGAGGGGGGGAGTATTGAACCATAGGTCAACAGTACGGCATAACTCAATTTTTGTACCAAACTCTTATATTTTGAGAGTTATGAAATGATGTGGATTATGGCTAAAAACATCATTTGTAATGAGTAGCTATTCTAGTTGCAAAAACCGTGGTGTCATGGCACTTCCACATTGTAAATACAAAGCCATTTGACCAGGCATTGAATTCTATTTTTGGTTTAACCTATGGTAGCCTTAGTATATAGGGTACCTAGGTCATTTTGTAAAGAGAACTTTTAATCTTAATCAAGGTTTTGTGTTGTCATTGACTGTGTGTGAGAGAGAAAGAGAGAGAGTGTGAGATTCATCTTGATGCTACTTCCTACTTGCTCATTGCATTGGAGATCCAACTCCACCATTGTGATAGACTTGGAGAGAGTTACGCAACAATGCCAAGCATTCCATGCGAAACAGAGCACACACACTAACACATCTACGAGCTATTTGTGGTTGTAAGTGTATCAAACAATTTCTATTTTCTACATGCAAGTAGTTATTGGAGTCATGGTGGTGAAATAATCTATGCATGAGTACTCATAGATTTCAGTTCCCGGCACTTTCAAAATTCTGCTCTGTCTCCATACGCGTTTGCAGCAAATGGGTTTGGAGTGAGCATTTTGAGTGTAGAGGCTTTGGGGTTGGTGTATTCTAGTGAGGGGATGGTGTTCCTAAAGTTTCATACAATTATGGTATGATTTGGTGAGTTTCCTTCGATTTATGTGTAGTTGAGTGGTGTAGTTGAGAGCTATGAGATTCTTGATTTTTGATTTAGTTGGCCTTCCAAAGTGTTGTATGTGTGGGATGGTCTCAGCCTGACAAGCTATAGAGATTTCCTCCATGTGCCTATCATGTCATCTGTGTCCTCGATTGACATTATGTTGATCTAGGTAGTGTTGCATGCACTTTATAGGTGGTGTATTCACTCTTGCAACACATATGCATCTTTATTAGATATGGTGTAGATGGAGAGATGGGTTATCTTCTCTGGCACTCTAAATCTTGGAGAGTTATTCATAGCTCACAAGTGATCTTCAATGTATCAAAAATGCACAAACAGCCCGTGAAAGATGTTGAGTATCGCAAAGTATGATTGAAGGACATAGCCTCAAGTCCAACTATGCAAATAGCTCAATCTACTAGTGATGTACCTAGTGCTCGTAGTGCTCCAGAGAGAGCTACTCTTGAGAGAGAAAAGTCCAATAGCCAGACATGCAGTGAGGAGATATACACATGTCTCTTGTATACTTGAGCAATTTCAGCCAGGATTAGACTATCTATTGTGAAAGACTATAGAGAGCCTACCTACTACCAAGAGGCTATTGAAATGGAAGATAGCATGAAGTGGGAGAAGGAAATGCAATTTGAGTACAACTTGATTGTGGCTAATGAAACTTGGAAATTGATAAATTTTCTAGAGGGAAAACAATCCTTGCCTTGCAAATGGGTGTATAAGAAGAAGTACATGGTAGAGGATCCCAAGCCTAAGTACAATGCTATATTGATTGCTATTATGGTAAGGGTTTCAAGCAAAAGAAAGCGTGGATTTTGATGAGATTTTTTCACGAGTGGTCAAGATGACTATGTTACATCTTATACTTGGATTAGTAACTAAGGACATGGAGCTTGTCCAGATGGACGTCGAGTTGGCTTTCCTTCATAGGGATCTAGAAGAATATTTCTACATGAAATAGCGAGAAGGATTTGAAGTCAAATCTAACAAGCCTACGAGGGCATAACTAGTGTAGAAATTGCATAAGGCATTGTGTGTCCTAAAACAAGGCTCAAGGTAGTGTTACATGAAGTCTGACAAGTACATGCAGTCCCAAGGGTATAAAGGGAGCCAAGAAGATCATTGTTTGTATCCTTGAAAGTTGAACAATGGATATGATCATCGATGGGAAGTCTAAAGACAAGATTTCCATCTTGAAGAAGTCACTTAGCATGCAGTCTGCTATGGAATATTTGGGAGATGCAAGTCACTTTCTTAGTATGTGTATTAAGAGGGATAGAAAACGTGGAATACTAGAGTTGTCTCAAGAAACGTATATCCACAAGGTCTTGTAATGTTTTAATATGCAGGGGAGAAAGCTACATTGAGTATCTTGATGAAGGTATAAGTAAAACTTAGCAAGAATAATTCTCCCAAGTCTGCTGCTCAAAAAGAAAGAATGGCGAAGGTGACATATTCTTCAGCAGTCGGTAGTCTTATGTATGCCATGGTAGCCACAAGACCAGACATTGATTTTGCAGTGGGAGTGGTTAGAAAATTTATGACAAATCTTGGCAGAAAGCATTGGGAAGTAGTGAAGCACATCTTGAGTATTTGAAAGGTACAATAGACAAGTGCTTATGCTTTGGGAATAGTAATGCATCCATCTTGGGTTACAGGGATGCGAATTATGCGGATTCTATGGATTGTCTAAGATCTACATCTGGCTATGTTCTTCTATTTGCTGGAGTAGCTTTGACATGAAGATCATGTCTCCAAAATTGTACATCATCTTCCACCATAGATGCAGAGTATGAGTAGTTTCTAATGCTAGCAAGGAAGATATATGGTTAGCTCAGCTAATGGGGGATCTTGGCATTACTCAGACTCCATTTTTTTGCATTACGATAGTCAAAGTACTATCTCATTAGCAAATAATCTCTTGTTTCACTCCAAGTCAAAACACATAGAAGTCTGTTATCATGTGATATGTGACATATTGGCTGGCAAGCACATTGAACTAGCCAAGGTTCATACGGATGATAACCATGTAGATGCTCTCATAAAGAGCCTACCCTTAGAATGGTTTGCACATTGCATGGAGATCATGGGTGTAGGGTGACACCACTTAGATGCTTCATGATTGTACAAGTTGTACATACATAGGCCACGTGGGTCACATTGGCCTTCAAGTGGGATATTGTTAGGGTTCAAACCACCTAGCCAAACACCCATCATATCGACCATACTAGCCTTATCTATTCTTTTGATCATATAGAAGAATAAGGAGAGGTGAGGGGTTAATCCTCACTCTGAGCTCCACCAACTCTGTTTCTGCTCTTCTTCTCCCTCACACTCCACACGCATTGTACACTCACATATTGTAGAGGTCCTTGGGCTCATTTGAGATCCAATTTGTACCCAACTATAGGTCAAGGGCTCAATTTAAATGTATTGTAAAAAGCCTTGGAGTCCATGTCTATAAAAGAGCACTATGCTAAGAGAAAATCATTCTTGGGTGAACTATGCTCTTTGTAGGAATAAATTTTATGAGTTCCTTGGTCTTTCCATGTTATTTTAACTCTTGATTCTTTTCATCAAATTCTCTTTATTTCTTGTTAACCTACTTTGTGCTTTGATTGTATGCAAGTGTAGTTGTAAATCAGTTGATTCTAGATCTCCAATCTCTCTTGATTTCATATTTCCTAACCATATCATTGGCAAGAATGTGTGAGGGCAATGCCTTCCTACTCTCTCTCTCTCTCTCTCTCTCTCTCTCTCTCTCTCTCTCTCCACAAAGTATAGGTATTAGTGTTTGTGCATGTGATGCGCATTGAGTGGTTGGACCATTGCATCAATGCTAATGCAAAGTAGGTATGTTAACTGCATTACTTTTCTGTGTAGTAGGATTAAGAGTATTGATAGCGGGATGAAGGTAGAGGTCAACTTCAATGTCATAATGTGTGCAATGTAGGTTGATAAGTTGATTTTTTATCTTGATTAGAGAAAAACTATTCCATGGCTTGCCACTATGAGGGTAGAAGGATCCTTTGAGTCCTCTCATTCTATGCATACTATGATGCTCGTGCATCAGCCTTAACTGGGTTATGGTTACATGGATTGACATTTTTATTGATCATGGGTTGTGCCATTGTCTATGCTACAATAACCCCAATCTTTGGCACCATTTTCATGGACGATAACCTAAGCTAGTGAGTATAGGATGCAAAAATAAGAGTAATTCCATCACTAATCCTATTGATTTTGAGTGCATGTGTAACTCAAATTTAGTTTGATTTGATTATGTGTGTGAAAGATCTAAATTCTAATTTGGAATTATTTTATCTACTAATTTCACAATAACCATTACTAATTTTGCTTCCATTTCACCCTATTTTTACTAATTTCATGCTAACATTCATAGTAATTTCTACTAACATTTGACTATTTTTTGTGACCTAATCACTAATTTTTTATGTGTAATGTATGCTTAATCTTCTAATTAGAGGATGTTTCATCACTCTAATCATGTTTTTGAGCTAATTTATGCCTAATATTATTATTTGAGTATTTGACTTTTGGATTAAATTGATCAATTTTGGAACCAAATTGTTAGTGCACACACTTGTGTCTACAATTACAAGCCTTTGCATGGAGCAAGGAATAGTTTGGATTTCAATTACTACTTTCTTATTCAATTCTTGATTGATTAATGTGGTTCAATGTGTGCTAAAATTAGGTGTGTAAATCAATTGACCTACACTTTGTACCTAATTTGATTCACTTGGAGTCAAATTGACTCTCAATTTGATGATTGACTCTTGTGTGTAACAACATAATGCTTGGTTTTTTTTATCAAGAATTCATTTGTGTACACAATGGTTATACTTTGTATAGCTCAAAAAAAGGAAAAAACTTCCAAAAATCAAATGTGTGTGCCTCTAATGTTTAGTGCTTGCATGCCAAGCAATCCAAGCAATTGAAGTAATTGATCATATGTGAGTGTGTAACCACTTAATTGATGTGTATGCAAGGAAAATTTGCTCATTGGCTATGCCTAATTTCCAAGAAACATGGCCAAAATGTGAGTGTGTGTGCACATACTAAGACCACTTGATTTCATGATTGATGGTCGATTTGGGACACCAAGATTTTTTTGAAATGTGAAATGTACATCAAGCAATCATCGTGTGTGGGTTGAACTACATTACTTATTGATCCAAAATTTGAACTTGTGTAGGATATATTTTTGGAGCGTGTGCATGACTTGATTATGTCAAATTAAGATTAATTTTTGAGATATTGATTATGCACACATTTGTTTATGCTTGATCAAGTAAGAAAATGTATTGATTCACTGAAAATTGATGAATTAATTGCATAAATTTTGGTCTAGATTTGGGTGTATATTCCACTCAATGGCATTATATATCCAATAAGAGAATGAATGGTTAGTGTCTATCACTAATCATAATAATTGCAAGACCTAAATATTGGTGTGTGTGTGTGTGTGTGTGTGTGTGTGTGTGTGATTAATTGACTTGGGAGACTCAATTGATACACAATTGGGGGTGACTCAAATGATACACAATTGAGGATGATTTTATGCATATTATCATTGTGATGTATGAAAAAATAATTGGACATGGTTTAAAAAAATGTATTTGTAGATTGCCATAATCACGAGCGTGTAGCCTTGCAAATCAAAATGACAAACCTATTGAGGTTTGGATGATTAGGGATATTAGACATCAAAAACTTATGTTGCAATGATGGAGAATCAAAATTCAATTGGAGAAGGAATTTTTTTTTTTCACATTTAGTGTTAATGCATCACACAATTAATGACTTGAATCAACCTTTTGCAAGAATTAGTGCATTACAAAATGATATCCAAGCTATACGTGCAAAGGATGGGTTAATAGTGTGGACCAATGGATGAAAGATCTTAGGTTTACTTTGGGTTTATGTTGATCCACTGCATGATGTGTTTTCCTACACAAATTTGCAATTGGATAAAGATTGAATGAAATTGTGCATATATTTTGGACGTATATATATTTTTTGTTTTTTTTGTGGATGCAATATCAAATGGTCCAATCGAATTTTATAGATCAATCTAAAACTAGAAGACTTGGGTTCAAAGTAATATAGCTTTGCAAGCCTACTTCATCCTAAATTTTTTTATGCATGCCAAGATTAGGTAGGTTATGTGCATCGTCTCCCCCTCTCATGAGATTTGGCCATGGCCATGCACATTGTCACACACTTTGGCCACCAATCTTGTGGAACCTCCCTTTAAAGGACATTCTCAAAAATAAAAGAGAACTTTGAAAAATAAAATATGAGAAATACACACACAACTTTCAATCTCTCTCATAGTTGTCTAGCCTGGCTCCCTCAATCTCCCTCATGCTGGCAAGCAACGTCGCGCGCGCGCGCGCGCACACACACACACACACACACACACACACACACACACACACACACACACACACACACACACACCACCAAACACTTGCTGGACGCTTTTGATGCACATCAGAACCACCTCAAATGCCCACTTTATGCATTGACAAACTGCCAATAGTCGTACACTCATTGTCTCTACTATCTATGGTGCTAACATATTTAGGAAATTTGGGAAAAATACATGAAAATGGGACTATTCTTCTTGTTGCCATGTTTTTAGGAAAGCTGATTGAGGAAAGTTGAATGATGATCCATAATGCACATATCTCTTGTCTCAAATTCTTGAATGATCTATAGTGTTTTCTTGATGCACTCCCACATTTTTTTTAAAAGAGATATTTACAGGCACCTAGATGTGCACTTTTTGTTGGACATAGATTATAGCTCAAAGTTTTGGTGGAATTTATGGTTTTTCCTAATGCACTTTATGCCAACCAAAACACAAAATCCAAAGTGTGTATTTGAGGCTAAAATTGTAGGGATATAAAACCTTTCAATGATGACTATTCTTGCATTTCAAAGTGTGCTTATCCTAAAAGAAAGAGTCTCAAAAGCTTCTTTGAGGGCAACAACTATAGATTATAGGTCCCCATCCCAAAAACATGGAAGCTTTAGCTTTGGATTGAGGCTCCTTACAAATGCATAAAAATTTAGGAGCCCAATGTAGTCTGTAGTGAAAGAAAGTGATGTGCATCGTGCTTCTCTCCAAGCACAAAACCAAATGTATGAGTAAAAACATGTTCAAGCCTCAAACTTGAGGTCGAAGCAAAGGGAGGCTACAAGAGTAGTAAAAGTATTAACAAGTGGGTGGCAACACCATGCATCAAGCATTCAAAACTCTAAACCAAGTGGAGGTGGCATCATATGCCGTTCGACATTCAAAACTTTCAAAATAAGTTTGAAGGTTCAAGCCCAAAACAAGTCACGACAAACTATAAAAGTAAGGGCTAGGCACTTTAATTTGAATTTCAATTTGAAATTTAATTTGAAATCCATACTGGCTGGCGTCACCCCTATCCTCCTATTCCTCCATCGTTTGCTACGCATCTCCTCCGCAATGGTGTGCTTTGAGATTGTGGGTGTCCTGATCCTGCTAGCCATCATGTGTTGTCCACTGTTGTTGATGCCCAGTCCCATATTGCAGTCCTTGTCCAATAACGCTCAGATAACCATGGAGGAAAAGCCCCATCATGGGGGTGCAGTTGTATGGAGTCAATGTCGGAGTCTATGATGTTTGCCTCCTATAGCCGAGTATATGATATGGATTCAATCGCATAGAGAGGCATCCTGAATCTCTCACTACTGCCCTACATGCCGTTCCTCTGTGTTGCACCTGCCACACACTTCTTAACTCATACACTCACCTCGATGTGGTTTCTAACGTCTAGACTTACCCCATTCTGCTTTTGCCTCAACACTCTCCCACCTCCTATCACCGCCACCTTGGTGGTCTTGCTATGGCACTAATCCTCTGTCGTAATCATCATGACATGTGTGTGTCCTGCATGTTCTTCTAGCATGTTCATGTCATGCAGCACATCGCAAAATCTTTGTCATAAGCACCACCTCCTAAGTTTTCCGTGTGCATCCACCATTCTTCAAGGGGGGCCTATGTGCGGGTGGCACAAATTGATCTTCTATAAATTTTAGTACTCATCTTTTGTGCATCCACCATACTTCAAGGAGGATTGCCTTTGTGCTTTGTATCGGCATCTTCTTTGGAACACATATTGAACACAAAGCTTCTTCTTCAACTTTGTATCCTCTCAAGCTAATATCCATGAGTCACTTTTCCTTCCAAAACCTACCATCCATGACAATCCATCAAGGAGTCATCATTTCTGTCCTCATGGTGTCCCATCCACATCCTGCATGTGCAAGAGGTCGCAACCCTATTAGTCATCTTGTCACCCCACAAGGCTGCCCACATCCACCTCTAGGAGGGTGTACCCCTTGCAACCATCATGTTTGTCGCCATTCCAATGTGTTTGTGCCATAAGTAATGATCCACACAATCATCAAAATGCGGGTGGCACCTCATGCTATCAAGATGATCATCATGATAGGCCGTAGTAAGGAAGCTAACCAATATAGTTAGATCTAACTTTGGTTGCCAATAAGGTTTGAGATGTGTAGGCTACACTCAAAGGAAAATTCTAAATGGAGTCGTCTCTCTCTCTCTCTCATCCATGTTCTTTCTCTAAGGTAGGTCTCAATCACTGCTTTGTTGTTGTCTTGTATCGGGCATTGCACCTGTTAGCAAGCATGGCTCGAACTTAAGTTTGAGCCTCATGCTCATTAGTATATATGTGAATAAGGGGATTCTCCTCTCATGCCCATAGCAAGCTTGTATGAGGTGGCTTAGGCAGCTCAAGCTTCATGCCCACTATGTATATAAGTGAGGTGGAGTCTCGATCTTAAGTTCGAGCCTCATGGCAATTTTTGAGCGTAGAAAGCACTCATAATGGATATGAGATGTCTTAGGAAGCTCAAACCTCATGCTCACTATGTATATAAGTGAGGTAAAGGCTCAAATTTAAGCCCAATCCTCATGCCCATTTTGAGTGTAGAAAGCACTTAAAATGGATATGAGGTGGCTTAGGAAACTCAAGCCTCATGTTTGCTATGTATATAAGTGAGGTGGATGCTTGACCTTAAGTTCAAGCCTCATGGCCATTTTTGAGCGTAGAAAGCTCAAAATGGATGTAAGGTGGCTTAAGAAGATCAAGCCTCATGCCCACTATGTACGTAAGTGAGGTGCAGGCTCGAACTTAAGTTCGATCCTCATGTCTATTTTGAGTGCAAAAAGTACTTCGAATGGATAAAGGTGGCTTAGGAAATTCAAACGTCATGTCTGCTATTTATATAAGTGAGGTGGAGGCTTGAACTGAAGTTCAAGCTTGATGCCCATTTTGGGTGCAGAAATCAGGGATCACTACTAGATCTTTAGGTGGGGATTTTTGAAGATTTCCATACTTGAGATGATAGAACTCTCTTATGACTCACAACCTAGAACTAGTTTTGCAAGAAATTTTTTTCCCACTTGCAAATTTCTATAAGTCAAGAGCATGCATTTTCTATGATTTGACTCCTAACAAAGGAGATTCTATCATTTTATCTTTAAGAAAGGCCATGTATTGGTGGTTATATATAATCCAGCATGTGGAAAATTTTGATTAAAGTAGACTTCTATATAACAGAATCACAAAATAATTGGGAATTGGTGCATAAACTACATGGTTGGCCCCTATATATTTTGACCAAAGTAGAGTTTTATGTAATGTAAGAGTTACATAATATTGGAAAATTGACACATACCCTTGTATATAGCAAATTGTATCCACTTGGAAGTGCCAATTTTAAAAATGGGACTTGAATTTTCCCAAAATTCTTGAATTGGTGTTAAGTGGTCTTAAGGATGATTCAATAATGGATACATACAACCTTTTGAATGTCCAATTTATAGTCAGAGCAGAGAAAGCTTTTGTGCAATGTAACTCTATGGAGAATGAGGACCTTAAAACTGGGGACATCATGGACTACATTGATCATAGACAAAAGAATGTGGACATGGACTGCCTACTCCAAAACAGATTAGAAGAGTGTAAATTTAATTCATGTGAAGATGATATTCAAGAAGTGTGCGATGGTGTCAAACATCTTTGGTCTGACCCACGTGTGCTAAACATGGAAGAACCTACCATACAAGAAGCTAAGGATTTGACAAGTAATCCATCAACTTTTGAGGTGGTACAATGTGAGGAGTTTCAACTTTGCCAAGGGAGGGCTTAGAAGTGGATGAAGAACATGGGAGAGTAGCAAAAAGCAAGATCACAAAAGGAAACTATCAAAAGGGTATCATTCTCTCCAATGGTGTATCAGTGGATGGCTTGTCGTTCATGGGACAGTCTCATAGCAAGAAAATCCAATCTTTTGAATCTCCAACTGGCTTAACATTGAGTTTCACATTGTCAAATTCAACCTCTCCTCTCTTCACATATACCTTTCATCTTGGACAGCATACCCTCTTGATTTTTGGAGAACATAAACGCTTGGTGATCGATAGATGTTTCCAAACTTTTTACATTTGGTTCTATGGCGCATGGAAGTCTCACCTTGTGACGCTTTTGGTATTCTTCATGGATGAAAAACTTGTATATTGCTACATGTGGATCTTGTGTAGGTCCTTATCAAAATCTATTCTCTTCCAAGGTGTTGGAAGCAATAGAAACCCTTGTCTATTGTCTACTTATGTGTTAAACTTTTGGCAACAACTTCAGATAGAAGCTGGAGGCATGGGCCAAGATTTCCTAAATTATGAAGGTCATGAAATTTTGGACTTGATGAGCCTACCCAGGTTGAATAAGCTAGAGTTCAAAGATCTGCTCATACAAGCTCTTGAAGATCGTAGTAAATACATCAACTTTACACAGGAGGAAGAGAAAATTATCTTTTATATCACATTCATAGTGGTGGAAGCAATTCTATGGGAGCAGAAGGTAATGTGTTGCTTCCATCTTTTGCCTCTGTCACTACTCTCCATAAATCCTCTCGCCAGTGGTCCTCCACTACTGGTACATATGGCAAAAAGTCCCTAAAAGATTGATCTGTCATATTTGGAACAATCCTTAGATCCTATGGCTCTAATTTTGGTCTTTCATCATTTGTATTTTCTCATGTCAGCTCGCTCGCATGCACTCTTTCCACCACTTGAGTTACCCTTTCTTGATGCGTAGGCTCTTGCACGGATGGGATGACTGAGTGTGGACTTGGATTTTTTGTAAGAAGTTCTTGTAGTACTTGTGCTGATTGAATTAAATTTTAGTTTATTTCTAGTCTCTGTTTCTCTAATTTAGCATATGTATATGTCATCCATCTTTTCTCTTGGGTTTGATTGTTTTTAAGCCACGCTTCATAGGCTTTCAAGAGGTCATCTAATCACTCATTAACCTTCTTGACCAACACTAATCCTCTTGAAGTAGCACTTCTTGGTTTACTTTCCATGGATGGTTCTTCTAGAGGTTGAGACGTCTACGTAAGAGAAAGTGCAACCCTTTTCTCATGTTATCTTATCTTCTCCTTAGCTTGGGTAAGTTCCCTAGCTACGGATTTTTTCTCTCATTTCCTACTTGCTTTCATCCTAGCCTTTCCATCTTTCCAACTATTCCATTTTCTCTTGGTTTTTTGACTAGGTGCACCAGTCTTTGGTTCATCATCCGTCTCTGGTCTCACGTTTTTTTTTTTTTCTGTCTTTGGGTTTTCATCATCTTCCTTTTGAGCTTGCACTCTCGTAAACTACTTGAATTGGTACATCGTTTTTGTTTTTTGAGCTACTGGGTAGCTGAATCATCCCCGAGACATTCGTTTTGTTATCTTTTTGATTTGGTTTGGGTTTTTTGGACGATTAGGGATCAAGTGAATGATGTTGCAGTCAAGACAATCATTAGGGGAATTTTGAGGTCATTTTTGTGCCTTTTAGCGTGTAGAGAGAGAGTGGTCTCAACCAATGGTTGAAGAGCTTCCGTTACGGAACCTCTATTTTTGAAAACTCACAAAAAAAGCAAATATTCTATCTTTACCGCAACTTTGAGTTGGTAAATAGCAATGTAAACAAGTAAAAGTGCAAAGTTCCCCTAATGATTGTCTTGCACGTTGCCATCATAAAACAACGTTTGGATTCTATCTCATGATCTTTTCCATATTTGAACCGTTTTTTGCACATTCTGCTTATTCTTCTCTTGAACTCAGACTAAACTTCTCTGCTCATTTCTTTTTTCACCATGGAATCTTCATCACGATCAAAACGACCAAGAACTTCCATTGAAGCCATTGTCACTTACAACACGACTGATCAAAATGGACAATGGATTCCAATAACTATACACAAAGGAACGTGGATACTGATGCAACAGAACAAGAGGATAAAGTCTTCCACCAAAAACTCTTTCTTGGCGGGATGGAAGGGTATTGTTAAAGATTTCAGCTTTGGCGACAACAAAAAATCAATCAAAGAGGTGCTGGTGCAGCATGTGTACATGCATAAAGATTTGTGTATTGACTCAGAGAGTTCTGCTTTGCCATTACATAGACCAAACTGTAAGTCTCTTAACTTAAATCCTTATTTGTAATGCATGTTGTATAAGGTTATTTGTTGTACAGATTTGTATCCTTCAAACATTATGGAATGGCAGCCAGTAGAATGTGTTATAAATATTCTGGATGTGTGTCATGGATCAATTGGTGAAGAAATATACAAGGGAAGGACTAAGGGTTCACTGGCAGAGAATGGAATATTCTTCTTTGACCATTATTATGTTCCACCTAGAAGGACTGGAGAACTTGGAGCCACAACCAAGCTAGACTTGCCTGATTTCAAAAGTGGAGAATGGTCACTCCCTAGCTCAAATACAAGTGAGGGCTATAGGTGCAAACTGTTTTGTGAGATTCAAAAGTGTTTGAAAGCAAACATAGCAAGAAAACAGAGTAGAATTTCTATATTCATGCCCATTACAGTTTTTGTAGACTTCTTCTCTAATGCTGAAGTGAGAAAATCTAGAACAATGTTTTTAGTGAAGACTTTAGACTCAACAAATGTACTTGAATTTGTGGATGAGGGTTGGAACACCAAAACAGTGAATGGAATCACTTGTAATGTGCAAGCTGGCTCAATTGATTGCAAATACATGATAGGGACACAAAACTTCATTATGTCATTTTATTACAGAAGATGGCACTATGTTGGTGGTCAACTAACTCCACTTGATCAAGACATGGAGGACTTCATTGACAGCCCAATAGAAGACATTGATATATGGGTAAACAATGAGCATCTGTCAATTGTAAAGATAAGAGGCATGTGTAGCTTACAACAATTGAGATTGGACCTGCAAAATGATGAAATTGAACTGCCCACAACATTTTGCTTTCAAGTAAATGGTGGAAAGGTAACTGTTATCTTATTGGTTCTCTTGTTCTTTTATTGGTTCTTTATTTAACTTGGACTATTTTTGTAGGGATCAAAAAGGAATGAAAAGAGGCTACAGTGCAAGGACATCTTGGATGGCATTGTACATTTGGTGCCTTAAACATCCTTCAAGGCAATTTTGTAACACATGCCCTGCAAGGATCTTATTTTGTATCAGATGACCTGCAAGGATCTTATTTTGTATCACATGATCTAAAAGGATCTTTATTTTGTTATTGAAATGCAACTTTTCCAAACATCCAATGATTTGATTTTACTTCAATGATTTGATTTTGTAAAAGAGTCTTAAAACAAGGTGATCAAAATGTATTCAATTTCAAATATTTGCACTTACATACAAGGCTCCATACAAGGGTCCATACAAGGGCCAATTGGTTACAAGTGGGCTATAGAATAGACAATTGGATACAAGTGGGCTACAATAAGCTTGATACAAGTGGGCTACAATAAGCTAGAATAGTTTTCTGCCAGGAGTTTTCCTGTCCCTAGGGGACTTCCTTAATGGGGTTGGTGCTTTTGCAGGAGATTTTCTTTTTGAAGTGGGCTCTTTTGTCCTGGGAGATTTTCTTTTTGAAAAGGGCTCTTTTGGCAGGAGGGCTTGAAGGCTGCTTCCTCTTTCTCTTATCATCCATCTCTTCACTTGCCTTTTCCTGCTCACCACTCTCTTTTTCCTCTTCACTTGCCTTTTCCTGCTCACCACTCTCTTCTTCCTCTTCACTTGCCTTTTCCAACTTTGCTTTCCCCTTCTCTTCAACATCATCATCTTTAAATACCTCTTGCAGTTGTCCATTTGCTTCAATCATATACTTGATAATCCTTGCTCTTATCAACCATACATGGTTCTCACTATAGCACTCTCTGTTGATCTATACAAGGCAATAGAAAGCAAGTTTTAGGAACAATAAAATGAGAAAAAATACAGCTAGAAAATATGAAATATGCTATACTTCTATATCCTGATTGTCATTGCAGTATATGAAGTCCGAGAGGAGCTTGGCATTTGTCACTACCCTCCATCCACATGAATGGCTTTCAGGCTGGATTGGAACATGCAATTCATTACATGTATTTATGGGAAAAAATCTTTGAGGATAATCCATTGAAGTGAACAAAGCATAAAGAATTCCAACCTTCACAACTTCAAATTGAATTTCATTCAGCATCTGTGGCATGGGTGGACAATTCTCCAATGTCTCTATAAATCTTCTAGCAGCACTGTCCAAAATTCTTTATAAATGAGGTTCTGCTTTACTAAAAGTATGTGCTTGTGGTTTACAAAATGTGTCTGCTGCTATACTTACAATTTTGCTTGACCATGTACTCCAGCAAGAGAATTGACAAAGTAGAATTTTCTTTTCACAATATCAATTGCAATTAAACTCCAATGTGAGCTATAAAAACAAGCCTCAGTTAACCTTCTAACATGATTGAGCAAATTCTCTTCACAAGGTGTAGGTAGAAAACTTACCTCTCATGATAAGGAATCAAGATAATTTCACAGATTTCCAAGTCCACATGAGTCAACCACTTTGTGAGCTCTCTAATGTTTGTCTCTGTCCTGAGAAAGTGGGAGATAGAAGGGTCTAAAAATTCCACCTTTTGTTGAAGGTCTTGCTCATATGTATGCATCATTAACCTGGTACAAGATATTGTTGTATAAAGAGTTCTTGCTATAAACAAAAATACAGAGGAAAACAAAAACAACTTGAGGCATGTGATAAGGAGTGGAGAATTGATCTCCTTGGTCTAGTCCTTGAGAATTTCCAAGGTCTCAGAGTCAAGTGAATTGTAATCCTCCCTAGGATCCTCCTCGCTGAATAGACTGACAACAAAACCAATAGGGTTGACACTCCTCAAGAGGGGCACTAGCTGAGGTTCCAACAGGTCAAGCTCCTTTCTCTCTGCAATTTCCTTGTCTTCCTTGGCTCTCTTTTTCCTTTCCTTTTACTCTTCTTCAGTAATATCAACAACTCCTACTTTAGGCTCCTTGGGCTTCCTCCATGGAGGAATGTTGAGAATATTGAATGCCTTTATATCATACATAGGGACAGGCTCCAAAATTTTTGAAAACCTGTATCTCAGCCTCCTGAGACTGATCATGTCTTTGTCCATCAAAGTAACCCTATGGGCATGAGCTGCACAGATATAGGCATCTTGGAAAAGCTCAATCATAAAGTCCTCAAAAGCCTCCTGGATACATGCCAATGCAGTTCTAGTCCACCTCATGGAAATCTTGTACTCCTCTGCAACTTGTCTGCACAGTCTCTGGAAGGGCAGTTTGGGAATTGCAAGATTGATGGCCTTTATGGACTTCCTTATCTCTCTTAGACATTTGACCCCCTGCTTGAACTTTCTCTTTGTAAGGAGAGGCTTAAGCTGCAGAGGCTTGGAAGCTTTCCTCTGATGTGTACCTTTCCTTTTGCTTGGTTTAGGGTCAGGTAGAGAAGAATCCTTCCTTTGAGATGTGCTCTTCTTTGTGCCAGCAGAGGTTGGTTTGCTAGGAACTTTGGAAGTGGATGGTTGGTTTGGTAAAGTAATAGCTGAAGCTTTGCTAGGCTGAGGAACTTCTTCTTCATCTTTGGATAGAGGCTCATCAACCTTCCTTGCAGTCTTCTTGGTCCTTGCCATCTTCAAAAGGAATAGGAATGATTGCTGCACAACAAACAACAAACATTAGTAATAAAAGTAAAAGATGTATATATAATTTTTACTATTATAATGGATGGTGACACCCCGTGTGCGATAACCATAGCATTGGAAGCTTTCAGCTTTCCAAGCGGCTCGCGCACGGAGTGACAAGCTGTAGGCATACAAACACATGCATACAAACACATGGTAAAATCCTCCTTGTGGACTTGGGGGTGCACATTATATGTGACACCCCATACACGAAATGACGAAGGGATTAATGTCTTCACACATACACAGATCGCGCACGGGGTGACTGTTGATCCAAGCGCGGGTAGAATCGGGTTGTGGAAGCGCCGCTAGAACCGGGTAAAATCTCCTTCAAAATGCACTCGATTTGGGTTTTGAGGAGCTTCTTGGGCTTGTATAGGGCACTATGTGCAAGTCCCTAGGCGCACCGCTTCTCCCTAGGCGCATACTAGCCGTTGCGCACACACTTCGAGGCGGAAACCGCTTCGCACACCCTTCGAGGCGGCGTTTTTGGCCATATAAACAACTTACCCAACCCGTTTTCCGCTTATTGTGCTTCACAAGGCTTAGAAATAAAGCCTCCATCCCTCCAAGTGACACCCCGCGACATCCCGTGCGCGAATTCTGAAGGTGTCGACCTCTTCATAGCACTAGGATTTCGCGTACCAAGTGTCACGCCGTGCACGAATTTATTGAGTGCCGACTTTCTCCTAACCCTCACAGCTCGCATAGCAAGTGACACAATTTGATGTAATTTTTTCTTGCTTGCTTAGATTTACAACTTGTATACTTGTTTATAAACCATTATTAGTTTTTTGCATTATGAAGGAAGGGTGGTTTATTTATATATTTTAGTCATAGAAGAAATTTACACACCATGTCATGTCTATTTCTTAATGTCTTGATGGACTTCTCTTTTCTCTTTCTCAGACATTTGTGGATTGTCATAATGGATACAGAGGATATACAAGAGACCGCTGATGACAGGCTGATGTCTTTTCTTTACAAAGTTAATGAACTTATGTCAAGATTTCAAAGTGTCAAAGAGATTTTTAATGCTGCCTTTGATCTTCAAGTACTTGTGGATGGCTTCTCCACACAAATTAGTGACTTGATAGAGATATATACAACATTGACCAGAGATCACATGCTTGACAATCTTGTTCATTTTGTTGATATATGCAAAGCAGGTAGCTTGTCAAGGACAGGTATTGCAAAGAAGTGGTCAAGACTTCATCCAGACTGGCAAAAGATCATAAAGCCTTGCAAATTTCATGGTAATATGCATTGCCAGTTGGTAGAGTATGACCTTGGACTTATCATTTTCTTCAGTGTACTCCCAACACCAGAGGGCAAACAGATTCCAAAGCAAATTTCTCAGGCTGAGGAAGACCAGGAGGAAGAGGAGATAGAGATGGAGTTCCATGAAGAGGAAGAGAAACTACAAAGCACTGAGATGCTGGACATTGCAAAATTTAAAGCAGAAAACATCACTAAAGTGGAGAATGTTGACATTGAGGATGAAGATGTTGATCCTTTGCATTGCACAACAACATTTCCCACATACAAAGTTAACAAAAAGGAATATGTTTTGCTGAATGACATTCAACATCTTTTTGATCTAAGGGAAGATTATGCTTTGGAAGTTTTGACTGAGTGGGGATCTAATGACATAGGATTTATTGATTACTCACCTTGCCCCTTAGCAGTCTTGGACACAGAGGCAAAAATTTTTATTGACAGCTCAAGTGTTGGAAAGCATGTGCAGGACATTGTTCTGAGATATGAGCAACAGGGTGTACCTTCTGAAGAGGAGTTCAATGAGATCCAGAAAAGGCTTAAAATAGAGCATATGGGAGAGGAAAAGACCAGAGATTATGAAGTAAGGCCAACTAAATCCATTGATATATGGGAACCTGCCTTGTTTGAGGAGGATGAGTCTCCTAAGGTATGTTTATGACCATTTTGCTTTGTCTAATTAATGTGCTGAACAATTAACCAAGACATATTTTTGCAGATTGAAATACTGGACACAGAAAAATTCCTTGGCAGGGGGAAGGGTTCCAGACCCTTAAATTTAGGAAGGAACCAGAGCTTGGGACACTTTATTGGGAAGCTCAACAAAGAGACTGTCATTATATTCCATAACAAGTTTACAAGAGAACCATTGCTGCCAATGCTTGCAATTAAAGCACTTGCAAAGGTTGTTGGTTCATATCAGCTTCCTCCAGGGTTAGAGAAGTTAATATTGGTGGAAAAGGAGGAAGCCACCAGAATTTTTGGATTCTTCCCTGGCCTTACTGGTTCTAGAGCTGGTTATTTTGCCACAATGGCATCCTATGTGCTTGCCCACTCTGGGGACCTCAAGAGACAAATGATAGGCTACAATAAGCAAAAGTTTCTGAAGTTTAGGGGTGAAGTTGATGTACCTTCATAAGAAGACTGACTTTGCTCAAACCTGTACTTTGGCCCACTTTCTACCTTGTCTCTCTCTTGTAGCTAGCCATTGTAAGAATTTTTCATTTGCAGATGAACTATTATATGAATTTTGTCTTTTCTGCTTGTTCTTGTGTAAGGCATTTGCTAAATCTGAGTTCAGTAGTGCTTTCTTTGTCATTTTTGATCTGGTTCTATGCCATATTTGTCTATAGAACCATTGGAAAACCTCAAGCAAGCTGTTTGCCTTCACTGTACCTCCTCAATGTCTTGTATGCTTGAAAAACTTGGTTCTTGCTTGATAATGGGATTTCTCCATGCCTTGTGTAGACCATATGGACAGGGAGCCCCATCTCTTTACAAACCAGGGAGTGTGATTGTAAATTATATGCTGGCAAAGTAAAAGTGTGTCAATAATTAGTAAGTATGAGATTAATCATATGCTGCCAAACTAAAAGTATGTACATATTAAAAAGGTAAGAAAATAAATAAAAAACTTACCATGTAATGTGTGAATTCTTGATCCCAAGCATCTTTCATTGCACTTCTGAAGTTATTGAGCACTTTCTTGAAATTTGGTAGATCATTTTTGCCCCAGGATGTCTTATCACAGTAGGAAAATACTTTGTCTAGCGATTCCCATACCTCTGCTTTTTTATTTCTTGATGTACCTTCAAGACCATGATCTTTGATGGCATTGTGGAGAGCTTTCCACTGGTTATGCTTCACATTGGATGAACCCTTCTTGGCATTTACCTTTCCTAGTTTGCCATGAAACCCTAGGAAAGCTCTGGACTTCACACCACCAACAGAGACCTTTCTAGGCACATTGTTTCCATTTGAAGACCTCTTCAGGTCTGTTTCAATCTTAACCTTACCACTGTGAAGGCCAATTTCTGATAAAACCCTTTCAATACATTTGATTGCAGCATCTCTAGCTGCTTTTGGCTGTAACTTCCATGCAAACCCCACATACAGATGTACAATTTTCTCCACAATTCTGCAAAGAGCATGTAGAGTGCATATGTGGACATTAGCGAGTGGAATATTTAAAACTGCTTTGAAGTTTGGATCTTGAGTATGCCTATTGGGTGCTTTGTTCCAATTTGCAGGATTACATTCTTTTGCTAATGCCATACAATACAGAAAAGGGCTCTTTGCCATAGCTCCTTTGGAGACATTGTACATACATTTAAGGGTTTTAAGGTCTCCTCCATGTGCCATTCCACCTTGTAACTTCCAAACCCTTCAAATTCAAGCTCTTTCCCTAATTCTTGTGCATTAATGACTTCGGGTATTGTTGTTTGATGGAAAACCCAATCCAGAACATCAAAGTCTTCACTCTCTACTTCAAAAGCACCTAGCCACTAGACATTCTTCTCCGATTGCACGCTGAAGTACTTGGTATCCTTCGGTTTCAATGCTCTATTCATTAAAGTTATGGAAATCCTCTCAATTTTTATGTTCTTAACAATCTCGCATTCATCAAGCTTTATCACAAAACTGACAACACCATTTGCTTCTGTATGCTCCAGCTCATAGAATCTGATCATCTCCTTGTGAAGTTTCTTCAAGTCAAGGAAAATATTATTGAACTCGTCAAATTGAAGATCCCTCTTTTTACCATGATAGGTACCATGAATGTGGTGAGGCTCACCCAACATCTCCATTATCCTCTCATTGATGTTTTTCCTTGCCTGCTGCACAATGGATGGCTTTGGAAGCAAAGAGGACCCGACTTTACATTGCTTTAACCTTGACTTCATATTTCTGAACAGCTTGCTATAAGCATCTCTGCTAATGCCTACCTTATCCATAGTATATTGCACATCCTCCTTGTCCAAGCAAGATCACTGAAAAATCCCTCAATGCACCGCTCCTTTGCCTTTTTAAACTTCTTCTCTGTGAAAATATTTTTGGCAATCTTGGGAGGTAAAAAATCACAATAATGTTTAGCTGCCATTTCCATGTTTGATGTAGAGTTTGGTTGTAGCAAAGTCCTAAATCAAAAGGTACAAAATTAACTGATTATTGATCTTGTCCAAATGACACCAACAAAATAAACAAACAGTGATCAACTAAATTAAAGTTAACTGAATATTAATCATTTAATAAAGAACAATAGCAATAGGGTCATAATAACAACCTAACAAAAAGATTAACAACCTAACAGAAGCATAATAATGTGGAGAAGAATCATAATACAACTTAACAAAGAAAAGTAACCTAAGCATATTAACAAAGAATAGTAGCAACTTAACAATATAAAATAAGCATATATACCTTGCTGCTCTGATTCTCCTGCTGCAAACTCCTCCACCACGTCTCAAGGCTTCAATGTTCTTTAACTTCTTTTCTCTTTGTCTGTTTCCTAACATTGTATTCTTTCTTCTAGCTTGTTTGAGCTGAGTTTGTAGCTTTCCGTTACTCTCTTTACATTCCTGAAGTTGTTGTTTAAGAGTATTTATCATTTGTTTGGCCAAATGATCTTCTAACTTCAAAATATCTCTCTCTGCCGCAAGACTCTGTGTATAACCCAGCAACCCTCTTTGACCATCACCCACAAATTTTATCAAAGATGAACAATTTGAGAATGGGGGAGTGATCTTTGTCATTGGGTCCACTGGATACAATCTTCCATCAGTCCATAGATCAATGTGTTTTTTTTAAATCTTGCCGAATTGCTTCAAATATGGACGAGGACACCTCTGCACATTTGTTTCTCTTACGCACTGGACAATATTCTTCATTTAGCTCAGTGTGTAGATGGTATAAGCTTCTCTTCTCCATGGAAGTTTGTTAGCAGTATTTGTTAGAGATAGTACTATAGGGAAAAGATCTGCAGATACGAGGAAGAAGACGACACAGAAAAGGTTTATTTCAGCTTTTGGAAATTTTGAATTTTGGGCCAGAACTGACGTTTTCGTTAGTTTTGGAGGGAGTTTTTTTTAGACTACTAAAGATCCTAGGAAGATTTGACAATGACATGTTTCGGCGGAGGTAAAAAGGACGCAAACTCACCTTTTTACAAACATTTCACTATTTTTTAAATTAAGTATATATTCTCTCTCTACATATTCTTACAGGGCACAAAAGTGACCTCAAAATTCCCCTGATGAGGCATTTACTTGAGTGATCTCTGTCTGAGGACATTGTTTGACCAAGTGGTTGTCACAGCTTTTGTGACAATCTGTTTATGGTTGAGGAGCTTCTTCTTGCATTTCCTCTTGGCTGTAAATAGGCTTTGACCTAGCTAAGCCGCTATTCACAATGAACCACAATGTCTTTTTGTCCATCTCATACCTTCTTTCTTTAGGTCAAAATGCAACAGGTGGAGGTTCTACCGGCCACACCACTCCATGTGTTTCTCGCATCATCTATCGCTTTGAAGGGCAATACCCACTTTGGTTGTTATAGTACATTGCATTTGGAACTAGTGCTTGTTTACTAGATGCTTTCAGCATTGGTGTGTATCTCATGTCTATAGGCATTCTAGCATGTGGCAGCGGATGTTGTTGTCCTAAGACAAGCTGTGTCCTTGAAACTCGTACTGGACTTGGTGCATTCCCCCTAATGTATTTGGGTCGAGTAGGTGCTATTGGAATAGGTTGTACTGGGGACAGTCTAACTTATCGATTGTCTACAAGTCTAACAATAGACTCTCCCAATCGTTCTCTCGCTTTTAGGCCTTCTACTATGCCTAGGTTCCTCTTTGATTTCATCTTCTAGCTCATATCCTCATGAGTGTCTCACAACAAGTGAGTCTTCCCAGAACTCTCTCTTGATTACTACTCTTTCTGCAAAAGGTAACCCTATTGTAGTTGGTTTAACGGTTGGTCCTTGACCTTCACTGAAATACATATATGATGGGAATAGTGGTGGTGCATTTGGTCCTGGGATGACCAGATAACCATGTCTATTGATATTTGGTCTTGGTATGGCATCTCAATGTAGCCTCAACTGCAATGATTGTGGTGTATTTGGTCCCACATTTTTCATTGATGGATAGATTGGCATTTCCACTCTCCTTGTCTAGTCTGATTGATACTTGATTGTATATTGGTCTTCTTTGAAGGGATTGGTTGTTATGTTGGAGATTGGTCCATTTGGAAGATTCACTTGAGGAGGAATGTATGCCATCTCTTTGATCATTTCATCTCTCTTTATTTCTCTAGGAGAGAATCTAGGTGGCTCTCTTTTTGGAATTCTCATAGGAATTCTTGTGTTTGGTGGAGGTATCTGTGGTCCTTCATTGACCAAATATTGGGTGATATCATTTAACGAGCAGCCAAAAGCAAGCCAGTGATAAAAAGCAAGCAACAAGAATTGGGTGAGCAACATCATGCACCTTTCAAAGGGAATTGATTGTAGAACTATCGAAGTTTTTTGACAAAGACATGAGAATTTGCATCAGCACAAATAATGACTTACATTTCTCATTGCTAGAAAGTTTTTAAATTTAAGACATACGATGATTCTAGAATGACTACCTTGCATTAACCAGCTTGCTTTTGAGGAAATAGATACATAAAATCAATGAAAATTTTGTTAAAGATAATGAGTTTCTATCTTTTGAAACTCACTACAGTCCATCCTAGCTATCCTTCTTTGAATGCAGCCACTAGTAGCTTAGCTCTCTAGCAAGGTTTCAAGACATATGCTACTAGCCTCTTTGTAGAAATTACAGTAGTCATCTTGCTTACACAAATGAATAGTAAAAATACACACTTAGATATTTTCTTTCTTGTCAAGGGTCAAAAAAATTATCAAATGACATATTGTGTGTCATTGCTGAGAGTTTAGCCTCTAGCTCTACCTTAAAGGCACCATATGAGAAATTTTCTCACCAAACAATAGGAGGTAATGCAACTTGTACTAAAGATAGTACATGTACTCATAGAATGAACCTACAAAAAAAACTCAAACATTCCATTTTATTTAATCATCTTGAGCTTATACAAATAGACTCTAGGAGGTTTAAGTAGAACAACAAAAAGTATGATCTAGAACATGGCATATAATTGTAAAATCCACCCAAGTATATTTCCAAAAGATTTAAATATAGAATTTAGGATAAATTTTATGATTTATTCCATTCCTAGTCACTATATACTCCATTCATACTCGATATTTTTAAAGGGCTTGACCACAACCACATATAGCTCCTCATATGCTCTTAATTAATGGCCTTGACCTAGTTGGCCTTTGTGAATTTTCAAGCATGCCATGCACAACCACATCATTGCATGTGTATCCCTTGGGTTTTACAGATTTTTCTAGTTCTCCTTTTCTTGACACATCCTAGATTGTTTATTTTTTAAAAGATAATCCCATCCGTAGGCTCCTTGTGAACATTTTTCTTATTACTTGTCTATAGGAGGATGCAAGACTACAAGCACATCAAGATAAACCTAGTGGGCTCCATAAGATCTTTTTTTGATGAATGCATGACTCTTTCCAATGGAGGAGGTGCAAGGTGATGCTATACGTTTCTAGGCAATACAAGGACTTTCTTGTTGATTACATGAGATCTAAATGTTGCTGCTAGATAGAGCTCTTAATGTGCTTGCGGTACCATGAGTTTTAGTAGGTAATTACATGGCATGGACATGCTACGATTTCCAACTTTGCCAAATCATGTTCTACTTGTCCTGATTAGCCACATATGAGGATGAGGTTTTGTAAAGCCGGGTTTTCTCATTAATGTACGTTCTTTTTGAGCTTCTTGACATTGTTGATAAGATTCATTTGTTCTCTCTATGATATCTCTCATTGCCATCTACATGTGTACATTGTTCACATGATAATTAAAAAATAGTGTATATTTGTATTTATTGTTGCAATTCGAATTTGTTGAAAGGCACAACAAGTCAATCCAAGAAAGCCACTGCAAGTCAATCCAATTGACAATCAATGTTGAAATACACAACAAGTCAATCCAAGAAAGCCACTACAAGTCAATCCAATGGACAATCAATGTTGAAATACACAACAAGTCAATCCAAGAAATCCACTGCAAGTCAATCCAATTGACAATCTCATTTTCTCAACCAATCTAAGTACAATCTCAAGACTAGGGGGTGGAGAAAGTGTCAACTTGTTTGAATGGAGCAACAACCATCTTGCTAGTTGAAGATGCTTGCCTAGTTTGCAATACATTGAGTCAATGCCCTTTGTGCCCCTTTTCCCCAAAGGTGAAACCCTATCTATGCCAATATTGCCAAGCCCAATGCACCAAGATACCAATGTTCAAACTCCATCAAGGTTGGGGGTCAATGGGTAGATGATCTCCACCATCAGATCGATTGTTCTTCTTGGTCATAATGAGGTGTTGCAACTATAGGATGGCAACCACATCAGTAGATAACATAAAATACAACAGCTTCAGCGCAGAAATTGACACATGAGCGACATGAATGCTAGTAGCAGTGTTGCAGTCAACACGTAAGAAAACATAATTCTCCTCTGTCTCCCTATCTTTGCTTGGTCCTGACTCCCCTGCCACAGCTGCCACGTAGCAATTTCTCATTGACCATCCTCCTCCCTGACCTTGAAGGCCAGGAATGGTTCTTAAGTGACCATTCCCTGCTCCTACCGATCGCCATGCGATTGTAGTATTACAAGGAATGGTCACTTAGGGACCATTACCTAGTCCAAAAACACACCGCTTCTTAACCCTGACATAGCTAGTGTTGTGCATGTTTATTGGAAGTTGCGGTGTTTCTCCTTATCTCTTAGACAATCTTACACATACACACATCCATTCATACACACCCACAAAGTCATCACCAATGTTCAAGTTTATTATGAAGAAGAAGCCGGTGAGCAACGCAAGCGCAAAACGGACCCGAGTGGCCTCTACGCCAGGCTTGTGCATGCAAAACTCGTCATGGGGAGTGAACAAGGGGCACCACCTAGCTTTGAGCGGCTAGGATTCAGACAACAGCGATTCAAATAACACTAACACAAAACACTGCGCACACACACACACACACACACACACACACACACACACACACACACACACACACACACACACACACACACACACACACACACACACACACACACACACACACACACACACACACACACAGAGAGAGAGAGAGAGAGAGAGAGAGAGAGAGAGAGAGAGAGAGAGAGAGAGAGAGAGAGAGAGAGAGAGAGAGAGAGAGATGGAGATGGAGGAGATGAAAACCCTTTCAGGGTGTGAGGGCAAACTTGATTCAAGATGGTATTTACAAAACCCTTTGTTTCGATGAGATGGAGTCCGCGGTGTGTGTGTGTGTGTGTGTGTGTGTGTGTGAGAGAGAGAGAGAGAGAGAGAGAGAGAGAGAGAGAGAGAGAGAGAGAGAGAGAGAGAGAGAGAGAGAGAGAGAGAGAGAGAGATCCTATAGTGCATTCTCTAGGGAATTTTCATGTGTGTGGATATCCTACTCTTGTGCATAGTGACCCTTGGAGTGAGTGTGTCTGCATGCCAACTTTGTCAAGTGCTGAACCTCCGATAGTGACCTCTCAGTGCTCTTTTATAGGTGCAAGCTGCATTATTTTAGTATAAATTGATTAGGTTTAGGGACCTAAGCCGGAGAGATAAAGCAGGCAATCGGGTCTTGGATGGTTGACTGGTGTTAGCAGCAAAGGAGCTAACTCGGATACCATTTTTCGGAGCTCTCATTGTAGAAACATTAATATTTTGATGAGTCAGGAATATTGTAACTTCGATTTTCCAGAGAAAATTTGTAATTGATGAGCCGGGGCTACAAGCTTTTAGATTGTATCAACCTGTTTTTAGTTAGAGCTCCTAGATTATTAGTTTTGACCACCAAAAACCTTGGCTAAGATATAAAAGCCAATTTTGTAAAGTTTATTATTAAGTTTTGGATAATAGAAACACAATGTGAGCTAATGGCACTCACTTCTCTCCTTCTTGCACTTCCTACTCCCTCCCCGGTTGTCACATTTGCAGTCGTGTCTGTTGCGTTGCAACCGCAGGTAAGAGCTCTACACATTGGCGTAAGCATTTCACGGTATTTTATAGCTCTTGGAGTTGCCGACCCGCAGCCTAATCTCATCATAAGTAGGAATTTACACTTTAAAATAAAAAATAAAGTATATGCGGGGTATTGGGACATCATTGCTAAGCATTTAGATGAATTCTGGGTTGAAAACGACTAGGTCAAAAACTCACTGTTGTTAATAATCTCGCGATTTTTACACTTGACCTAAAGTGAGATTTGAGACCATAACCATGTGTGCTTAGGTCTTATAAACATGTCCTAGAAGTTTCATTACGTTTGGATGTCATTTGATGCTGTAACGGATGTGATTTGTTTGCTGCGATGAGGGATTAGCTTTTGGTCATTTCAGTCATTTGAGTGTAGCTTGATTTAGATGCGAGTTGTTTGTTTTTTTCCAAGAGATTGACAACCTCTTGTAGCCTCTATGCACTAGTCGAGTTAGTTGCGTCCCATGGATTGACAATTATATTCGTGGTTCTCGCTATGTGTGCAATAAGATAGGAGTGAAGTTAGACACCTGTCCCACAACTGGTGCTTTGTTTTGGAAGAAATAAGAAAATGATGTTCTCCTAGGTGGGCCTTTGTGATCATCACCTAGAGAGAGGTGGAATATACAATTTGTTTTTACAAAGTTTGGCTTGGAAAATGGAAAATAAATTACCCTACGGATGTTTACTGAGGAAGTGCATTGTGGATGAGATGTTGATGAATCGAAGGCTTCACTGGTGCGTTGGTATAGTGCGCTCGCCATCTTCGGTGCTGATTGGGGCATGAATTCAATGTAATTCTTTGATTTACTATCGCCATCGTGTGGTTTGGGTCCTTCGTCTGTCAAGCATTGATATCCATTCCTTTGTTTTTTTCTGCTTCTTGTGCGTGCTGTGTGCGCGTTTTGTTGGTGCGTATGTGACTGTGTGCGTGTGCTTATGCGTGTAGTGTATGTATGTATGTGTACGCTCACAAAGGGGGCCGCCACCCTTGGCACAAGATGGTTTGTGGCGGCCCTCTCTCTCTCTCTCTCTCTCTCCAATGATGCACATCCCTATTCAGGCTAGGCCAAAGAATATTTTCTGTAGAATCTTCCTACTAGTAATATCTAGAGCAAAGTGGCCACCACAAACACCATCATGGCAACTTGAGATCACCTCCGTGATTTCATTGGAGATTGGCACTTGCTTGAGGATCTGGTATTTGCCCTTGCAATACAAGGTGCTGTTTATAAGGTGGTATCTTGTTGCCTTTTGGACAAGCCATTGTTTCTAGCCCTTGGTATACCCTTCATGACATTCTCCTATATCCAAGAAGCTGATGATATCCGGCATAGCATCACTACCCTGAAGGAGAAGCAGCTTCATCTTGATTGCTCCTCTGGGAACATCTTGTATTCTTTCTTGGCTAGAGCATCGGATTTTTGATTTTCTGCCCTATGGATATGAAATAACCGCATCGCTTAAAATTTTCTTGCAAGATCATTAACTTGGTGTAATTGGCCAAGTAAAACCTGATTTTTACAGACCCAAGTGCCATTTATCTACTTTATTAGGAGCATGGCATTGCCAAACACATTTAGGCATTGAACCCCTTGTAAAATACATTGTTCTAATCCAAGAATTAGGGCTACAGGCTTCGTTGTTGGAGTGGGAGTGTAGTAGCTTCCCAATAGAGAAGGCCTTTTCCCTTTGCTCATTGAAAATGATGATGCCAGCTGTAGCCTGTTCCACTGTTCTTTTGTAAGCTCCATCAAGGAAAAGAGAGTGAGCTTCTTCTAGCTTAGAACCTTCTATTATTGCTGTCACTCCTTTACCTTTTGTGCTAACCTTTAGCTTATTCTAATAGTGAGAATGAGTAAGAATACCTGCTAGAATAGCTCAGGTGGGTGGAGTTCTCCACTTGCATAGTGTAATCAAACTCTTGTAATCTAACAAGCCACTTAGAGATTCTAGATGAGACATCCATGTGTTGCATTACATACAGAAAGACTTCTTCCATTGCTAGAGTTACAAAGGGTATAGGCAATAGATAAGAGTGGAACTTTGTAGTGGCAAACATCAATGCAAGCACCATGTGCTCTACCGTGGTGAATCTTTCTTCTGATGGGGTCATGACACGACTAGAGAAGTAGATAGGATGCATGAAAGAGGTTTGGGGGTCCTTCTGCATTAGTACTACCCCAAGTGTACCACTTCCTACACTGGAGTTAACATAAAATGGCTCATCCCATCTAGGAGGTGCAATGGTGGGAAGTGAAGCCAGCATCTGTTTCACTTCTCTGAATTGTTGCTCATTTTATTCACTCCATAGGAAGACATCTCTATGGGTGACTTGTTGTAAAGGGAGAACCACTTGAGAGAGCAAGTGAATGAACTTGCTCAACTACCTTACCTTATGAAGGAAAGAGACCAATTTCTTAGTTGTTGTGGGTGATGAAAAAGATACTAAAGCTTGAACCTTGCTTGGGTCAGCCTCAATTCCTTTGGCTGAAATTACATGGCCGAGAAGAGTGACCTTGCTTTCACCAATGTGACACTTATCTAGTTAAGCTGGCCACCCCAAAGTTTGCAGCCTAGCCAGGCCATCATAGACCTTGCTCAAATGGAGGGAGTGAGAGCTGTAGATGCAAAAATCATCTATAAAACCCGTATTGACTTACCAAAGTATGGTTGGAAGGCAAAAGTTACATAGCGTTGGAATGTGATCGGAGCGTGGTCAGACCAAAAGGCATCACTCTGTAAGCAAAACATCCCCATGGTGTTATGAAGGTTGTCTTTTTCTGGTCTTCTTCAGCAATGCTAATCCTGAGTAGCCATCACATACTGTGTATCACTCATGACCTGCTACCTCGTTGTTTGATAATATCGCCTTGGAATGGGAGGGGAAAATGATCCCTCTTTGTTGCTACATTGAGAGGTTTGTAGTCTACACAGACCCTCCATTTACCGTTCTTCTTTGGTGTGACCACCACTGGAGAGACCCACTCCGAGTCTTTGACGGGGTAAATGAAACCTGCTTGTAGCAAATTCGTTACCTCTTTGAGCAATGCCTCTTTTTGAACTACCCCAAGACTTCTGAGCTTTTGCACTACAGACTTACTTCCTTCCTTGAGTCTTATGCAGTGCCGCACCACTGTGATGCCTGTGATCTTGTCATAACTATCAATGAAAAGTGTGGTGAAGTTCCCCAGCATAGAGATGTACTCTTCTCTCTCTTCACTAGCTAACTCACTGGAGAGCATCTGATGTAACTTGTATCCACCAAGGGTTGCGTACCTGATGGTCCCTCTTGGTCCTTTGGCGGTGCTTCAGACTGTGTCAATCTCTTTGGATCTCTGAGGATGACTCCCATCACTTCGATGCTACTATCACTCTCTTCAATTGTTGTCGTCTCTTCTCCTGAGGTGGTCGAAGAGTCACTGATGAATTCATCTTCCGTTGCCTCCAAGATCATGTTGTGTTGTTTACTAGTCTTCATGTCATAGAATATGGGCTTTCCCTTAGCATCCTTCATCTGGATCATTTTGGTACTCTAGTCCTGCTTAGCCTCCATAGCCATGAGCCATGGCCTTTCGAGAATGATAGGGTAGCCCTCTCCTTTGTGTGGCATGATAAAAAATGTCTATCTCCACTTCTATGTTGAATGCCTTCACCTTGACTGCATTCACAATGCCTACACACTTCACTTTAACATTATTTGACATTTTGGCTCGGCAAGGTGCCGGCCTACTTACCTCTAGGCCTATATAGTGCATCGTTTTTTCACTCATGATGCATATTTGTGTGCCACCATCTATGTAGATGTTTGAGATGCGTTGCCCCTTGATGTGGGAATCCGTGATAGGTAGGATGACGTCTAGATTCCTCCCAGAGATAGCCCCAGCTATCCTTGGTCTTGACTTTCCAGTACTTACCATCTTCATCCATTGTCTCCTCATCCTAGGTGCAAGATGGAGTCATTGGGGCCATGTTATTTTGGGACCCTGAACTAGGTCATATGGTTTAGCATACTCGCCCAACAAAAAATCCATGATGTCAATCTTCCACCAAGGCTTAGACGCATGTTTGCTAGACTCTTCTTTTCTTTTCATATTTTCCTCCCTTTGAGAGCCTCTTTGTGCCTGGCATGCTTCACTCCCATGTGCTCCACTTCTTCTAATTTTCCTTTTCCTTTGTCCTTCTCTTTGAAACGCTCTTCTGCCTTCGCCTTTCCTTTAGCTTCAAGAGTGATGTCACTTACTGCTTGGTTTCCAGCAGGTGGTGGGGGTAGAGGTGGAATGAGAGGTTGCGGTGGTGGTGGTGGTTGTATGGGCAGTCGAAGGATTTGGACCAATGGAATTGGCTTTGGTTGCCTGGGAGGTGGTGGCCGCGCCCTTGGTGGAGAAATTTGATTGTGCCTTACGCCTCTATTATTGAAGTTCTGCCTTCTTGGATGAGGATAGTACTACATGCCGTGGCCGTCCTCTCCACAGTTGTAACAATGGTAGTCTTGATTCTGTCTTTGCTCCCCTCTTTCTTGCTCAAGATTTTTGGCAAGTGCATGCACTTGCTGCACAAAATGTACTAAAAGATTCTGAAACTGGTTGGTGATTTGACTGAGCAGGTCTTGTTGATCTTTAGTCGGTTTTTGTGGTTGATTCCTCTAGACAACTGCGGTACGGTGCGACTAGGTGTGGTCGGGTTCTACCGGGTTCCTCTTCCTCGGTAGTTATGGCTTGTAGATACAATTTCTTATCTTTAAGGCGGGCCACTTTACCTGCTACCTCATATGTAGCAGGAAACCGTCCCTTCACCTTCTCTTTAAGAATTGGCCACCATAAACCAACCACAAACCGGTCTTTCTTTAGGAAATCGGATGCCCCTTTTCCTCCCTTAGCGATGCAACCCATCGTCCCCATAGATCCACGAACATAGATTCATATGCCGCATATTCAACCATACTTCCTTGCTTCAACTCCATCAGCAATTGCCACAATTTCTTCGATGTGGTGCCTTCTCTAAAGCGCCTTAGAAATGCTGCTCTTAGTAGGTCCTACCTCTCCTTGGTGGCTTGCACCAAGGCGTTGTACCCTAATCTTGCTTCCACTTTCATTAATTGTGGAAAAATACGCAAACGTGCAGCATTGTCATCCCTTCCAAAGAGAACACATGCTATTTCAAGATTATCTAGGAAATCCAAAGCATCTTCCCCCACCTTACCCATGAAGGTTGGGAAGGAAACATTTGCCATTGCAAAACACAATTTTCAAACTCTTTTTTTTTCTTTAAAAAAAAAAAACACAAGTAGCTTAGCAACTTATAGTGTCTTCTTACAAGGTTGGGTGGATAGATCAAAACAGGATGAAAATTGAAACATTAAAGGAGTGATGGTAATCCAACACGGGGAGGATAATGGGATTTGGGGAGCTAAGGATCTCTCCTAGCACTGCAGCACCAAACAAAAACACAATCTTCTGCTAATAGAAGATCTTCCTATCTACATATATATGTGCGTACATGTGTTACAAAAATCTAAACAAAAAAGCGCTTGGTTTGTTATCCATGATGCCTAGAGTGTAGAGTACTCACTTATACCCTTACCATGTTGGTGTTGACAAGTCGGCACATCCACATGAGTTCATCACCCTTCATAGGCTTCACCTTCCCTTCATTCCTCAGCATGTATGGAGTGATGGCGACATGTTTGACCACACCTAGCCTTTTAGCTAGCAACAATTGCAAGTAGTTACCATAATTGGCTCGTTGCATGAATTCCACACCATTTAATTGTAGCTCATCTTCGGCCCACTAGGTTTCACCCGTGGTATACAATTTCTTCAGGATGAGTTGTATGGAGAGAGGAGGAAGTTCCTCTACGTGCCTTCCAAAACAGCGAGGACAGTAGCCAAACCACTACTCTCTAGGGCATGGGAACCTCCTTATCACCTCTCTTTGGGGTTGTCGAAGTTGGCACGAGCAGCCCCTTTGGGCCACTTAAGAGCAAAGGCTACACTTCTATTTTCAGGCTCCTTGGGGAAGAGAGGCTTTACTAACCTCTTTCCTTCCTTAATATGGATTATTTCTTTGCGGTGGACATCGATGTAGAGGATTTCCGCTTCTCCTTTACTTTCATTGATGTCAGTCATTGATAGAGTGCGGTGGGGGACAGCAATGAGAGCAGCCTGCTTCCCTCCCTTGGGTGGCTCTTGATTCATGGTTAGAATGAGAGATGTGAGATGGAGAACTTACTTTTTGGATGTTGATGACGGTGTATTTTGGCAGAAGCACTTTAATGAAGGCTCTTAGTGCTTCTTCAATTTCTTCCTCCTCCATTCTCCAATTGGAGAATTCCCGCAGCCACTCGTCCATGCTCAACAACGTGCATCGTTTTCAGCATTGTAAGCTGAAGGATTTCCAGAAACCCTCCTGTGTGGGGGAACCAAATAAAGAGCACAAGCACAAAACAGATCCCAGCGGCCTCTACGCCAGGCCCGTGCACACAGAACTCGTCGGGGAGTGAACAGGGGGCACCACCTAGCTTTGAGCGGCTAGGACGTGGACAACAACAATTCAAATAACACTAACACAACACATCAGAGAGAGAGAGAGAGAGAGAGAGAGAGAGAGAGAGAGAGAGAGAGAGAGAGAGAGAGAGAGAGAGAGAGAGAGAGAGAGAGAGAGAGAGAGAGAGAGGGATGAAAACCCTTTGGGAGTGTTGGAGCAAACTCAATTCAAGATGGTATTTACAAAACCATTTGTTTAGGCAAGATGGAGTCCGCGGAGAGGGGGGGGAGATGAAGGAGTACGAGCGGAAGTGCGACGCGAGAGAGAGTGCGAGAAGAAGAGCACGACGATATGGTGAACTCGCTCTACTGCAATGTGTAGAGCATAGTGAGTCCTTATTAGGTTTTTACAAAAGAATATGTGTACATACCTGGCGGCCCGCCCACTTACCTGGGCGACCACATTGGGCTTTATACCCCAACAACCTCCCACTTAAAGTCCAATGTGGTACTTTAAGTGTGAGAGAAGATACTATACAAGCTAATATACAAGAGATGTAGAGAAGTGATGTACCACCCTACACCTAACTGCTTGCAAAAATGCGCAAAGCTCTCTGAGGGAAGTCCTTTTGTAAGTAGATCAGCAGTATTTTCTATGGTGTGAACTTTGACAAGATGAAGTTGCTTATCCTCGAGCATTTCCCTGATGAAATGATACTTCACATCCACATGCTTTGTCTTTGAGTGATAAACTGGATTGCGAGCCAATTGTATAGCACTTTGACTATCACAATATAACACAGGCATCTCTTCTTTGATTCCCAAATCTGTTACTAGTCGATTAAGCCAAATTGATTCTTTGCATGCCTCTGATGCTGCAACATATTCAGCCTCTGTAGTAGACTGAGTAACACAATCTTGTAATCTAGAACGCCATGATACTGCTCCACCAGCCAATGTAAAGACATACCCTGACGTAGACCTTCGGTTGTCTAAGTCACTTGCATAATCTGAGTCTGTAAAACCCTTTACACTTAGCTCCTGACTCCCATAGCATATACGCATACTCTTTGTAGCTTTCAGGTATCTCAATATTCCTTTCACTGCCTCCCAATGTTTCTTGCCTGGGTTTGACATGTATCGACTTACTACTCCCACTACAAATGCAATGTCTGGGCGAGTAGCAATCATTGCATACATCAAACTACCCGCTGCAGACGCATATGGAATCTTATCCATTTCAGCCTGTTCTTCCTCAGACACAGGACAATCTTGTTTGCTAAGTTTCACATATGGTGGCAATGGAACACTCAGTGCCTTTCCCTTCTCCATATTGAAACATCGCAAAACCTTGTCAATATACTCTGTTTGAGATAACCAAATCAACTTCTTTGATCTGTCTCTCTCAATGCGCATACCAAGTATATGACTTGCCTCACCCATGTCTTTCATGTCAAACGATTTTGCCATCTTTGACTTCAAAGCTGAAATTTCTTCCAAGTGCTTGCCAGCAATCAACATGTCATCCACATACAAAATAAGGATCAGCCAACTGCCATCCTTAGCCTTCTTTGTATATAGACGGTGATCGAACTCACTACGTTTGTAGCCTTGAGAAAGCATAAACTTGTGGAATTTATGGTACCATGCCCTCGGTGATTGTTTTAAGCCATAAAGACTCTTTAACAACTGGCATACCCAATCTTCCTTGCCTTTCTCAACAAACCCTTCTGGCTGTTGCATGTAAATTTCCACATCTAAATCACCATGCAAGAACGCTGTCTTGACATCCATTAGGTGCAACACCAAATCTAATATGGCAACCAATGCAAGAAAGCATCTCAATGTAGTCATCTTGACCACCGGAGAGAAGACTTCATCAAAGTCAATGCCTTGTTCTTGCTTAAAGCCCTTGGCAACAAGCGTTGCTTTGTACTTTGGTTGACTATCATGAGCGGTGATCTTATACCTGTAAACCCATTTACAAGGTAGAGCCTTTTTGCCCCGTGGTAATTTAACTAGCTTCCATGTCTGGTTTTTATGTAGAGCTGTCATCTCTGACTGCTTGGCCAATTGTCAATTCCCGGAGTCCTTCATTTGCACTGCTTCCTTGTAACATGAAGGCTCATTGCAATCAGTCAACATGACATAGTTCATAGATGGAACAAACCTATCAATAATTCGCGTGATACGTCCAGATCTACGCACAATAGGTGGCTCAGGCTCAGCCACAACTTGTGGTTCCACTCTATCCTGTCCTTGCTCCTCTTGAGCCTTGACATTTTGTCTTGCACGTGCAGGTCCATCTTCTTGGAAGACAACTCTTCTAATCTCCTCAACCCTCTCTGGTTTAGAATGATATTTGGATTCATTAAAGTGAACATCATTGCTGCGGACAACCTTTCTGGATTGGGGATCCCAAAGTCTGTACCCCATCTCACCAAAATTACCATAGCCTAGAAAGATGCACTTTCTACTCTTTGGCTCAAGTTTGTTCCTAAATTCCTTTGGAACGTGAGTATATGCCTCACAGCCAAAGACTCTGAGATGATTGTATGAGGGCATTTTGCCTGACCATACCATCTCTGGCACTGAATCCTTCTGCAAAACCTTGCTAGGAGATCTATTTACAAGATGAACAGCTGTTGATACAGCTTCAGCCCAAAACCCATTTGGCAGCTGTGCATTAGACAACATACTTCTGACCTTCTCTTGTATGGTCCTATTCATCCTCTCAGCAACACCATTTTGAGGAGGATTGTAAGGAGCAGTAAGTTCACGTTTTATACCTTTTGACTCACAAAAGTCCTGAAAGGCCTTTGAAACATACTCTCCACCATTGTCAGTGCGTAAGCATTTAAGCTTCTTGCCACTCTGATTCTCCACAAGTGTCACAAACGTTTTGAAAACACTAAACTCTTCATCCTTGTGCTTGAGAAAGTAAACCCATACTTTCCTCGAGTAATCATCTATAAATGTCATAGAGTAAGAAGCTCCCCCTAGAGATAGGTTAGGCATAGGTCCACACAAATCACTATGAACAAGTGCCAACTGTGTATCTCTTCTACTGCTTCTATGCTTATGTGGCTGTTGTGTTTGCTTACCATACAGACAATGTTCACAGAATTCAAAATCATTAAATGAAAAGCCAGGAAAATAACCAGAACGAGACAAGATTTCCATTCCCTTCTTGAACATATGTCCTAACCGGCTATGCCACAAAGAAACGTTCGGCTAATCGGTTACATTGATTACATTTTTAGAGACATTTGATACATAAATCATGTAAAGTCCTCCAGAATTTACTCCATGTGCTACTGTCATAGAACCCTTGGATATCTTCCACATGTTCTGTCCAAAAGTGGCGACGTAGCCAGCATCATCAAGTAAACCTGTGTTGATCAAGCTCTTTGTAATTGTGGGAACATGTCTCACATTCTTCAGCGTGAAAGAAGAGCCATTTTGAAACTTCAATTGAACATCTCCAACACCTAAGATCTCACATGTCTGCCCATTGCCTAGCCGAACATGATCTTTAGTGGTCACATAAGAGGTAAACCACTCCTTGTTTGGAGACACATGAAGTGATGCCCCTGAGTCTATAATCTAGTCACTCAGTGCATTTCCATCAGATGCTGTAAGAAGAACTGAGTCCATTGTATTCTTCAAGAAGTAGATGTCTCTTGACACTAGACTGTCATCCTCTGCAACAGTGTTTGTCACATTTATTTCTTGAATCTTCACTGAGGACTTGTTCTTCTCACCATGGTCTTCAACTTTCTCTTTGCCTTTTTCTGCTTTCCATTCTCTGCAGTCTCTTTTCATGTGACCCTTCTTGCCACAATGGTAGCATTCTATGTCACTCTTGCCTTTAGCCCTGCGGGACTTGCTACGAGACTGATTCCTCTTTCCACCTTTGTACTTTTCTTTGGTCCTTCCCCTGAAAACTAAGGCTGTTCCTTTGAGTTTGTCCATTGTCTTTCTATTGGTTTCTTTAGTAAGCAGACTTCCTTCGACACCTGCTATGTTCAAACCATCTGGAGGTGCAGAATTACTCAAAGCTGTGCGAAAAGTGTCCCAACTTTCCGGCAATGTGATCAACAGGAACATAGATCTAACAGGTTCATCAAACTTGACACCTTGAGCTGACAACTGACTATAGATTGTGTTGAATTCATTCAGATGATTGGACATAGGTGTCCCTTATTTCATCTTCAAGTCAACAAGATTCTTAAGCCAATATACCTGTGAAGCTGCACTCTGCTTCTCATAAAGATCACTCAGCTTTAACCATGCTTGATAAGGCGACATCTCGTCTGCTACATTGAAGTAAACGCTTTCTGCCAAAGTCAGCATAATGGTAGAAAGTGCCAATTCATCCATTTCGCTCCATTCATCTTCGTCCATATCTTCTGGTTTTATCCCCTTGAGCTTTATAGGTTTTATCTGCTTCTTTTTTACCAACACGTGCCAAATCTGCTTCTTCCACAATGGGAAATTGGTTCCATCCAGCTTCTTGATATTGTAAAGAGCAGTGTCCTGTGATCCAGCCATAGCTATGCTTCATAGTAGTTTACTTTTCTGGGAAAAATTCGGCAGAGTTTCCCCTGTAAACTGACCATTGAACCAATATCAACCTGTCAAATGAACCACGAAAGCTTCAGATTCTGCAGAAATTTTGGCAAAGTCTCCTTTGTAAAATGGTTCTGGTGTACTAAAAACAGACCAAAAAACAACTCAAAAAACAACTGTCTCTCTGACAGTGTTAGCTGCGGGTAAACCTGTCCTGGCACCTGTACTGTCTCTCACTGTCCTGTAAGCATAGACTGTGACAATGCCTCAACGGCAGTAAAGCAAAGATGCAATCCCAATTGTCTAACTCACAGTCAATACATCCTAGCTGCCTATCTAAGGGTGCTCGAGGGATCGCTCCAAGACCTGTATCACCGAAAGGATCTCAACATTCGAGAATCCCCCAGCTCAATAAAACCTCACTCGACCCTCAACAAAGGCTGCAGTAAATCTGACAGTACATAGACTTCCCACAAAGTCATACATCCACAAATTTCCCACTGTATGCTATAACCGCTGTGGCGGTTGTTTGCTGCGTGACTCATAGCCAGCAAACCCTCAACAGACATACATCATCTCTGACAATACATCCCATGTGGAATTACCTGCAATTCTAGGATGAAATTTGGAATATCAAGCAGCAAACACAAGCTACCGGATGAACTAGTGGATGTCGCCTACACTCTGTGTATAGATGCGCCCGTGTCATATGTGACACGCCTCCGAGAACTGTGAGCCGTCCTTCGATGTGTAGACAGCCACAAATCAACACTCTAGGAGTGTCGATATCCTCAGCACCTGCAGTCGTAGGCCAAAAACCCCAAATTTGTAGAGTCGGATTTGCACCCGTCGAGACCACGTAGTCGAAAATGGCCTGTGCAGACCTTTGTCGAAGCCGAACGGTGGCCAAGAACGGGGCCGTGTCTTTGCTTGTCGAATTTCACTCCAATCTGAGTTGGTGACTCTAGCCTCCTGCAGTGCTGCCCCGAGCCTCGATCTGAGCTCTGATACCAGTTGAAGGAGTACGAGCGGAAGTGCGACGCGAGAGAGAGTGCGAGAAGAAGAGCACGACGATATGGTGAACTCGCTCTACTGTAATGTGTAGAGCATAGTGAGTTCTTATTAGGTTTTTACAAAAGAATATGTGTACATACCTGGCGGCCCGCCCACTTACCTGGGCGACCACATTGGGCTTTATACCCCAACAAGAGAGAGAGAGAGAGAGAGAGAGAGAGAGAGAGAGAGAGAGAGAGAGAGAGAGAGAGAGAGAGAGAGAGAGAGAGTTAGAGAGAGCCTATAGTACATTCTCCAGGTAATTTTCATGTGTGCGGATGTGCGCTCCTTGCCACACTGTCGAAGCAAGGGACTTGCCTAACGTTGTGTGCAAGCCACAGATGGCTCCAAGCACATAACTAGCTTAACTAGTAAGCTTAAAAGAGGGCAATGGTGTGTCACTCACCGCTCTATGCTCCTGCCGTGGAGGATTCCTCGCCGCGAAGAAGAAGGAGACGCCGCTACATCGCGCTCAACCGCTTCACCGCCGTCGTGCCGCCGCAATGCTCGATCACACACACACACACACAGTCTCTCTCTCTCTCTCTCTCTCAAGTACACACACACACACACACACTAGTACACAAGGAGATGGAGCAAGAGCACCTTTATTGCATTGCACAAATGAGAGAATGAGTGAATTTTAGGTTTAGTTGGCTTTTATATGAGCTCACCCCATTCACACTTGGGCGCCCATGCTTAGCCAACTAATCCCTTGAATGTCCCAGTTAGAGTGCGCCTCTCATCGGCGATCACTCTTACCCTTTTCCTATTGGAAAGACAAGCACGGTACCTGACTCTACCAAATAAATAATACAATGTCCACCGTAGGTTACAACGTCCGTCTCGTAGGTGATAGGGTGTCCGTGAGCCGTGAGGGTTAACATGCCCCCCTTCCTGATGTAGATTCCGTCCTCGGAAGCTATTGAGTTGAAGCTCGTTGGTCGAGGTGGAAGAGCATTTGAGATGAATGTCCTTAGCCTTCTTCAGTCACTGCAAAATCAAACAACATTGCACAGTAATTGCATTCTCATAAGCGATTAAAAAGCATATGCAATTTTAGGCAGACAATTGATTGGTAACAGAATTTTAAACAATTTGTCAGCAATAAGCATTAAATTGCAATGTAATCAAATGCATAAACAGATGTAAAGGCAAAAAATTAAACAAGTCTGGGGTCACTAATTTAACGGTCGAAAGGCACTAGAGATCGACTATCAATACCATGGGTAATCTTCTTAGTTTTCTCTGGTTAATTAAGTTGTTTAATCGCGAGAGCCAAGTATTTCATGTTCGAGGGCTGACCAGAGGCTATACCTAGAGGACATTGTAGTTAAGCTACGATAAAAGGAATTTCTCATGAAATCATCGCCTGACTGATCACCTTTTCTTTGACCCCCCAAAGTCTTTTCACAGTGATTCAATTTTGATGTGTGTGATTATTTTGTATGCCTTGGTTTTTTTGCTTTTCAAGGAAAAGCGCCCACACTGGGAACCTCTAGGGCTCTAGTACCATAGGCGATACATGTGAGTGGAGTACCAATTTAAGCAAGGATTTCTCTTCCAGCTTAAAATTTTACATTGTGGCACTTTGTTATTTTTTTGTGTTGTTTGTTTTCATCATTTTAATTTTGTAGCTTTGGGGGGTCATATAACTCTGATACACCTCCCCAGGCTCATCACACTAGTAAACTCCCTTTATAATACTTAAGCTAAAGGTCAATAGGGTCAAGCCCACTAGAAAGCCCTAGTACATTTCACACAATGATGCCTAAATTGGATTAAGAACCTAAGTAACCATTGCTTATTAGGAAGGCATTCCCCATGGTATTAAGAGAAGATTTCTAACACCTAGCTTGGTCAAACTAGCTTAGTCGGACTGCTTGATTTTTAAACCTAGACAAGTGATTATGACAAAAAATTACATTGAATTAAATGTTTGATACTAAGCAAATGCGGTGAATATTAGGCTACCAATCACAATTAAAGTAGACAAACATGGATGCAAAATAGATAGGGGCAATGCTAATGGACAAAAAACACCTGTTTGTGTTGATGGTCGCGCTTGATCTGAAGTGTGAATGAGAGAACGGTTCCATGAAGGTCCAAATCCTATCAATAGCAACACGCTCCTGTACACACTAGGAAACAAAAGGAATACCTCCAGGAGGCACATTAGTGGGAAAAGGTACCAACACTTATTGAACACAACAAAAAACATAAGGAACCCTAACCTAATTATTTGCACTCCCCCTAGAGAGTCAAGGGAATAGGATATTGTAGAGGTTGGGGGGAAACCCTAAGGCTAAACCCCTATCCTCATCGTCGAGATAAACAAGTCATCATCCATGAGACCATATGTGCCATCCGTGTAGTCCTGTAAATTTTCTTCTTCATCATAGGTGCCCATGTTTACTAAGAAGGTCACTAGATGCCTGTAGTCATCTTGGTCAAAAGGGTAGGCTTGTGCAATGGGAGAAACACTCTCTACTAAGTATGGATCAGACGTGGTCAAGAGACGTATCAGCCATTCTAACTCCTCAAAATTCCTCTCACATGCTAGCGTACCTATCAAATCCCATTCACATGCAAGCACTGGAAAGACCATGTGAAATATTTGTGAAAAGTAACGAGGGTACGTCTCACCCAAGTCAGGAGTGGATGACTCTAGCGTACTAGCCATATCTGTACACGCAAATAGATGATGGTTAGAGTGCAAGTATTACAAGGGTCGTGTTCTTGTGCATAATTTGTTTTTATGATTTTGTGTTATGGCTCTTGCTCTTTTACTTTTTTATCTTGTTTTTGTGAGTGTAAGGCTTTATATATACATTTCCTAAGATTGGAGATTAAGAGGTCAGGGAGAAAGGTTGAGAGGGACGCAAGTGAATAATGGATGTCCACAAACACTCCCCCCTTCCTTGGGTAGATCATACCGTTTGAAATGATGTCGTCACCCTTTGAAACCAGTTGTTCCAAGTTGTTATAGGTGAAGATTTTTGCCAGTAGTTTTCTATTACCTTAGGTGCCTCGTCGAGTTGCAAGGGTGGTAAGGTACTCTCCCAGGATCTAACTTGAAGTGGTTCATCAGGTGATTCTTGAACACTGGAAGGTGTGGATTCCTTTGTAGCTTCATGGAGGTCCACTATTGTAGGTGGAGGTTGTGTAGAAGCTTTTACCTCTATGGATGTATTACATGAGGAGCTAGAAGCTTCATGGAACTCCCCCCTTCCTGAGCTAGGTGGAATAAATTGGTTTTGCCTTGGAGCCCAAACTAGCTCTGGACTAGGTGTGTAGCATTCTGTGATCTTTCCCTTCCCACGGTCTGCCATTGGCTTTAGCGTTACACTGTTTGACTCATATGGGTTTGTTGTCGATAGGGAAGGACACATTTTACGTTTAGGTACCCAAATTTTCTCATTTCCATCATAGTAGCCTTGGGCTTCTAATAGTCGTTTTGGAATCCATCGTGATTTGGTCTTGAATCTCCTAGAGCGCGCTCTTGGTTTTCCAGGGAAATTTTTTCTTGGAATGGATGGGAGGGTTGAGGTAGTTGGAAGTAAGGCCTTGGGGACCCATTGATATGTACTCTAAGGTCGTGCAGGTTGAGTACTTGCAATATTACTGTTTGCTGCAACTACAAGTGTTGAAGTGCTAGGTTCATGGGTAGCCGGAAAAGACGAGTTAACCACCTTGGCTTGTGAATGTTGGCTATCCTTCAACTTTGCTAGAGTTTGCAATGTAGGTGACTTTGCTTGAATGATAGGGGTAAGAGTCGGTGGTCGCGTCGTGATACTACCAGTATCCCAATCAATAGTGCATTTGGTTGCCAACATCCACGTGCGTCCCAGGTTTACGTTGCCTTCCATAGCTCCCGCGGGCATGACTAGAAACCTCTGCACTATGCTTCCATTATCATAGACAATAGGGGTCTGAAGGACTCCAAGAATAGCAGTTTTCTTTTTATTAATGCCCTTGACTTGCATCGTACTCGGGGATAGGGTCGGTTTCCCTAATTGACACCAAACTCCATAGGATAACAAATTGTATTTAGCTCCCGTATCTAATAAGGCATTGTATAGTAATTTCCCATAGGGACTATTTAGCTCAATTGGGTATCGTAGGGGTGGCTCAGATTCTAATGAGTCGTCATCCGTGTCCTCAAAAAATGCTTGCATGATTCCCAGATTAGCCTCTCGTTGGCGTCTAAGACGTTGTTGTCGTTCTCGAGCCTCAACTCTTGCTTGGATTTTTCTAAGCTCTGCTTGTTCCTTGGCAGCCTTCTTTTGATGGATGGCTTGCAACTCTTCTTGGTTTAGAGGATCATAATATCTTTTGAATTTACTCCCATTAAGGAATCCAATGGTTTCAACTCCATCTAGAGTCTCCACACGAATGGTACCTTGCGGGGTAATTTCACACACTCGATATGGTCCCTTACCAGCGTATTTCAATTTCTTCTTTTCATTACGTACCCCGTACATAAGAACTTTATCACCAACCTTGATGTCTTTATCCTTTAAATGTCTATCAAACCACTTCTTTCTCCTATCCTTCTCCACTAGAGCATTTCGCACAGCTAATTGCCTCTCTTCATCTAGCCTTTCCAGGATATATAATCGCTCCACTAAGGGGTTATCATCCCAACCTTCTTGAGAAGCTACTTGAAGACTAGGAATGACAAAGTCCCATCTTAAACGGTGTGCAATTAATAGCAACTTTATACGCAGTACGATAAGCCCATAAAGCTGATGTAAGCTTTAGGTCCAAATAAGTGCGATGAGCCTCAACTGTCTTTGTCAAAATGGAGATGAGAGTTTTGTTGGTACTCTCAGCTTGGCCATTTGCTTGGGGATAATAGGGTGTAGACTTGTGGTGAGATATCATGAAGTTTGATGTGAGTTCTTTTATTACTTCATTTATAAAATGAGTTCCATTGTTACTCACAAGTTCAAAGGGGCATCCAAAACGTGTGATAATGTTCTCAAAGAGGAACTTAGCTGTTGTTTTTGCATCTGCCTTTCGTGTTGCTTTTGCTTCAGCCCATTTGATTACATAGTCGGTAGCCACAATGATATATCGTGATTGCGTGTTACGTGCAGCCGGACTAATCGGTCCTACAAAGTCTAAGCCCCACTTTTCAAATGGTTGGGTTACCTTGATGGGATGTAGAGGCATCCTATCCCTTCTTTGTGGCTTCTTGAAGCATTGGCATTCATCACATCCCTTTGCAAAAAGTGATGCATCCTTAAACAGATTCGGCCACCAATAGCTTGACTGTAAGATCTTTCGGGCATTCAACTTTCCTGAAAAGTGACCACCAGCTATGCCCATGTGTGCCTCTTGTAGAATATATAAATACTCATCCTCGCGGGCACAACGTCTAAGAACATCATCTTTTCCTCTCTTATAGAGAGTTCCAGCCAGTAAGCAATAGGGTTCGCATTCCTTGATTAATTTTCGAGCTATATCTTTTCATAGCTCTTTGGGTGGAAAACCATTAACTAAGAAGTTAACAATCTTTTCACTCCATTCAGGCATTGTCTCAACAATGAACAAAGGAGTATCAGGCAATTCATCATCAACCCCGGTAGGAGCTTCGCCATTAGGGATACGAGATAAATGATCCGCCATGACATGTTTCCTCCCAGGCCTCACAACAACGGTGAAGTCAAACTCAAGAAGAATTAACAACCATCGTGTAATTCGACCTGTGGAACCCGGCTTGCTTACCAAATATAGCAATGCTTGATGATCAACATAAAACACAAACTTGGTAGCAAGAAGGTAATAGCGAAATTTCTTTACTGCGTAAATCATAGCTAGACCTTCGCGCTCTGTAGTAGTGTAGTTCATCTTGGCATCATTTAATTGGAGACTTGCAAAGCTAATAGGGTAGTCCAATTTATGTTCTCCTAGTTGAGTTAGAACACACCCAATAGCAAAGTTTGATGCGTCAATATGCACATGAAAAGGTACATTCCAATCAGGTGTTCGCAGGATTGGAGCACTTGTTAGGGCCTTCTTTAATAACTCATAAGATTGATGACATTCTTCCGTCCAGTGAAACTCGATAAGAAGCTTGTACAATGGACGCGCTATCTTGGCAAAGTTTAAAATAAACCTTCGATAATAACCAACATGGCCCATAAATCTTTGAACTCCTTTATAGTTCGTAGGTGGTGGCAAATCGGCAATGGATTTAATCTTACTCTCATCTGTGGATATCCCGTTCTTGGACACTATATGCCCTAGAATGACTCCATGCTTAGCCCAAAATTGGCATTTGAAAGGGTTCAATGAGATGCGATAAAATCTGCACCTTTCAAATATTTTTTGTAGATATAACAAATGCTTCTCCCAAGAAGAATAAACACAAAGGTTGTCTAGGAAAGATTCACAAAACTCCCTTAGAAATTCTTTAAACGCAGTGTTTATTAATCTTTGGAATGTAGCAGGGGAATTTGTTAAGCCAAAAGCCATAACACGAAATGCAAACACTCCAAACTCTGTGATAAAAGCAGTTTTAGCTTGGTCCTTTAATGCAATTGCGATTTGATTGTAACCAGAGTACCCATCTAAAAAGCTATAAGCTTCCTTGCCCGCAACTCTTTCAAGCACATGTTCTGAATATGGCAAGGGATAATGATCTCTCTAGTAGCTGCATTAACTTTCTTGAGGTCCACGCACACTCTTAGTTTCACATTCTTTTTTGGCACAATGACTATTGGAGAAACCCATTCTCAGTGCTCAATAGGGTATATGAATCCACATTGGATAAGTTTTTCAATCTCCTCTTGTACAATTTTGGCGTACTTAGGATTCATTGGATAGGGTCGTTGCTGGACGGGTTTAGAAATGTTGATCATGGGAATTGTATGTTGCACCACAGAAGGTGGAACGCCCCTCATGTCATGATATGTCCAAGCAAAGATATCCTTGTATTCCTTGAGGAGCTCCTTAAGTACAGCCTCTTCAGTTTCGGTAAGGTCTTGAGCAATAAAGACTGGTTTAGACTCCTCACCTGGTTCTGCTAATTCTATCTCTTTAACTACCGCTGGACCATCATAGACTCCACTGCTTCCATTGGTAGGTATTCGTTGGGCTTTGGCATACACAACCTTTCGCTCCCCCGTGGTATAAGATTTAAAATGTTCAGGAGCCGTATGTAAGTCAGCAGGCTCTTGAGAGAGACGTTTCTTTTAGTTCTGCCTCCTTTTGTTGTTGTGCTAACTCTTGGTTTTGACGTCTTCTTATAGTTCGACTCAATTTCCGCTCTGTAACCTCCAATTGAGCGAGGTCAATGGGTCGCAGGCTGCACCACATGACACTCTGGAGATGTTCACCCCAATTGTCTACTAGCTTTTGATGAGCATCACATGCCCCTAGATAGCTAAGCCATTCTGCAGTAGATCTTTCCTTGTTTATCCTAGATCTCACATTTGCTCGATATCATCGTCTCTTATATGACCTTTGTTTCTTGTTAAGGTTTTGATTTTGGTAAATGTTTGAACTCGACTCGCCTGATAGGTCTTCGCTTGTATCTTCTTCACTCTCATATAAATTACCATAGATGGTCATACTAGGCCTTGAGTGTTTAGTTTCTATACTTGGTTCACTCGATGTTTCCTCAGGTTCTGAATCCATTTCTCCCTGAGATTCCGTTTCTGATGTGTATTGGCCTGAAGCCTTTGAGGAATCATCAATTTCACTCTCAGGTAGGTGTGCCTCTTTCTTATCATCGGATGTTACATGTGCTACACCTAACATGTTTACTGGTGCAATGTGTGGTATCTCTTCCCCATCTGGTGTTACCCAGGTTGTTCCTCTAGCTCCCCATGTATCTATAGTTGCCGCTAGGTGTACCCAATCGACATTGTTTGACTCAGCCATTCCGGGTAGGATATCCATATAAGGAGAGTTCTCCCCAATATCCGTGTCTTCGTTACACGTGTAACAATACTGTAATGGAGCTGAGTGAATTGTTGTGTCTGATCGATTATCAATGATAAATTTATTTCCTAGAGGATGCGCTCGACCACTTAAAAGATCAACTCGAATGACAGAGTCTTGGAACTGTAAGTAGACGTGGTTTTTGGACCAGTCATGCACCATTTTTTCTTCCCTCATGAATGGACGCCCTAAGATCATCTCAAATGACATAGGATGCTTGGAAAAATCCATAACAATGAAAGTCTGCCTTACCTTGTGTCCCAAGACCTTGATCCTGAGATCCTTTAGCTCCAATAGGCGTAACAATAGATCCATCAGCCATTTTTACCACTACGCTTGTGGCTTCAAGGTGAGGTCTCCCCATAGACTCCCAACAACTCTTTGTCACCATGTTGAATCCCGCACCACCGTCAAGGACCCCCTTTACAGTTAATCCTTTAGTAGTGATTGGTAGAGTAGAATTAGATTCATCACCTTCAAAGTATTTTCCCAACTTGCTAAGAGGCATTTCTATAACAAGGTTCTCATCTAGGTTGGGTTGTGGATCTATGTGTTCCTCCTCTATTGGCATCTCCGCAGCTCCATCCATCTGTGCAAATTGTGGTAACCCAAACTTTAGTTCTCCATTGAGGAAGGCTCGAAGAGCTGAGACTAGCTCGGGGTCTTTATATAGTTTGGCCATGATGGTGGTTCTAACTTCTGAAGACATGAAATCCATCAATTTGGCAATGTTTAATGGCACCTTTTGTCCTTGAGTCCCTTGACGTGGGGAAGATGGGATCTCCATTTCTTTGATAGGATCAGGTAGTCCCTCTGTAAACATTCTTTCCATCAAGAAGTGAGTATGCCCACTTTCCCATGACTTTAAGTCACTTTTTTAATCTTGGATGACACTAGGTATGTCCAAGGGTCTATGGACTTGGTGAGGTTGTTGTTGTGTAGGGAACACGGTGTCTGTAATCTGGATCTTCCTAGGTGCTGGTTCTAGATCCCTTTGGGTATCTTCTACCAAACTCCTTAAATGCTTGACTCGCTCAATCTCCTCTGTAGGGTTTGGGTAAGTTCCTATCTTCTTTTTGGATCCTGGCCATTGTGGCTCATGAAGATCTTCCTTGTTGGTTTCTATGTTAGTGGTCGTTTTGGTCTCCATGGTTTCACCTGAATCAGAATCTTCTTCAGCGTCGTTCATATATACGGGGTCATCACCAGTCCCTATGTTGGTCTTTGAGCTGGGGTATGACTTCGCTGCTTTTTGCGATCTCTTTCTTCGTGTTTTCTTCTTTTTCTGAGATTGGGCAATTGATGCCGTGTCTCTTTTCTCAAGATTATAATTTTGTTTTTGGAGCATCGATCGTGTGAGTGCGTTTACTGGTACTATGTTTATAGTTGGTGGTGTCCCATCAACAATATCTATTAAGTTCAATGGTGTGATTTTCGGTGCGTTTGGATTGTTAGGACACTGTGCGATCAAATGATCTATGCCACAACAACTACAAGTGAGTATTGGCATTTCCAATGTACTCCCTTGACTTGTTTGCATTAGTGCAGCATTCTTTTGCACTCTAATGGGGCACTCAGCTACTCGATGTGGTCCACCACATTCGTAGCACTGAAGAGGTGGTCTCCTGGCAAAACTATTAATGTTTTGGCCTCTTGCTTCTAGGGCAGTAGCTTGATATACCGGTTTGATTTGTCACCAATGGTCTTCCATATAGTACATGGGACACTCCTCAAGCATGTCGACTCCATAGGTGATACTAGAGTCTATGTCCTCTTTGCAATCTACATAAGTACTAGATGACTTGCAACCTATTTGGTTCATAGGTGTAACTCTTGGACGAGGGGGTTGCGGTCCTAGCATTGGAGGTGGCAACGGTGTGGTTTGGACCACATTTTGGGTTCTAGGGACCATGTGCTGTAATGGCAACTGTTGCTCCATGGGTGGGGTAGGCATCAATGCACGAACTCGAGGTGAGTCTGCCCAAGCTATAGGCGGTCTATTTTCCATGATGCGTTTAAGCATTAGGAAATCCTTCGCTTGATGGCCATACCTACCACACGTGTTACAAGTCCCGTTAAACTTTACTCTGAAAGTAGGGCATTCACTCGTAGTATGTGGGCCCAAGCAAATTGAGCACTAGTGTTGCTCCCTTCTTGGATACATATGAGTGTTTTGTGGAGCACGATTACCCCTAAGGCTTTCTTGGATGGCCTTGGTGAGATCTGCCAAAGTCATCTCAGATATCGTTTGCTCTTTCACGATTGGATTTATCTTCATTGGCTCATGCCCTGATGCTTGCGAGCTACTAGACTTCGGCTTGGTAGACACTCTTTCTCCTGCAATCATTAAATTATCCTCCAATTGGATTGCATTCATGGTGACTGCTTCCCAAGTAGTGATACCTCTAATGACTAGGCCATTATAGATACTTTCATGTCGTAGTCCCCTAATGAGTCTATCGAGCAATTGGTTGTTGTTGAATCGCTCGTTTGGATTGCATTGAGAATTCAAATTCTTTAGGCGACTAATGAAGTCTCTCACGGATTCACCTTCTTCTCATTGGGCTTTCAGGAGCTGAGAGGCTACACCCCAAAGTACTCCCTCTCGTATGTGCTCTTTCAAGAACAATCTCCTAAGAGTAGAGTAGATCGTTTTCTCTTCTACTCTTAAGGTTCTATACCAATCTCCAGCCTTTCCGCTTAGGGTCAAACTCAAAGCCTTACACTTATGTAGCTCATTGTGCTCTTCTAAGGAATCGCACGCATGTTCAAAGACTTCCATATGCTTTCTAGCATCTCCGTCTCCACTGAATTTCTGTGTGAGCTTAGCTACTTGAACTGCCTTGCTCCTAGGCTCTCTATCAGGTGCACTACGCATGTTTTCCGCAATAGAGCGACCGATAGTTTGAGAAAATGCTGCCAAATCTCCTATTTGAGCAGGTATAATGGGTGTATGTGCTCCTGGAACCACATGTGAGATGAGAGTTGGCCTTGTCCTTGGCATACACGCGGCTCTTGGGTCCCATATTTCGTATGGTGGTGTACCAGACGGTGGTCCAAAGTTTACAGGCGTGGCCCTAGGCATAGGGGGTGCCTCATATGGCATGTTATTATTAAATGGCATGGCTCCACTTGTATAAGAGCTTGGATAATGCCATTGTGGATTGTTAGCTCTTGGAGTAATTGGAGGTGTAGGAGCTACATGAGGTTGAGGTACGACAGGTGCACATGATTGATACATATATGTAGGTATAGTTGGGGGCACTCTGCTACTAGGCATCGCGCAGTATTAACAAATGAACTCCATGGTGTACTTCTTGTCATGCTCACCACTGGGATATGCATGGTGGCCGTAGTGTCATTAAGAGAAAGATGAGCTAGATCTGGGAAGGTAAAGCTGCCACTTGTGGGCTCAGATTGTACTGAGGCTCCTAGCGAAACAACATATGGAGGATCAATGGGGCTCATTGAGGGAGTCTCCATTTGTGATAGGGTTGGTTGGTTGGCCTTTCCCGTTGACGGGAGCAAAGCAAACCCCGAACCCCGACGGCCTCTAAAACACCGGGGACCGAATGGCACGCCTCGAGCCTGTCATGGTAAAGCAAACAGGGGGCACCACCTAGCTTCAGTGGCTAGGACGCAAACAACACACCACCATAACAAAGTTTTCATCCAAGAGAGATGGATGCTTGGGAGTAATGATGAAGAGGAAAGGGAATGAGATAGATAGATAGAGAGAGAGAGAGAGAGAGAGAGAGAGAGAGAGAGAGAGAGAGAGAGAGAGAGAGTGAGGGAGGGGGTATAGCGGCTTAGTACTTAGGCACCACAAAAGGATGGCGAATCCGCACACCCTTCACACATACACAAGCTCACTCCAAACACAAGACTAGGTGGCGATTCTGCACACCTCACATGGGCAAAACATTGCAAGAAAACATACTCACAAAACCTCAAGCTTTATTTAGAGAATAAGGCGATGAAATGGGGAGCATAGGGTAGGGGAATGAGAAGGGAGAGAGTGGTAGAGCACATGGCGGATAGGTGGGAGTTGATGGAAAAGACTCGCACGAGGTTATGGCCATCATTCTTCATTTATTTTCCCTTTAGCCCAAGGGTGTAGAGGTCATGCTCAAGACAAGCATGGTGATTGCGGTGATGGTGATGGTGTGGGTGTGTGTGTGTGCACTAGGCACACACAGTGCATAGTGTACTCTTTGGTGATGATGTGTGTTTTTGTGTGATGGTGACCCCTCTTTATATAGGGGAGAAGGGGGGGGGGAGAAATTCTAGAATTTAGAAATGAAGAAATCATTATCTACATAGGCCATGTGACTGTGAGCCCCACTTGTCTGGCTAACAGCAGTCTCATGAGAGAGAGACTAAGAGAGAGAGATGGGTTGATGAAAAAAAGTGAGAGGTGACATGGAGAATAAAGTAATTACAAGAGGGGAGAGAGAGGAGTGTGTTCAGAGGTGAATCTGTGTGCAGATGTGTGTGAACACAAGAAAAATCAGGTAACCACCAGGTGGGGATGGGTCTGTGGGCACCTTTTTTAGTGAAACTGAGTGTGTGTGAGTGTGGGGGAGGTTATTTAGCTACAAGACAAGAGACATGGCGCCCTTTAGAGAGAGGGGGGGGGGGTATTTGGGTCATGGGATATGATAGGAGAGAGAAAGGGGGGGTGGGGTATACTATTTTGGAAGATAGGGTAAGTTGCATGTGAGTTAGGGTGCATTATTGGTGAGTTAGAATGCATTATTGGTGAGATGTGGGGTAGCTTGAGGGGAGAGAGAAAGGAGAAAGGACAAGGGGAAGAGAGAGGGGGTTGACCTTTTGAGTGGAGGAGAGGAAAAGGGACACACGGCGGGGCAACAGTGAAGAAAAAGGAGGCAAGGTGGGGATGGGCTGCCCCGCAGGCATGAGGTGGCCTATTTTACCTTTCTCATATATTTACATAATCATACTTTATTTTTTCTTACTTTTTTCCAATGCCTTTTATCACTTCCTCCATCAGAAGGGGTTTTCATGGGGTGGGGACGAGAGAAGAGGGGTATGGGAGCTTGGCTTGTGAAAAGCCCCCATCATTAGCCCTCCCCTTTTGGCTAGAGGCATTCATGTCTCTAGCTCATCTGTTTGATCATTATCGTTGGAGGTGGCGGCTGATGGTGTGTCCTCATCTGGAATGTCAATTGGTGGAGCCTGGTCAAATCGAAGAAAATAAGGTTTAAGTCGCCAACCATTTACCCTGGTTTTATGAAGTTTTCCATCAGCCTCCATAAGCTGGTAGCTTCCATTGGCATACCTTTTCCTGACGATGAAAGGACCTTCCCATCGGAGTAGGAGTTTCTTATCCTTGCGCATGTCGAAGCGATTGTCGTAGCGGAGCACCAACATTCCTTTCTTCAATTATTTTTTCCGGAGATGCTCGTTAAAGCTAAGCCGTCTATGCTCTGCTTGTGCTGCATAATAATTTATTGCTTCTTCTCTGTCCAGCTGCAGTCTTTCCAAGTTGATGATGTGATCTCTCAAATGCATGTTGGGCTGTTGAAGCTGGCTTGCCATTACTCTGAGACTTTGTAGTTGCACTTCAATGGACAAGATTGCTTCCTTACCAAATACTAGATGATACGGTGTGAATCCCAAGGATGTACAAAATGAAGTTCTGTAGGCCCATAAAGCTGGTAGTAGATACTTATCCCAGTCTCCAGGATGATTGTTTACCTGCTTGGTAATAATTTTAGAAACCATTCCATTTACCTTTTCAACTAGGCCATTACATTGAGGGTAATATGGTGAAGAGTGCCTCCTTGTAATGCCCAGTTTCTGCATTAATTCTCCTACCAAGTGTGCTCTGAAACCTGGCCCTCTATCAGAGATGATCTCTAAAGGTGTGCCAAACCTACAGCATATGTGCTCGTAGATAAATTTAGCTACCTCTACCGCTGTGATTCTAGTGGTGGCTGTAGCCTCTGCCCATCTAGTCATGTAGTCGACCCCCATGATAATGTAGAATTTTCCTGAGTTGGCCCTAGGTAATGACCCAATGGCATCGATCCCCCATTTTTCAAATGGGCCATATGAGAGAATAGGTGTCTGTGGTTCAGGCATAAGTGACCTAGTGCCGGCCTTTTGACACAACTTACACGTTTTGCACTAGTGGTGTACATCCCGGTTGAGGCTAGGCCATATGAAGCCTGCCTGCAAGATTTTCCTACTTGTTATGTCTAGGGCAAAGTGACCACCACAAACCCCGTCGTGACAACTATCAATTACTCCCGTGATTTCCTGAGAGAGAGGGACCTTCCTGAGTATTTGGTCCTTACCCTTACAGTACAAACCGTCATTGATGAGTCGATACCTTGTGGCCTTCCGCGTCAGCCATTGCTTCTGTCCCTTTGTTAAATCTGATGGGCATTCCCCTGTTTCCAAAAAATGCATGATGTCAGGCAAGGCATCACTTCCTTGAAATAGAGGGAGCTTTAGTTTTATTGCTCCAACCACCACTTCCTGTAGTCTTTCACTTGCTAGGGCATCTGCTTCTTGGTTTTGAGCCCTTGGGATATGGTGTATTTGAACTTCTTCAAACTTACCCAACAAGGTTTTTACACCACTTAAGTGAGTCCTTAAACTAGGATTCTTGCATGTCCATGCTCCATTTACTTGCCTTACCAGAAGTAGAGCATCCCCAAATACATTAAGGCGTTGTACACCTTGCGAGACGCACCACTGTAGACCCTTGGTTAGTGCTGCATACTCAGCTTCATTGTTAGAATGTGAATCTAACAATTGGCCCAACGAAAATACCTTTGTCCCTTTGTCATCAAAGACCACTATGCCTGCAGCTGCTTTGTCGGACGCTCGCTTGTAGGCTCCATCAAAGTAGAGAGAGTATGCTCCTTCTACCATCGGTGGTACTGGAGGTAATCGCACTTCTCCTTCCTTAGATTGCTTCTCCTTCCTTTCAAAGACTTGGTAGGTCATGAGTCCCCCCAAACTTGACCTTGTCGTGCTTTCTACCTGTACCGTGTAGTCAAACTCTTGCAGACGAACTAGCCATTTAGTAATTCTAGTAGACACATCCATGTGTTGTACAACATAGGGAAATATTTCATCCGTGGTTAGAATCACAAATTGCTTAGGCAGCAAATATGACCTAAACTTTGTAGTTGCAAATCTAAGAGCTAGGACTAAGTGTTCCACATGGGTGAAACCTTTCTCTCCTGCTGTCATCATTCGACTAGAGAAGTAGATTGGCCTCATGAAAGATGTCGTCGTATCCTTTTGGAGTAGCACAGCCCCCAATGAGTCATCACCAACACTTGAGGTGACATAGAATTTTTCATCCCACTTAGGTGGTGAGATAGTTGGCAGAGTGGCTAAGACCTCCTTTACCTTGTTGTAGTGATGTTCGCTTTCCTCGTCCCAAGTGAAAGTTGATCTTTGAGTGAGTTGTTGCAGTGGTAGAACAAGTTGTGATAGTAGATGTATGAATCTACCTAAGTACCTCACCTTCTGTAGAAAAGAGACCAGTTGACGTGCGGTCGTTGGTGAAGGTAGGGCTATGAGTGCGGACACCTTACTTGGGTCGGCGTTGATACCTTTTGCTGAAATTTCATGGCCTAGTAGAATGACTTTACTCTCCCCAATGTGGCATTTATCCACATTTAATTGACCACCTAGGCTCTGCAACCTGGCCAAACCTTCAGTTACCTTTTCTAAACGTGAAATACGGGAGCTATATATACAAAAATCATCAATGAACACTCTTATGGATGTTCCAAAGAACGGTTGAAAAACATATGTGACATATCTTTGGAATGTGGCAGGTGCATTTGTGAGACCAAATGGCATAACCCTGTATGCAAAACAACCCCATGGCGTGATAAAAGTGGTTTTTAGCTGATCTTCCAAGGCTATGCGTATTTGAAAGTATCCAGAATAACCATCACAGACGGTATAGCATTCAAAACCCGCTACTTCATTCAGAATTTCATCCAAGAAAGGGAGAGGAAAGTGGTCTCTCTTTGTAGCTGCATTTAGTGGTTTGTAGTCAACACAGACCCTCCACTTACCATTCTTTTTAGGTGTCACCACTATGGGTGACACCCATTCTGAGTTTTCTACAGGATAGATGAATCCGGCCTCCAGCAGTTTCCTTACCTCGGCCAAGAGTGCCTTTTCTTGTATGACCCCCAGTCGTCGTAGCTTTTGCACAACTGGTTTTACCCCTTCCTTCAGCTTAATATGATGTTCCACCACTGTAATGCCTGTGATTCTTTCATAGTTGTCAATGAACAGGTTAGGAAATCCCATCAACATTTGCAAAAAACTATCTTTCTCCTCAAGTGTTAATTCCGTAGACAACATACCCTTCAACCTACTTCCTCCTAGGCCAGGTGATTTGCTCTCCTCTTCATTGGGTTGCCCTTTTGGTGATGGATCACCAGTTGTGCTTACCCTTTGTGGATCCTTCATAATGATACCCATCATATCAATGGAACTATCACTTTCGCCGGTGGATGTGGTCTCCTCCTCAGAACTGGAAGATTCGCTAGTGGTTTCATCTGCCGATGTTTCCAGATTCATTTGCTTCTGCTTGCGATTCCTCATGTCGTAGTAGATTGTCTCCCCTTTCTTACCGGTCATGCGTAGAAGGCTAGTACCCCAGTCCTGTTTTGCCTTCATGGCCATCAACCATGGCCTTCCCAAAATTAGTGGATAGCCCTCCCCCATAGTAGGCATTACAAAAACATCTACCTCTACCTCAGTGTTGAAAGCTTTGATTTTCACGGCACTTACCACACCCACACACTTTACTTTTGCGTTGTTTGCCATCTTTGCCTTGCATGGAGAAGGCCTGTCAACCTCGAGCCCTAATCGAAGCATCATAGCTTCGCTCATTACACAGATTTGTGCACCTCCATCAATGTAGGTGTTTCCAAACCTCTTTCCTTTTATGTTTACGTCGACAATTGGAAGGATGTCATCCATGTTGCATCCCGAAATTGCTCCGGCTATCTTTGTTTTGGAGCGTCTTGTACTTACCATTTTAGACCATTGTCGCCTTACTTTTGGTGCAAGATGTAGCAGCTGTGGCCATGTAATCTTCGGTCCTTGCTCTACCACATCCAATGTTAGATCATAGGGCTTAGAACTTTCCCCTAGCTGGAAGTCGGTGATGCCCAATTTCCGTCGTGGCCTGGATGGCCTCTTGCTAGTTTCTCCTCTCATGCTTCTCTCATCATCTGATTGTGTAGCTTTCTCCCTCCTAGCTCTTTTCACAGTCATGGCTTCAAGTGGTTCTAAAAAGGTTACCTTCTCCTTACCCTTGTCCCTCTCCTTTGCTCTGGGTGGATCCACTACTATGGATTTTCCTTTCTCTTCTAGCCTTATGATGTTTACAGGGCGATCAGGTGGTGGGGCTGGTGGAAGAGGTGGGATGGATGCTTGTAGTGGTGTCAGGGGTGGACGTAGAATTTGTGTTGGTGGGGGTGGTGCTCGGGGTGGGGGTGTTCTTTCTCTAGGGGGTGACAATTGGTTCCTCCTACCTCCTCTATTATAGTTTTGTCGTGGTTTGGGACAATAGTACATACCGTGACCGTCTTCTCCGCAGTTGTAGCAATGATACTCCCTGTTTTGTCGTCGTGCTCTTCCAGGGTCTTGATCTCTTCCTTGACTCCTCCCTTGTTGTATTAAGTGGACAGACAAATTCTGTAGTTGGTCAGTAATATGGGCCAACATATCTTGTTGGTCATCTCTTACCCCAAGAGCCGATGGTGGTGGTGGAATGGTGGTTGTCGTAGTTGCTGGTCGACGCGATGTTCCTGATTCTGTTGACTCGGTTTCTTTGGCTTTCATTCGTAGCTTCTTGTCTTTAAGGCGAGCAATCTCAACGGCTAACTCGTACGTAGCCGGGAATCTACCTTTCACCTTCTCCTTGAGAAGCGGCCATAAGCCATGCGTGAACCGATCTTTTTTTAGGAAATCAGGTGCAACTTCCCCCCTAGCCAGTGACTCAACCCACCGTTCCCACAATCCACAAATTTGGACTCATAGGTGGCATATTCTAAAAGACCCTCCTGCTTCAAGTCTCTCAACTTGTCCCACAACTTTTCTGAAGTGGTACCTCCCCCAAAGCGCCTCTTAAAAGCGGTTTTTAAGGGTTCCCAGTCATCCTTGGTTGCTTGTGGAAGTGCATTGTACCATGATCTAGCTTCTAGCTTCATGAGATGCTTAAAGATTCTAACCCGGGATTCATCCGTATCTTTGTTGCTCACTACACATGCTACTTCAAAGTCATCTAGGAAGTCTGTTACCAAATCCTCCCCCTTCTTTCCTTTAAATGTTGGAAATGCTACACTTGCCATGATTACTGAGAGAGAGCTAGAAAGACACACTGCTTAACTTGCAAAAGTTTTTTTCTTCTTTACAAGGAGGCGTGTATACCTTCTTATACTAGGACATAGATTAAAACTTCAAACGGTACATTGCCTTGTACCAAAGGTAAGACAAATGGCTGATCTGATGCCAGAACCTCAAAAAACCGCTCCCCACCCAGCATGGTATCAATGACGTGCTCGTAGTGAGCCTTCAAGTCCAGTATTACCTTGATTGAGCGTACACGTGTTGGTATGTGTGATCTGTCTTGAGGTAGGTTGTACTGATTCATGTGAAGCTTAGAGGTGCTTAGTCACTGTCCAAGCTTGTGGGAGAGGGTGGTGTTCTTTCCTGAAACAAACTCAGTAGATCCCTAGTTTCTCTAGTGAGAGTGTGAGCCAATGCTTCCGTTATCTGTGCTGCAGCATCAGGTGCGACTTGAAAACTGACTGTGATAATTACCTCGGTGACTTGAGTTACCCGATTCTCAAAGTAGAATAGTGTTGATTCTTTATTGTGTAGAGCTCCTTCCATTTTGTTGTTGTGGGTTGGTTGTAGGTTGCGGACATGGTTTCGACCTTCTCCTTCTTCTTCTTGGCACTTGGCCTATGTATATCCACTGGGTTTGGCGTGTTGGTTGACTCTCCCACTGCAAATCGATTACCGTTACGCCTGGCACTCGAGCTTCGATGGAGATGCGGAGTTCGTCTAGTTGTGCTTGGAGCTCTTCTTCTTCTGTCGTCCAATTAGCAAATCCTGCTAGCCATTCATCCACTCACAATAGTTTAAGGGTTTCAGTCTTGTAAACTGAAGGGTTTCATGAAAAGATTCTCAGTGGGGGCACCAAATGACGGGAGCAAAGCAAACCCCGAACCCCGACGACCTCTAAAACACTGGGGACCGAATGGCGCGCCTCGAGCCTGTCATGGTAAAGCAAACAGGGGGCACCACCTAGCTTCAACGGCTAGGACGCAAACAACACACCACCATAACAAAGTTTTCATCCAAGAGAGATGGATGCTTGGGAGTAATGATGAAGAGGAAAGGGAATGAGATCAAGTGAGAGAGAGAGAGAGAGAGAGAGAGAGAGAGAGAGAGAGAGAGAGAGAGAGAGTGAGGGAGGGGGTATAGCGGCTTAGTACTTAGGCACCACAAAAGGATGGCGAATCCGCACACCCTTCACACATACACAAGCTCACTCCAAACACAAGACTAAGTGGCGATTCCGCACACCTCACATGGGCAAAACATTGCAAGAAAACATACTCACAAAACCTCAAGCTCTATTTAGAGAATAAGGTGATGAAATGGGGAGCATAGGGTAGGGGAATGAGAAGGGAGAGAGTGGTAGAGCACATGGCGGATAGGTGGGAGTTGATGGCGAAGACTCGCACGAGGTTATGGCCATCATTCTTCATTTAGTTTCCCTTCATCTTCCATAGCCCAAGGGTGTAGAGGTCATGCTCAAGACACGCATGGTGATTGCGGTGATGGTGATGGTGTGGGTGTGTGTGTGTGCACTAGGCACACACAGTGCATAGTGTACTCTTTGGTGATGGTGTGTGTTTTTGTGTGATGGTGACCCCTCTTTATATAGGGGAGGAGGGGGGGAGAAATTCTAGAATTTAGAAATGAAGAAATCATTATCTACATAGGCCATGTGACTGTGGGCCCCACTTGTCTGGCTGTGTGTATATGTGCCAGAACAGCAGTCTCATGAGAGAGAGACTAAGAGAGAGAGATGGGTTGATGAAAAAAAGTGAGAGGTGACATGGAGAATAAAGTAATTACAAGAGGGGAGAGAGAGGAGTGTGTTCAGAGGTGAATCTGTGTGCAGATGTGTGTGAACACAAGAAAAATCAGGTAACCACCGGGTGGGGATGGGTCTGTGGGCACCTTTTTTAGTGAAATTGAGTGTGTGTGAGTGTGGGGGAGGTTATTTAGCTACAAGACAAGAGACATGGCGCCCTTTAGAGAGAGGGGGGGGGGGGGGGGTATTTGGGTCATGGGATATGATAGGAGAGAGAAAGGGGGGGTGGGGTATACTATTTTGGAAGATAGGGTAAGTTGCATGTGAGTTAGGGTGCATTATTGGTGAGAGGTGGGGTAGCTTGAGGGGAGAGAGAAAGGAGAAAGGACAAGGGGAAGAGAGAGGGGGTTGACCTTTTGAGTGGAGGAGAGGAAAAGAGACACACGGCGGGGCAACAGTGAAGAAAAAGGAGGCAAGGTGGGGATGGGCTGCCCCGCAGGCATGAGGTGGCCTATTTTACCTTTCTCATATATTTACATAATCATACTTTATTTTTTCTTACTTTTTTCCAATGCCTTTTATCACTTCCTCCATAAGAGGGGGTTTTCATGGGGTGGGGATGAGAGAAGAGGGGTATGGGAGCTTGGCTTGTGAAAAGCCCCCATCATCGTATCCAAGAATCTCATTAGGCCTGTTGAAGGCATGTTGATCCCTGTGTTCTGTCTTTCTAACTCGACAATCCTATGGAGGACATCACAGACTTTCTGTTGTTGCTCAGCTATGCTAGTAGCACCCGATGTGGATTGTAGAACATCTAACCAACCCACATGATAGGTGTGTCCTATGTACCGATCAGTTAAAGCTTCTGCTTGTAGGTCATACTCCCAATTTTTGTTTAGGAATATCCCATCTAGGCTTGGCGTGCTGGAGGTTTCGCTCGAAGTGGAAGCATTATTGCTCCCCATCGCTTGCCCCTCCGTGACTGCTACCTTGGGAGCACTCGGTTGCTCGGCTGGCATGATTGTTGTCATAGGAGCCTTTGCTTTCAGAGATTGACTTTGTTCTAGCCTTCGTAGGTTCTCAATTTCCCTCTCCCTTGTTGCTTGCATATAGCGTTCGATCTCTTGTACTTCGGCAAGACTCCTACCATCGGGTAGTAAAACCTCAGAGGGAGATAGTCCTAAAGGATCAGGAGGTGCAGTGGATGGAACATTCACATGCACACTCTCAAGAAGCATAGGGTCTATTTTAGGCATGAATGACGAATTTACTTCCCCACTCCCTTCATTTATTTCATTAACCGCATGTTTGGAGCGGGTAGCTCTACTAAGGGTCTCTTTTAAGCTGCTAAACACGCTGGACCCAGGTCGTGGGCCCATGGCATGCATGTCTTGACTTGAACTATCAGGGTTTGGTGTAGGATACCCCTCCATGACTTCGTAGTCAGAGGAAGAATCACTAGATGCGATATGAGGATCGTGGGTCGCGCTACCTTGAGTCCCGGCCGAAGGTCCAGAACCTAGGGTGGAGGAATAATGGGTGCCCGCGTAAATGGAGGCACTACCAATATGCTCGTGCTCTAACACTCGTCCAAAGTGTAGGTTCATATGACTTTGATCCCCTAAAAGTGTCAGTGAGTGCCCGTGAAGGCTACTCACCTAGTATTTTTGGGTGTTTTGCAACCCAAGTCTTTTCTTAATTTTTTTTTGATTTTTTGGTCATTTTGTTTTCTGACCCAGCTATAGAATAGAATGTATGATAGCTCAAAACGAGCGTCTCGGTCAGAGGGACGTGCCGTGCTTTACAGCCCTCTGTTTGGTCACTTTATGCCCTCGTAATCCCTAAAACCGTCAATTTCTAGTAGGGAACTAGGCCCAAATTAGAAAGTCTAAGGGTGCAAGTGGGAAGAGAAGGGAGGAGAGTGGAGGACTTGCCCCACATGCTCTCATTCCTTCTTGAGGGGGTAGGGTATATATATAAGAGTGAGTCTAGTATATATCATAGGATTGAGGCCTGGGCCTGGGCTTGGGCTTGGGGAAATGATCCCGATCCCGATCCCGATCAAAATTTTAGTGTAGCCCCCCAGTCCCTCACGCTTAAATATTTTTGGATTTTTTACAAATATATATATATATATATATATATTTTAAGGCGACGATCGCGCGGTTTAGGTGACCCTTGCTTGGCCACACACACTGTCAACACCTACCTAACCTCTCTGTCAACAGATGACAGCTCACTACCTTATCTACTTACTAACAGTGTTGCTAACCACTAACTAATCTATTAACCACTCTGCTAACTACTTACTGACAGTGAGCTAACTGTCCACCTACTTCCTCTCTCACTACCTTACTGTGCAAAGACAGTGTGCAGGCAAACCTTAACAGAAAACTGTGTACAGACTGTGTGCAAACAGAAATTGCTAACTGTCTACCTACTTACTCATTCACTGCGAACAAGCTAACGACTACTAATTGTGCAAAGACTGTGTGCAAACAGAAAACACAAGATTATGCAGAAATCACAGAACTTGCAGACAATACAGAAATTAACAACTTGCAGAAAAATAACTCATTCCTCTTCCTCTTCCTCTTCTTTCCTACTACAAACTTACAGAACTTGGGCTTAGTGCAGGGCGATTCCCCGGCAACGGCGCCGAAATGTGTGCTCCTTGCCGCACTGTCGAAGCAAGGGACTTGCCTAACACTGTGTGCGAGCCACAAACGGCTCCAAGCACATAACTAGCTTAACTAGTAAGATCAAAAGAGGGCAATGGTGTGTCACTCACCGCTCTATGCTCCTGCCGTGGAGGATTCCTCGCCGCGAAGAAGAAGGAGACGCCGCTACGTCGTGCTCAACCAATTCACCGCCGTCGTGCCTCCGCAATGCTCGATCACACACACACACTCTCTCTCTCTCTCAAGTACACACACACACACACACACACACACACACACACACACACACACACACACACACACACACACACTAGTACACAAGGAGATGGAGCAAGAGCACCTTTCTTGCATTGCACAAATGAGAGAATGAGTGAATTTTAGGTTTAGTTGGCTTTTATATGAGTTCACCCCATTCATACTTGGGCGCCCATGCTTAGCCAACTAATCCCTTGAATGTCCCAGTTAGAGTGCACCTCTCATCAGCGATCACTCTTACCCTTTTCCTATTGTACCGACAAGCCCGGTACCTGACTCTACCAAATAAATAATACAATGTCCACCGTAGGTTACAACGTCCGTCTCGTAGGTGATAGGTGTCCGTGAGCCGTGAGGGTTAACATCGGAGATCCTACTCTTGTGTGTAGTGACCCTTGGAGTCTGTGTGTGTGCATGACTTCTCTTTCAAGTGCTGACCCCCTGATAGTGACCTCTCAATGCTCTTTTATAGGTGCAGGCTGCATTAGTTTAGTATAAACTGATTAGGTTTAGGGCCCTAAGCTTGAGAGACAAAGCAGGTAGTTGGGTCCCGGATGGTTGGTTGGTGCTTTGTTTTGGGAGAAATAAGAAAATGATATTCTCCTAGGTGGGCCTTTGTGACTATCACCTAGAGAGAGGTGGATATATTCCAAATGTTTTTTACAAAGTCTTGCTTGGAAAGAAGAAATAAATTACCCTACGAATGTTTACTGAGGAGTGCGTCGTGGATGATATGTCAGCAAATCGCAGGCTTCACTGGTACGTTGGTGTAGCACGCTTGTTATTTCCGGTGCCGACTGGGACATGCCTTCTGTGTCATTCTTTGATTTGTTGTTGCCATCGCGTGTTTTGGGTCCTTCGTTATCTGGCGATGCGTTGATATCCATTCCTTTTCTTTTTTTTGCTTCCTATGTGTGCCAAGTGTGTGTGTATGTGACTGTGTGCGTGCGCTTATGCGTGTAGTATATGTATGTGTGTGCACATATATGTGCTTGTGAGTGTGTGCATGTGTATGGAAAGAGAGAGAGGGATGAATTTACTGAGAACGAGAGAGAGAGAGATGGTGAGAGAGAGAGATATTGAGGGAGAGCCTATGTGAGGGTGAGTGTGTGTGTGTGTGTGTGTGTGCATGGAAAGAGAGAGAGAGAGAGAGAGAGAGAGAGAGAGAGAGAGAGAGAGAGAGAGAGAGAGCCTATGTGAGAGGTGTGTGTGTGTGTGTGTGTGTATGTGTGGGTGTGTGTAAGGGTGGGGGAACGAGAGAGAGATTGTTTTGCCTGGCGATAATGGATGAGAGAGAGAGAGAGATGGTGCCAAGCTTCAGGGGGAGAGAGAGGAGGGTTGTGTCAAGGGTGGCGACTGCCCCTGTGGGGGGGATGGTGGCGGCACCTTGCAGCAACAAAAAACAACGTTTTTAAAATATTGTTTTAAAGCTTCTTGGGGTTAGTTCCCACGGCCAAGGCTTTTGAAAGCCGGCCATTACTCGTATAAGAATAGATGAGCGAAGGGGGATTTACAAAGGGATGAGATCATGTAGACAAGGTAAAGGTGGAAAACACAAAGGTTGTATGAGATTTGTGAGTTGTAAATAGGAGATAGAAAAAAACCAATAGGTTGAGGAGTATATCCAAGATGGGCACACCATAGTTGTACCATAGTTTTGGTCTCTTTCACCACCATAGTTTTGGTCTTTGTTGTTGAGCATATTAAATAAATCTAAGTGTTAGGTATGGAAGCAAAACCCCTCATTAATTATGAAAATCCACCAATGTGAATTTTCATCATTGGGCCTTTTCAATAAGGTGGAATACATATATTCCTCTACTTGGCATCTCCTAGAGATTCACTTTTGTCAACAATGAGGAAACTATAGTTAAGGGTATATATCTCTTTCTCTCACCAATGCCATTCAGCTAGCATTTCAAAACGCTACTTGAAAAATGGTGGCAAGAGAAAATAATAAACCCCTCTCACCACCACCATTCAACTAGCATTTCAAAACTCTACTTTGAAAGGTGGTGGCGAGAGAAAGTGATAAATGGCTCTCACCATCACTTTTCAAATAGCATTTCCAAATACTATTCAAAAAGTGCTGGTGAGATAAAGTGATTCCTATATACATTCATTTGGTTAGTGCTCATAGCCATTGTTGGGTATGTGATCAACAGTTTTTGATCTATTTCAAAAAATTTAGACGGTTCTTGTTGAGGATCTCACAACTACGAGTTGGCTTGAGAGAGAGAGAGAGAGAGATTGAAGAAGCAAGAAAGCACGCGTGACATGTTGCTTCCATGTTGTTCCAACCAAATTTGAAGGCATTTCTCCAAATGCATTCACCTACTCTTGCACCTTGAAGTCATATGCGCACCACACACAAGAACTTCACATGAGTGAGAGAAATCATGACGAGATTACTAGTCATTGGATATTGAAAAAATATGTCTTTATTGGAATTGCTTTGGTAGACATGTTATCGATTTCTCCCACCACTACTTTTCACATGGCACTTGGAATGCTATTTGAAAAGTGGTGGTGAGAAGGGTTTAATGTTTCACCACCACCTTCCAATTAACATTTCCAAACTCTATTTGAAAAGTTGTGGTGAGAGGCCAATATCAATGTCCATGCCATATTGTTCTAGCATACTTTAATGTCTTACTACTGCCTACAAGTTTTACTAAGCTTACCATCTGTGCCTCATCATAACCTCCACCTGGAGCTCCATCATTGTCTATGTAACCTACTACCTAGAAGCTCTCATTCACACCCCTACTATACTAGACTACGTTGAAATTTTCACTTACCCTATCGCTTCTCCTCCTCTCGCTATAGAAAAATGGTCCTAGATTTTCTTACATCTCGTGCATTTCATGTAAAACTTTCATGATCTGGCTGCACAGGGTAGCCGAGAAAGACACGGGGAAGACAATCCGAGTAGTTATCCCACACAAGTACCATGACTTTATGCTCTCTTCTATGTAGCATATAATCTTTCAAGGTAGACAGATAATAGAGGCTCCTGATTGGTATAGGTTGCAACGAGATTGGAATAGAGAACGTACACTATGGAGTTGTGTTTTTATTACACACCAAAATAAGAGGGGCTCTTTAGTTATTTGTTGACACGATGTGCACAACTTTAAGTTGGTAGAATTGAGATTTATATTAATTAGGCTCGATGATGGTTGTAGATAGCAATGAGCAATGAAGCTTGAGGAAATGTTTTGCACTTTTTGTGAAAATTCTCACCTGGCCCTTCAAAACATTAGATGATTCTCACCACCCGCATCCAAGTAGTGTTTGGAAATGCTACTTGGAATGGACCAGTGAGAGCTACTTCTCATCAGACCTTTCCAGGTAGCATTTGGAAACGCTAGTTGAAATGGGCTGGTGAGAGATTGTGCATGTAGATCATACTCAAATACTATTTGGACATTGGAGAGGTATCAGCACAGATGAGGCGAGAGAGAGAGAGAGAGTAGTGATACTAGCAACCATGGCTTAAGTGCAAGGGCCTGTTACAACATGCCTGGCCCTCCTTCGCATGGGATCAGTTTCTAGTGATAGCCATTTTTTGGCTATTCAAAATTTCCGTAGTGAGCTACCTCACCACATCAAATCACTCAAACACTGTGGTTATCTTCACCCTTTCACTCTACATAGGCGTGTGTGAGTTAGGGGACTTTTCCATTATCTCCTTAAAAACCCTCAATTAGCTAGTCACTGGGCTAGTTGAGCAAAAAAAATAAATAAAATAAAAAAGAAAATTATATCATGGCCTCTTTGTGTATAAATTTTCAATGTATATAGGGCATAAATATAGAGATTTTTAATAATTATTTTGGTTAAATATTTATATCTAGGTGTGTGTTTTATTAGGCTATGTATGCCTTCTATTATCCTCTTACACCATAACTATATTTTTGTTTCCAATGTGTACATTCTCTGATCTCATAAATTTTTTTTAATACAAATCACCTCCACATTTTGATCCTCACCTTTGTGAAAACATAAAAACCGGCTCCTACTCCCTTAGTCAAATTTTTTATATAATTCTCATTTACTTGTATACTTTTCCTCTTTCACCCAAAATAATACAAAAAAGGGACCATATTATATGATTCCAATATCTTTTTTCATATCCATAATTCTTCCATATTTTTTCATTATGTATTCATTATTCTAACACCATGTGCTCATTGAGCCAAATTCCATGAATAGTCCATACACTAGTCCCACCATGTATATATTTCTTATTCACCAATAATCCTCCTCCATGCATGTGTAAAGATAACTTGGATGCTTTGTATCATGATATGACAAAGGAGGGGCTCACTCTTGGATGCATTGTGAAAATTCAACAAAGGAGTGGGCCACTAAAAGACTTTTGCTGGCATAAAAAGTAGGCTTTTTGGTGATATTTTTTGCGCTTATCTCCGCTTGGAATTTGAAGAAGTGACCAATAGAAAAAATGTAGCCTACAAGCTGAATAATCAACTCAATTTGTTTCATAATGTTTGGAGCTATCATCCGTGAGATATGCATTTTATGGTGGACCCCAGTCCGCCCACCTTTTCTCACAAGTCACCTTAGTCTTCTCTCACCTCCCTTCATACTTCTACACACACACACACACACACACACACACACACACACACACACACACACACACACACACACACACATTCCTCTCCATCCCTCACTCAAACTTGCAACTTTCATGGTTTCTTTTACCCTCTTCACCACTAACCTCCCCTCTCACCTCCATTAGCTCCCATATGAACTCTACATGTATATACACCGTATCTATGAAAAAGCTAATGGTGTCATTGTAGGTATCATAAAAAAGATGGTGAAAAACAAGAGAAAGTTGTGGGATGACTTCATGGATGGTGCCTTGTGGGAATATCAAACTACATATAGGGAAGACACAAAGTTCACACCATTTCACTTGGTTTATGGCCAAGAGGCTTTGCAACCCATTGAGCTCAACATCCCAACAATATGGCTTCATAGCAAAGGGGCACAAGATGACCAAGAAGTGGAAAATAGAAGCAACTTACGAGTGCTACAAGAGGAAAGCTACACAAGCAAAGGATAATCTTGACAAGAAACAAAAGGACAAAGGCATTAAGGAAGGAGATCTTGTGCTAAGGTATGACAATCGACTTGATAATTGTTTTGATGCCAAGTTTGAAACTAGATGGCAGGGATTGTACCTAGTCAAGAAGGCTTTTAATTCAAGTTACTACCAGATCATGGACCTAAATAGTAAAGAGCACTCCAAGAAGGTAAATGGGTATCGGCTAAATCCTTACTTAAGTCGCCCTCTACCTAAGGATCTACCAAAGATCTCTCAAAAGGCAACTATCACATGTAAGTTTTGCTGCATGAAGCATGAGTGTAACTCAAGCCAAAATGCCAAGGGGCCAAACAATAAAAATCGTATCAAGGACTCAAAAGCACTCTCTTTGGAAAAGATGCTTTATGATGGTACATGAATATAAGATCATCCTAGGGGAGGGCTAATGATAGCCGTTTTTTGGCTATTCAAAATTGCCAAAGTCAGCTACCTCACCCTATCAAATCACTCAACCAATGTGGTTATCCTCACCCTTTCACTCTACATAGGCGCGCGTGAGTTAGGGGACTTCCCTATATCTCCTTAAAAAACCTCAATTAGCTAGTCCTTGGGCTAGTTGAGCCAAAAAATTAATAAAATAAAAAAGAAAAGTATATTATGGCCTCTTTGTGTGTAAATATTTCATTGTATATAGGATCTAAATATAGAGATTGTTTATAATTATTTTGGCTAAATATTTATATCTAGGTGTGTGTTTTATTAGGCTATGTATGCCTTGTTTTATCCTCTTGAACCATAAGTATATTTTTTTTTTCCAATGTGTACATTCTCTAATCTCATAAATATTTTTTTCATTTATACAAATCACCTCCACATTTTTATCCTCACCCTTGTGAAAACAAAAAAACCGGCTCTTACTCTCTCTCATTTACTTGCATACTTTTTCTCTTTCACCCAAAATAATACAAAAGAGGGACCATATCATACGATTTCAATATCTTTTTTCATATCCATAATTCTTCCATATTTGTTCATTATGTACTCATTATTCTAACACCATGTGCTCATTGAGCGAAATCTATGAATAGTCCATACACTAGTCCCACCATGTATATATTTCTTATTCACCAATAATCCTCCTCCATGCATGTGTAAAGATAACCTGGATGCTTTGTATCATGATATGAAAAAAGAGGGGCTCACTCTTGGATGCATTGTGCAAATTCAACAAAGGAGGGGGCCACTAAAAGACTTTTGCAGGCATAAAAATCAGGCTTTTTGGTGAGATTTTTGACGCCTATCTCCGCTTGCAATTTGAAGAAGTGACCAACAAACAAAGTGTAGCTTTGAAGGTGAATAATCACCTCAATTTTTTGCTTAATTTTTGGACCTACCATAGGTGAGATATGAATTTTATGGTGGATTCCAGCCCGCCCACCTTTTCTCACAAGTCACCCTAGTCTTCTCTCACCTCCCTTCACACTTCTACACACACACACACACACACACACACACACACACACACACACACACACACACACACACACACACACACACATGCACACTTATCTAGCTGACAATTCCTTGCCCTGTAACACTCAATATCACCAAATGAACTTCTCCTTGGGGTTGAGAGAAGGCCACACACACACACACACACACACACACACACACACACACCATTAGAAAAAACTTATGTAGGTAACCTAAGCATGTCCATGGTTGTCTTTACATAAACCCATACGTGGGTAGAAATATTGAGTTTAGCACCTGGTACTAAACCCTAGCTTCAATTGGTCCTACCTACAAAACCGGCTTAACACCATCTTGCCGATCTAGGAGTAAGCACATCCCGCATATGCATGTTTGCAATCAAACACATGCTTGGGAATGAATACCCACTTATATGGTTGTTGAGTCACCAAGGTCATGAGACCATCTTATCTTTCCTCTGCATGGAAAACATTAAAGAGTGCATACTCGACCCACTACCCTTCTACAATATCAAATTCATGACAGCACTTCTGGTATATTATCTCATCTCTTGTTGCATGCTCATAGGACTAGCCGATTACCCTCCCTTTATCATAGCGTGCCCACCTACCTGCCCATTGTACACATATTGCTCACCTGCGTTCCACTTGGATAGAGCGCACTCTCTCCGCCACACAAACATGCGCGCGAGCGTGCACACACACACACACAGGGTCATGCACATGTGAATACACATGTATTAGGGGATTTGAGGGCATTGATCCTAGCTCTGGCTATATAATCGTATGCGTTCTCTACAGGTTCATGGTCTCAAAATCTACTTCTGTTGGTATGTTTTCTATATGCTCAGGCTTTTTTTCAGTACCCTCTCTTGTTGCATCTTCCACATGCCCATAACAACACACACACACACACACACACACACACACACACACACACACACACACACACACACACACACACACACACACACACACACACACACACACACACACACACACACACACACACACACACACACACACACATGTATGCATGATCTGTAACTGAACCACTGTTGTGTAGCCTCTCTTGTGCCATGCACACACACACATGATGTGGAGAGCATATACACACATTGATGCAACTCATGAGATGGAAAAAACTTCAAATAATCAAAGGATGGCAGCATTCGGGCAACATACAGGTAGGTGCCTGTGCACCTACTTAGTACATTTAGAATTTTTTACTTGTATACTCAATTAAGCTTTTATAGACATGAAGATCAAGCCATGATGCATTCTTGTTAGGACACAATCATAAATTTTTGATCGGATTAGTGGAGTGAAACATAGAGGAACTATTTTTTTACTCATTTGGCCGACAACTTTAAGAAGAACAGTATAGTCCTTGAATAATCTTTTATCAATGGAACTTTTGTGCATTCAACCTCTTGTCAGGATCTTGCAAGAGATGGAAGTAAGTGGGAATTTTTGCAAACATGATCCAAAAACAAAGAAAATGCTGGCAAATTTTTTAGAAATTGGCATTATGCACACACAATTTGGAATATCATCATTCTTATCTGGTTGGTTTTACTGATGGCATACTCCTTGGATTGGTTATAAAATTAAATTTGTTAGATATGCTTTTGTTTGAGAAAATCTTGTCGAAAACTTGTATACAAAACCATATAATGCTGGTAGGTGGGATAGTGGCCGTGTCATGATGCTTCCATGTGCATAACGAATCTTATGATCATGACACTCTTTTGAGCTATTTGAAGTCTTACACACACACACACACACACACACACACACACACACACACACACACACACACTTTGGTTTTTGACTCACCTAAATCCTAAGATTGGTTGTTAGAAAGTAACATGTAGACATATAGTAAACTGGGTGTGTTTGAAGAATTTTTGCTATCGATTTTGAAATATAATCATAATGCTGCCGGATTCTTATCAAATTGGTTTGTGAGAGAATAGCATGTAGCATATATCTATTGTTACATTATATAAAATTTCTTTTGTCAATAAAGCCGGAAACCTCCCATGGAGGGTCTTGTGGAGAGATGGCATGAACTGATATTTTTGAAATATTAATCGAATTACAGGGGATATGCTGCCCGATTTTTGTCAAGTCATCTCGTCTACAATGATATGTAACTAAAAAATACATAGGTGATTGCATCATATATAGTAGTAGATACTAGCATCATTTCTGTGGGGAAACTCACTAAATATTGGGATACATAAGACTCTACACTCAAGAGGTTATCTTACTTTAAAGTCTAAGTTAAATGAAAATTCGGGGGGAAAGCTGTAAACTAGGTCTATAGGTGTGACATGGATAGCAACTAGATCAAATATCGACACCTACAACACGCACAAACATAGCCAGCCCTAACTGAATGTTTTTGTATGGATGTAGGTAATAGCTTGGTTCTTCTCCATGTAGATGTAGTGGAAGCTCATCCCTCCACCTTGCAAACATGAGCATCAAAACCACCTCACAATGCGTGGAATGGTCGCTCGCCTGATGAAGACAAAGAAAAAAGATTTTTGATTACTTTTACACACACAAGTCATTGTCATGCTCGTAAGATCTTGAGGGCTTGTAGATATCCATAGGCTTTGCAGATTTTTTTTTGGTCTTTTTTGGTGTGTGTGTGTGTGTTTGTTTGTTTGTTTTTTGGGGGGGGGGGGGGGGGGGACAATTCAATCACTTGGATTGTGGCTCAGCAACCATATCACAAACATTCACTTTTTTTTTTTTGTGAATCAATTTGCCATTTGTCTGGTGAATTGAGAATCTCTCATTGGATGCGAGCGTTTTGTAACAAATGTCATGTAAATTTTTAAAATTCCCTGTAAGCCATAAGAAGTTCAAGGCTTATGAATATAACATAAGGCTCCTTTCAGAAAACACCTTAGATATGCCTAGCTAGCTAAGGTTGGCAAGCTTTAGGCTGCCCCCCCCCCCCCCCCCCCCCCCCCCCCCCCCCCCCCCCCCCCCCCCCCCCCCCCCCCCCCCCCCCCCCCCCCCCCCCCCCCGAACCCACACACACACACACACACACCACAAAAAAAATAAAAAATAAAAAATAAAAAATGGTGATGTCATTGGACATTTTTAGAATGCTCTATAAGTCACAATAAGCTTCAGGCTTAATAATTCTCACAATATGTTCATGAATATAATAAACTTCCTACACAACAACAATAGTAGGTATACATGGCTAGCTATGGTTGACAAGATCCACTCCACAGTCCCCCCCCCCCCCCCCCCACCCAACACACACATACACATACACACGGACATACACACACACACGGACATACACACAAAAAAAGGGTGATGCTAAACACTCTTCCATGTGATTATTGTCTCCAATTTACTGTGAATAAAGGTTCTCACATTTTGTCATTGCAAGATAAAAGGCTGTGGTCCATATTTTCCCCAAGGGAATGTTAAGGACTATTTTGAAAACAAGCAACCAAGACAAAATATGCACGGTGTTAGTCAAAGATACTCTTGAGCATGTGGTTGACATATGGCAGAGGTAGTGGCGTGGTGGCACCCTGTGAGGACTCTTCTAGTGATGGGGACAAGGGCCTTTCTCTCTTGGTTGTATAGCTAGTATGGTGTAGCTTAGTTTCTTTATGCTCAGGGTTTGCCTCCCTTATTTTGGCTAATTGTTTTCTGGGATGTTGCTTTTGTGGTGATGGTAGAGGCCATGGCACATTGTGAGCATGGATTTCTTTGCAATTTTTTTGTTTTTAGTATATTCATCACTCACAATTTGTGAGCTCTAAAATAAAAACAAAATTATATATTTAGAAAACACTCTTCCATGTTATTAATGGCCAAAAATTATTATGGATAAAGGTTCCCACACCCTCAAGTAAGTTATTATTATGAGCTTCCTTGTGGGTGTGGTTAGGTCATAGTCTCAAGAAGGCAATGTTGAGCACCCCTACATGTGAGAATGTGTTAATACCTTGCGATGTAGGAGGCCATGCAATAAATATGCAAAACTTCTTTTGGATATGTAACATTTAATGCACTAGTAACTTGTGTGTAGTAGAAATTGATAACATAGTGAGCACTTCATTAAGAACAAGTTCTTAATGAGCATAGAAAGAGTACTTAATTTGAGAAAGAAACATAGCAATTTACACCTAGATAATTGGCATTGACAATACTTGAAAAGAGAGAGAAATAGAACAATTGACAACAATTGAGGAACAAATTTACATGGAGCTCCCCCCCCCCCCCTTTGTATTATAGATTCTCCCATTATAGGAGATTTTTGTACAATACAATTCTTGTGTTACTTGATAAAACTCAGTAGTACAATGAAGATGGAAGCCTCATGCACCAAATTATGCTTGAAAAACACACCTAGTGTCCCTAGCCTCACTCCCAAGCCCTCACACACCTTAAAAAATGGTGAGAGCTAGCAGTAGGGAATGAGGAAAAATTGAGAGGAAGAAGGTGTATCTTACGAGAAAGAAGTATTATCCTCACATAATCACTCTAATACCATAGCTTAGCTTAGTAGTAGCATGGTAGAGGAGATGAACATGCCATTGAAGCTTGGGTCTTGGTTGGATTTGCATTCCATAGCAAAGTGTTGTTGGTGTAGGCCTCTACTTGTCAATGCTTGGAGAAGGAGTTGGATTTCTTCTTGTACACATAAATTTTAAATTGACTAGATTAAATTTAATCTAGGCTAATTCTCATTGGTCCACCTCTATGGCCATCCAATAGGATTTGAGGGAAGCTTGGGGGCAACTAGCCTAGGAGCCTGACATGTGTCCAGTATTCCCTTTGTGTAAAGGGGAAGATTTGGAGTGTGTGTGTGTGTGTGTGTATTTCTCTCTCATCCCCTACTCTCATGGCTCATGTCCTCCTTGATAGGGATGTGGTAAGACCTTTTAGTCCTCTCATGACCATCCAATTTTCCCCTACATTGGCTTTTGGACAATTGAATTAAAAATTAGGAACCTTAGCCTATGGAAGTATTAATAGAGCTGAACCTTAGGTCTTTTAAGCCCCATTGAAGCACATTGCTCTTTTGCAGACTATCCCCCTTTGGATCCCTATTTTCCCTCCTTTGGATCCCTGCAGAGGTTGGTCTGGCATCCTTACCAATATTCTAGCTTTTACTCCTCTAGTACTTCCCCATATTAAATGATCAGTTTAACATGAGAAAATCATTTGGGAAATTAGATATTAGTTTTTATGACATTACCTCTCTCTTGAAATCATAGTCGTCCTCGACTATGAGGTAGAGACAATAAAGCCTAATGATTAGTCCATTTGCTAGTGGGTAGAGGATCCCTATTTCACCCTATGGCACCATTCTTGAATGGATGACTAGTCCATTTGGTACTTGAGAGCCTTAGCTGCCGCAAGCATGTTTGCACTTTAGTCCGTATCAATCTTCCATAGTAGAGTGATTGACAAACTCTACTTGGTGTTTGGGAGACGTCCTCTCCATAAACATGATCCTAAGCATGCATACATATTATCATTTGTGCACAATAAAGAAAAAGGGAGTCTTATAAGCCAAAAACTTTGTTCATTTAAACATATTTACATTTGCTTACTTTAGGGAATCATTGTAAGCATTGAAAAGGTTTAGGTAATCTTTTGATTGTATGCCTTGCATCCATCTAGCATCTTCAAAAGGATAATTTTTAAACTTGATAAGATATTGTCGGATAGTCTTATCACCTCGTAATACCTTGTCTTCGTGTCGGAGAATGGACTCAGGCTGCAACACCTCTTCTTGGTCCTCTATCTCCGGTGGGTCTTCAATGATTGCTTCTTGAGGTGGCTCTCCTTTGTAAGGCTTTAGTAGGCTCACGTGGAAGGAATTGTGTATGAGCCAATGGTTGGGCAACTTAAGTTGATAGGTCATGTCATTGATTGGACTAAGAATCTGAAAGGGACCATAGTACCTTTTTGCTAACTTAGCATAATACATTTGGTGTCTTGTAGGATTGTTTCCCATCGTGTGCCTTAATCAAGCCTTGGGAAATTTAAGCAAGACCCAATCATTTTGTTTAAAGGTTAGGGCTCTTTTGTGCTTATCAGCAACAACCTTTTGCCTTTGTTAAGAGATGGATATAGCATCCTTAATCTTTTAGAAAGATTCTTGTAGGTCTTGGCTATATTCATCTGTAGCCAGCAGGGAAGATCTTCCCATGTACCTTGAGTAGCAGGCGAATTTTAGATCTTCCCTCTATCACCTCAAAAGGTGCTTTTCCCATGGAAGTATGTACAGTGTTATTGTAAGCATACTCTACTAAGGGTAAGTACTTCTCCCATTGGGACTTTTGATCTACTTCTGTGACGTAAGCTTTTAGTAGATCAAGAATTGTTAGGTTAGCTATTTCACTTTGGCCATCCATTTGAGGGTGATAGGCCAAAGAGAAATTTAGCCTTGTACCTAAATTCTCAAAGAGACCCTTCCAAAAGTTACTGGTCATTCTAGGATCTCTATCTGGGACTATAGACATTGGCAAGCCGTGGTATTTGAAGATTTGTGATATAAAGAGGGTTGCCATTTGATGGGACTTGATAGTATTTTTGATAGGTATGAAATGTGCTTGTTTGCTAAACCTGTCTACTATTGTCCATATTTCCATATTCCCATGGATAGATTTAGGCAATCCAAAGATAAAATCCATGGATATGCTCTCCCATGGTGAATTAGGGATTGGAAACGGTTGAAGCAATCCAGGTTGCTTCCCTCTATCAAAATTTGTCTTTTAGAATACCACACATTTTGAAACATACTCTTGTATGTTTGCTTTCATGGTAGGCCAATAGAAATATGTTTCTATCCCTTTTAGTTGTGATAGTAGATGTATGAATCTACTCAAGTACCACACCTTTTGTAGAAAAGAAACTAGTTGACGTGTGGTTGTTGGTGAAGGTAATGCGATGAGTGTGGACACCTTACTTGGATCAGCATTGATACCTTTAGGTGAAATTTCATCCTAAAAGAATGACTCTACATTCCCAATGTGGCACTTTCTTCATTTAACTGCCCTCCTAGGCTTTGCAGCCTTGCTAGACCCTCAGTCACTTTTTCTAAGTGTGAGATGCGAGGGCTATATATACAAAAATCATCAATGAACACTCTTATGGATGTTCCAAAGAATGATTGAAAGACATATATGACATATCTCTGGAATGTGGCAGGTGCATTTGTGAGACCAAATCGCATAACTCTATAAGCAAAACAACCCCATGGTGTAATGAAAGTGGTTTTTAGTTGATCTTCAAAGGCTATGCGTATTTGAAATAGCCAAAATACCTGTCATACACTGTGTAGCATTCAAAACTAGCTACTTCATTCAAGATTTCATCCAAGAAAGGGAGAGGGAAATGGTCCCTCTTTATGAATGCATTTAGTGGTTTGTAGTCGACGCAAACCCTCCACTTACCATTCTTCTTAGGCATCACCACTATGGGTGGCACCCACTTAGAGTTTTCCACTGGGTAAATGAACCCTGATTCCAGTAGCTTCCTTACCTTGGCAAGGAGCACCGTTTCTTGTATGACCCCCAGCTGCCCGTCGTACTTTCTACACAACTGGATTTACCCCTTCCTTCAACTTAATGTGATGCTCCACCTCTATAATACCTGTGATTCTTTCATAGTTGTCAATGAAAAGGTTAGGGAATCCCATCAACATTTGCAAAAATTTATCCTTCTCTTCACTTGTTAATTCCATAGACAACATACTTTTCAACCTACCCTCTCCTAGGCCAGGTGATTTATTCTCCTCACCGCTGCTTTGAACTTTTGGTGATGGGTCGCTAGTTGTGCTTGCCCTTTGTAGATCCTTCATGATAATGCCCATCACATTAATGGAACTGTCACTCTCATCGGTGGAAGTGGTCTTCTCCTCATAAGTGGAAGACTCACTAGTGGTTTCATCTGCTGATGTCTCTAGGTCCATCTGTCTCTTCTTGCCAATCCGCATGTCGTAGTAGATTGTTTCCCCCTTCTTACGAGTCATGCATAGAAGACCAGTGCCCCAATCCTGCTTTGCCTTCATGGCCATCAACCATGGCCTTCCCAAGATCAATGGATAGCCCTCCCCCTTAGTTGGCACGACAAAAATATCTACTTCTACCTCAGTGTTGAAGGATTTTACCTTCACGACACTTACTACACCTACACATTTTACTTTTGCATTGTTTGCCATATTTGCCATGCATGGAGAAGGCCGGTCAACCTCGAGCCCTAGCTGAAGCATCATAGCTTCACTCATCACAGAGATTTGCACGCCACCATCCATGTAGGTGTTTCCAACCCTCTTAGCCTTTATGTTGACGTCAACGACTGGAAGAATGTCAACCATGTTGCAACCCGAAATTGCTCTGGTTACCTTTGCTTTGGAGTGCCTTGTACTTGCCATTTTAGACCATTGCCGTGTTACCTTTGGTGCAAGATGTAGCAGTTGTGGCCATGTAATCTTTGGTCCTTGCTTTTCCACATCCAATGTGAGATCATAGGGCCTAGAACTCTCTCGTAACTGGAAGTCGGTGATGCCTATTTTTTGTCGTGGTTTTGACATCCTTTTTCTAGTCTCTCCCTTCATTCTTCTCTCATCATCAGCTTGTGCAGCTTTCTCCCTCCGAGCTCTCTTTACAGTCATGGTTTCAAATGGTTCTACAAATGTTTCCTTCACCTTACCCTTGTCTTTCTCCTTCACTCTGGGTGGATCCACTACTACAACATTTCCTTTCTCATCTAAGCTTATGATGCTTACAGTGCAATCAGGTGGTGGTGCCTGTGGAAGAGGTGGAATGGGTGCTTGTGGTGGTGCCTGGGGTGGACATAGAATTTGTGTTGGTGGGACTGGTGCTCGGGGTGGAGGTGCTCTCTCTCTAGAGGGTGCTAGTTGGTTTCTCCTACCTCCTCTATTATAGGGTTGTCGTGGTTGGGGGCAGTAATACATACCATGACCATCTTCTCCACAGTTGTAGCAGTGATACTCCCTATTTTGTTGTTGTGCTCTTCCTGGGTTTTAATCTCTCTCTTGATTACTTCCAGCTTGCTGTATCAAGTGGACAGACAAATTTTGCAGTTTCTTAGTAATGTCATCTCTTACCCCAGGATCTGCTGGTGGTGGTGGTGGTGGTGGAGGTGGAGTGGTGGTTGGAGGTTGGCACAATTTTCCTGCTTCTGTTGACTCGGTTTCTTTGGATTTCATATGTAGCACCCTTCACCTTCTCCTTAAGCGGCGACCACAAGCCATGCATGAACCGTTCCTTCTTGAGAAAATTGGGTGCAACTTCTCCTCTTGCTAGCGATTCAAACCACCACTCCCAAAAATCCATGAACTTGGACTCATAGCTGGCATACTTTAAAAGACCATCCCGTTTCAAGTCTCTCAACCTGTCCCACAGCTTCTTTGAAGTAGTACCTTCCCCAAAACGCCCTTAAAAGCAGTTTTTAGGAGCTCCTACTCATCCTTGGTTGCTTGTGGGAGTGTGTTGTACCACGACCTAGCTTCTACCTTCATGAGATGCTTAAAGATTCTAACCCGGGACTCATCTGTGTCTTTGTTGCTTACTACACATGCTACTGCAAAGTCATCTAAGAATTTTGCTACCAAATCCTCCCCCTTCTTTCCTTTAGATGTTGAAAATGCTACACTTTCCATGATTACTAAGAGAGAGAAAGCTAGAAAGATACACTGCTTAGCTTACAACCAAAAGATTTTATTTTATTTTTTTCTTATAAAAAGGTGTGTATACCCTTTCTATACTAGAACATAGATTAAAATCTCAAATGGTACATTTCCTTGTACCAATGGTAGGAAAAATGGCTGATATGATGCCAGAACCTCAAAGAAGCACTCCCCGCCCAGCATGGTGTTGATGATGTGATGGTAGTGAGCCTTCCAATCCAGTATTACCTTGATTGAACATACACATATCGAAATGTGTGATCTGCCTTGAGGTAGGTTGTACTGACTCATATGAAGCTTAGAGATACTTAGTCGCTATAAGAACTAGTGGGAGAGAGTGGTGTCCTTTCCTAAAATGGACTTAATAGATCCCTAGTCTCTCTAGTGAGGGCATGAGCATGTGCTTCCGTTATCTTTGCTGCAGCATCAGGTACGACTTGGAAACTGAATGTGATAATTATCTCGGTGATTTGAGTTACCTGATTCTCAAAGTAGAAGAGTGTTGACTCTCTACTGTGAAGAGCTCCCTCCATATTGCTGTTGTGGGTTGGTCGTAGGTTGTGAACATGGTCTTGACGTCCTCCTTCTTATCCTTAGTACACAGGCTATGTATATCCACTGAGTCTGACGTGCTGGTTGTCTTTTCCACTACAAATATATCATAGTTACACCTGGCACTCGAGCCTCGATGGAGATGCAAAGTTCGTTGAGCTGTTCTTGGAGCTCTTCTTCTTCTGTTGTCCAGTTAGCAAACCCTACTAACCACTCATCCATCCAGAAAAGGTTAGGGTTTTTAGTCTTGTAAATTGAAGGGTTTCATGAAAGGATCCTCTATGGGGGCACCAAGAAAATGATAGTCGGAAATGACGTGCTAGGTGGGGTGGTCTCTACACCACACATAGCCTGAAATCCCCAAGCACCATCTCAGAGGGGTGGCACCTAAGGTGTGCTATCCTATAACTCTAAAGGGGCACCACCTAGCATAAGCACGGCTAGGACGCGTATCATAGCCTCAGACTTGTCACTCTTAATTCCATGTGCTTAGAGTGCCCACCTTCCCAAAACTACCACTTGTGTATCATGCTTGTGTAGTGTGTGCATAATGTCATGGCTATGGTGATGTTGTGCTTCTCTGTATTGGTGTTCTTTCAATCGTTTGAGTGGAGAGCTCACCCTCCTTATATAGGATTTTGGGAGTGGTGACCTCTCTTACAAGTGGGGTGAGAGAGAGTGTGAGTGTGCCATGTGATTGTGGGACGTGCTTCAATGGAGCCTCTTCTTATATAGGATTTTGGGAGTGGTGACCTCTCTTACAAGTGGGGTGAGAGAGAGTGTGAGTGTGCCATGTGATTGCGGGACGTGCTCCAGTGGAGCCTCTTCTTATTCTATTGAGTAGGAGACAGAAGGTGAAAAGAGTAGAGAGAGGAATGAGATATAGGGAGTGGGGTAGGGGTAGGTGAATTTACAAATGCTAGCCATAGCTAGACTTAGGGAAACTTAGTTTAGGGCTTTTTTACAAGGGTGTTGCCGATGGGGGAAAGCTGTAGAAGAGGGATGGAGTATGCTTCCGTTGTCTCTGGTGTTTTGTCGATGCTGAGATGCCACACGTTCCTCAATTTCGGGGTCGGCCGGGGTATGCCTTCGGCTTCAATCTTCAATTTGTTGTTGCTTTTGCATGCTTTTGGTTGTCTTTCCTCTTTTGTCGATGGTGTGGCATTTGTTTTCTTCTTTGCTTTACGTGTTCGTGCATATGTACTTATGCGTGCGTGTATGTACGTATTGTGTGTGAGTAGGTGCTTTTTTTATGCGTCGTGAGCGGGATGGAAACACACAGAACGCCTCTATAACGACCCGACACACACTCTTGGGAAGATACACACACACACACACACACACACACACACACACACACACACACACACACACACACACACACAACACACACACACACACACACACACACACACACACACACACTATGGGGCACCACTCGGATTACACAACACACCTGACCGAGACAGGGAACACACCTATGGAGTGAGAGGAGAGAGACTATCCACTTGCCCACTCCACATAGACACACACACACACACACACACACACACACCCAAAAAACTCAGCTCAAAAGAGGGGAACTTATGATAATTAGATACAAATGAGCTTGGGCCAACACCAAAGGGGCAAACAACTCACACAATATGGGTAAAATAAGCCAGATACAATCACAAACTAGAGCAGAAACTTCGCTCATAGGAGAAACTTACACAGAAAAAAAACAAAAAAAGAGTGAGGAATTTGGCAAAATGGATAGCGCCATTGCGTCCGGAACGGCCCAAAACCCCACTCTACAATGTCAAAGTGCTCAAATCGGACCTCGGATGAGCAGTTTACGGGCAAAATAAGCTCCAAAATGAGCAAAAACACACCTGCGGCTGTTCCTCCTCTCTTCTCCACATTTTTTTCTGGTCTTATCTCTGTTTTTCAGTTCCCACACTTAGCTTTATTAGTTGGGCACCCTTGGACTTTTAGATGACCTCAAACAGACCCCGAACAGGCCAAAAACTGACCTCGTAGTGCATAGTTGTCACCTTTTTGCATCATCCGCACACCTGGCACTCAGTTTTTCCAAATAATGCATCCCACAACCACATGAAGTGGACCCAAAAAGTGGTCCTCATGATGACCTTTCTGCATAAGTATCACAAGAAAACACCCACGTCGTGTCTGTACTCATCCGCGTGCAAGTATTGACCCCATTCGACGTCCTGACGCCACTAGATGCCATCTGACGCACCTGCTTACCTCATGTCGTCGGCCCACGGATAGCTTCCTCGAGAATTTTTAAGTGCTACCAACTCCTCATTATTGTAGAAAAAACACACTGGTACTGGTAATAGTGAAAATCGATGCACTATGTACATGGTGTCCTACCTGTACACACGTGGGCCCCACGTAACCACCTGGCTATGGAAATTGGGCAATCCTTTATTTGATGCACCATGCATGTATATGTACATATGCGCAATCCCTTGCTCGAAAAAACTCCTGACATAATTTGCCCATCCCCTAGCGTGCTAGATCATTCATGATCAGCAACAGCAAAGAGAGATATGAGACTCGCCGCATCACATGTCTCCTCATCCCTCACCAACACTGCTTGATCCACAGACAGCTCATCTTGCTCCACCATCATCAATCTAGCATGATACAATTTAAGACGCAATCCATTTACCCTTGACTTATGTAGAACACCATCCAGGTTAGCCAGCTGATATGTGCCATTTGGAAAACACTCCACTACCTTGAAAGGGCCTTCCCACTTAATTTGAAACTTCTTTTGGAAGGTGTTATCCAGCTTACTGTTGTAGCGCAAAACCAAGTCATGTTTCTTGATACCCTTACTTTTGACCTTTTCATTTATCTTTGCCAAAGCCTTATCCTGCATCTGCCCATAATGCTCCAATGCGCTCATCCTATCCAACTGGACCTCTTGTAACTGCAAGAGCCTCTCTTTGAATGCATCACTAGGCGGCCCAAGCAACTTCTCTAACATCTTGACCGCAGGAAACTCTACTTCCACAGGCAATAGTGGTTCCTTTCCATACACCAAATGAAATGGAGTAAACCCTGTACCTGTCTTCACCGAAGTATGGTAAGCCCATAATGCACTAGGCAATTCCAAATCCCAATTCTTTCCTTGGTGCTCTGTCACTTTAGAAAGAATTTGTACCAACTCACCATTGAATCTTTCGTTTAAGACATTACAATGCGGGTAATAAGGAGTGGTATGCTGATGCCTAATCTTCATCTTTGCACATAAAAAATCTAGCAGTTTAGCTCTAAAGCTAGGCCCCTTATCTGAAAGTAGCTCCAGTGGCACCCCAAACTTGCAACATATTTCATCATACACAAATTTTGCCACATCCTTTGCAGTGATCTGTTTTACTGCTATAGCCTCTGCCCATCTAGAGAGATAGTCCACTGCCGTCAAAATATAGCTTTTGCCCCTGCTTGTGATAGGTAACGTGCCTAATGCTTCAATCCCCCACATTTTCAAAACACATCAAACTTGCCTTACTGGTTTTTTGTAGCTCTGGCTTCAACACTCTCTTCCCAAATGCTTGACACCTATTGCCAAAGTCATACACCAATGGTGAACATCCTTGTGCAAACTAGGCCATACATACCCCTCTTGCAAAATCTTATGCAAGGTGATTTTTAGAGCAAAATGGCCACCACATGCGCCCTTCGTGATTCTCTTCCAACACTCTGTAAAGCTCCTCCCGCCAAGGTACACGTCTTAACACGAGATCAGCCCCTTTCATGTATAAGACATCACCAATCAATTTGTACCTGTATGCTCTATGCACAAAGCCATACTTCTTAGACTTTTGAATCTCCTTTGGAATGATTCCTGTTAGCAAAAACTCCTCTTCTTGAGCCAAACTTTCCCGGCCATGATAAAGAGGTAAAGTGGTCCTCAACACAAATAGCTCCCCAATCATGCCTTGAGCTGCTTCTTGAGACTCTCCATTTGTAGAGCACGTTCAATGTGTCATGATGCTCCATGCTTTTCGAACTTTTTTAACAAGCCTTTAATTCTGAAGCACATTTCCTTCAATGAGGTGTTCTTGCTCTTCCACACACCCAACACTTGCTTCACCACTAACAAGGCATCACCTTTTATGCTCAACCTTCGAACCCCATGCTTCAAAAAAATGTGTAATCCGGCTTCCAGAGTAGCATATTCAGCCTCATTATTACTATGAGCATCCAACTTGAACCTTCTCTTGCATACTAGCTTCCCCTCTGGATCATAAAGTGCTATACCCCCTGAAGCTGCATCATGGCTCTTTCTGTATGAACCATCAAAGAACAACACATGTGCATTGATGATTTGTGGCACTTATTCAACTACCTTTATCACCACCTCTTCCTTAACAATAAGGGGATTCTCCTTGTAGGTCAACAAATCAGCTAGGGTAGCCCTTGTACTATCTTCCACTAGAAAAGAGAACTCAAACTCTTGCAGCTCAATTACCCATTTCTTCACCACATTTGACATGTTAGTACCATTAATTAACTGTGGCAAAAAGGCATAACTCGTCAAGAAAACAAAAGGTCGTGGTAGCAAGTAATGAAGAAATCGTGACAAGAAAATATTACACTGGCCATCACTAGCTCTACTTCCAAGAATTTTCTCTCTGCTACCAGCTTCACACGGCTGCACAATACACTGGCCTCATATAATGGCTGCCCTTCCCCTTTTGCAATAGCATGGCTCCAATGGCATCCTCCCCTACTGATGGATTTACATAAAACACTTGCTCCCAATCAGGAGCCTGCATGGCTGACAACCCCCTAACACCTCTGTCACCTCTTGAAACACTTCTTCACAGTTGTCATCCCATTGCAATGGATCATGCTTTGCCACTTGTTGTAATGGATAAAGAATCTGAGAAGACAATGGAATAAACCTTGCCATGTACTTCACTTTGTGTATAAAAGTTGCCAATTGCTTCGTACTCGTAGGTGATGGAAGAAGAATAATAGACTTAACCTTTTCTGGATCAGCCTCAATGCCATTTTCTGACACCATATGGCCCAATAACTTCACCCTTGGCTGTGCTAGATGACATTTCTTTGGATTTAGTTGTCCTCCACATTCATCATATCGAGCCAATACCATCTGCATCTTCTCATGGTGTTCAACCCTATTGCTATAAACACAGAAGTCATCCATAAAAGCTTTAACACAACTACCAATGAATGGTTCCAACACCCAATTTGCTCTCTCTTGATAGAAGGAAGGTCCATTTGACAACCCAAATGGAAATACAGTGTAACAATAGCAACCCCATGGTGTAATAAAAGTGGTCTTTGTGCGGTCTTTAAGAGCAATCTTCAATTGAAAATAGCCTGAAAAACCATCACACACACTGTACCTCTCATAACCTACCACTGAATCCAAGATCTGATCGATGAATGGAAGAGGATATGGGTTCTTCTTAGTGGCTGCGTTTAAGGGTTTAAAATCTACACAAATTCTCCACTTCCCATCCTTCTTTGGACTGACTACAACTGGACTCACCCATTCTGTGGTCTCCACAGGGACTATGAACCCTGCCTTCAATAACTTGTCCACCTCTTCTCGCAAGGATTCCATTTGCTCTTGACCCATCTTTATTAGCCTTTGCCGCACTGGCTTAGCACCTTCTTTCAGCTCTATATGCATCTCTTCGCCCTTGAACCCTCTGATCTCTTCATATGAAGTAATGAACAAATCAGGAAAACTAGCCAGCATGTGAAAATATATATCCTTCTCCATAGCTGAGAGGTCTCCACTGATCATTTCTGTCATCAATTCCTGCTTCTTTGACAACTCAACCTTGGTTTGCATCAGCCCTTCAATCACTTCATAAGGCCCTTCACTTTCATCTTCAACCTCATTCGCAAATGCAACTAAACCAAACTCCTGGATTTCTTTGTCCATCAAAAGAAATGCAACATCAGCATCCTCATCACTGCTGGTAGTGCTATCACTATCCTCAGCTATCACTAGACTCATCCTCATCTTCATAAAGCTCCTCTAATCGTTTCCTTGTGTCCATATTATAAAGCTTCTTGGTACATGTCTTTCCATAGAGGCTAATCGTACCATGTCGCCAATCTTGAACAACTCCCAGTGCACGTAACCATGGTCTGCCCAGTATAATAGGATATGCTCCCAACCCTGCTGGCATCACATGAAAATCAACCACTGCCTTTGCATCATATGCCTCCACTTCTAAGCTCTTTACAACACCCAAGCATTTTACTTTTTGATGGTTTGCCAATCTAATCCGGAAACCTGACACCCCAGCCACTGTGAAACCCATCTTTTCAATGCATGAGTGTGTTATGATGCATATTTGGGCCCTGCCATCCACATAACCTTGTCCCAAATTTTTCCTTTTATGCCACACATCTACTATTGGACAAATGTCTGGTAGCTCATCCATTGCCAACACCTTTACTAAACCTCTCTCTGGCTCTTTCTCCATTGGGTTAACCATCCTCTTCCACTGTCGCTTTAGCTTAGGCACCATCTCTATAAGCTGCCCAAAAGTAACATCTGCCTTCCTGCTCATCACATCCTCCTTCAAGTCATAGCTTAATTGCCCATCCCCTAGTGGAAAATCTGAAACATGAAACTTTCGATGAGCTCTCCTTTTCCTCTTGGCCTTGACATCCTCGCCTTCAAGGCTCTTTCCTTTCTTCTTACTAGGACCTGGGGCACTTCTTCCTTCCTTATTCTCTGTGGTCCTCTTCCCAATAGGCATCACTAATGTATCCTCTAGCTTTGATGCCTTCTCCAAGGTGACTACACTTAGCACTTTTGTCTTTCCCTTTTCCTCCTGGGTCAATCCACTGGTTCCTTCGTCTCCCTTAATTTCGATGCCATAATCATTTGACCTAGTTAGCACCTGTCGTGGCAATGGATACATGTCTCCCCCCATCCTTGGTGGCTTATCACATTGCGGGCTGATGCGACCCAACTCTCCACAATTATAACATGTGGGCGTCTGCCTCCAAAACCTACCATTGCTTTGTCCAACACCATTCCTAGGCCTTTCTTCATCTCCTGGCTGATTTGCAAACCTCCCTCGACCTCGATTATTTCCCACTTGACCTAGCATGTTTAGGCTAAGATTCTTCATCAAATCTACCATTTGCCTCATGTCTTGCCTTATCCCATCATCTTGCACTACTGTAGTGACCACTGCTGGCATAACCTGAGTAGTAATAGGAACCACTGGTTCGTGATGAACCCCTGACATGAGACCTTGTAAAGACTCTATAGGCTGAAATTCAGACCTCATGGGAAAAGACTCCACCCCTAACTGGCTCATTTTTCTCAACTTCCACTCTTTGTTCCTTGATACCTCTAGTGCATCTTCATATGTCCTAGGCTTCTTTAGCTCCACTCTCCAACGTATATTCTCCCAAAGACCAGCTAAGAACCTGTCCTTCTTCATCATGTCAGGCGGGGGTACCTGTGGTGCTAAGGCCTTGCACATTCGCTCTCATGCCAATGAAAACTTACGTATGTATGCATCTACTGGCTCACCTTCCTTTTGCACCAAAGCCTGTACTTCTTGCCACACTTTGTCAGGATCTTCTATCTTCACAAACTCCACTTCCAACCCATGTCGTAGATTGTCCCAACTCAACCTTACAGGTGGATCAGCCACACGCAACTCCTCTTCAAATGCTTTAGACCAAACTCGTGCATCACTCTTCAAACAAATTTGGAGAAGGCGTAATATCTGCGCAGGGTCATGAATCTGGTTGCTAATGCAGGCAACCTCCATCTTTCCCAAAAATTCTTCCACATCTTCATCACTTCTTCCATGAAACTCCGGGTAAGAGAAATCCATGGCTACCCAAGTTTCAATGCTTTGAGAACCCCTTTGAACACACGTGCAAGAACCCAAAACTTTTGACTACCCAATTCCCAGAAACTTCAATGGAGCTCAACTTTAGATAAGGACAAACACATGCACATCAAATGAGTTTTCATAGTTGATCATCGGAATTACAACAGGCAAAGGACATTCCAAGATCTCTCGTAATCTTCTTGGCCCGAACATAAAGACTATGCGCTGCTGGAAAAAAATCTTCCTGGACACATGAACATTTATTTGGATTCTTTGAGTTAAATGAAATGGAGTGAGTTGAGGGCCATTTTGATTATCCATTAAAGCCAACCATGAAGCTCCCAAGAAGGCACACCTGACTTAACCTCTGATTTTGCCAAAATTTCAGCAGCATAACAGCATAAATGGCTCTAAAGACCAAAAAACCAGCAATCATAGCTTGGAAAAATTTTGGCAGAGTTTCCCCAGAAATAGAGCAGTAGGAACCCAAAATATAGACTGTATATGTATGCATAAACTGTCAACAATAGAACCTGAGCATCAAGTAGGACTCACTAGTACATAGCCTATGGCGAGGTCACAAAAACAGTGCTCCAGCTACCTGTATCACCGAAAGGATCTCTACATTTGAGAATCCCCCAGCTCAATAAAAACCTCACGCTATCGACCCTCACACGAAGGCTAATGCAAATCGCGTATAGTCAAGTCTCAGAAATGACTATCTTCTAGACCAAGTCTTAGAAATGGCTGGGACTGCCAAATACAACCAAGTATGGCTCCACAAATGCGTACAATGGCAGTTTCCACAGGTAACGTACAATCCAGCAGACAATGCGCTCAAATAGGCGCCAAGTGATGCATACCCACAACAACTGCAAGTGACATCACTGCTAGTATATCACTGTACTCCAGCTACCTGTACCTGTGTGAATCACCTGTACTTGTACATGTAACCTGTAACCTGTAACCTGTAACCTGTAATCTGTAGTCTCGAATCTCGAAGCAGAAGGTACTCCAAGAAGATCCTCCGTGGGGGCGCCAAAAGAATGTGAGCGGGATGGAAACACATAGAACGCCTCTATAACGACCAGACACACACTCTTGGGAAGATACAACACACACTATGGGGCACCACTCGGCTTACACAACACACCTGGCCGAGACAGGGAACACACCTATGGAGTGAGAGGAGAGAGACTATCCACTTGCCCACTCCACACAGAGACACACACACACACACACCTAAAAAACTCAGCTCAAAATAGGGGAACTTATGATAATTAGATACAAATGAGCTTGGGCCAACACCAAAGGGGCAAATAGCTCACACAATATGGGTAAAATAAGCCAGATACAATCACAAACTAGAGCAGAAACTTCGCTCATAGAAGAAACTTACACAGAAAAACAGCAAAAAAAGAGTGAGAAATTTGGCAAAATGGACAGCGCCATCGCGTCCGGAACGGCCCAAAACCCCAGTCTACAATGTCAAAGTGCTGAAATCCGACCTCGGATGAGCAGTTTACTACCAAAATAAGCTCCAAAATGAGCAAAAACACACATGCGGCTGTTCCTCCTCTCTTCTCCACGTTTTTTTCTGGTCTTCTCTCGGTTTTTTTAGTTCCCACACTTAGCTTTATTATTTGGGCACCCTTGGCCTTTTAGATGACCTCAAACAGACCCCGAACAGGCCAAAAACTGACCTCGCAGTGCATAGTTGTCACCTTTTTGCATCATCCGCACACCTGGCACTCAGTTTTTCCAAATAATGCATCCCGCAACCACATGAAGTGGCCCCAAAAAGTGGTCCTCATGATGACCTTTCTGCATAAGTATCACAAGAAAACACCCACGTCGTGTCTGTACTCATCCGCGTGCAAGTATTGACCCCATTCGACGTCCTGACGCCACTAGATGCCATCTGACGCACCTGCTTACCTCATGTCGTCGGCCCACGGATAGCTTCCTCGAGAAGTTTTAAGTGCTACCAACTCCTCATTATTGTAGAAAAAACACACTGGTACTGGTAATAGTGAAAATCGATGCACTATGTACATGGTGTCCTACCTGTACACACGTGGGCCCCACGTAACCACCTGGCTATGGAAATTGGGCAATCCTTTATTTGATGCACCATGCATGTATATGTACATATGCGCAATCCCTTGCTCGAAAAAACTGCAAATGAATTTCGAACAAAAAGTCATTAGCAAAAATCATATGTGTATGACGTCTGAGGGGTGAATCTAACATTCAAGATGAACCTTTGACTTTATGCGTGTATGATGTCTGAGGGGTGAATCTGACCAAAATGAACCATTGACTTTATATGTATATGATGTTTGAGGGGTGAATCTGACCAAAATGAACCGTTGACTTTATACCCACATCCTACATGTGGTGTTGAGCACATACATCAAATTTCATTGCATTTGGAGCACATAGACATCATACGCATATGAAGACTTGACATCATACACATATGAAGACTAGACATCATACCCATACGACGACTAGACATCATAAGCATACGAAGGCTTGATATCATACGCATATGAAGACTTTTAGGCTAAATCCCGATCAAATCAGACATCTGAGTATACCCCAATGTTTTAAAGCATAAAAGAAGTCCCTAGCCAAAACTTCATTGCATTTGGAGCACATTTGGGCTAAAAAGTGCCAAAAGACAAAACTTGGGCAAACTTTAGTCCATTATGCAAACCAAACCAAAGCAATTATGGATACCCAAAGGACTTGGCAATGAAAGTCCAACCACCATGCATCACCCGCAACCCGACCTTGACAAACCGCCCAGGGCTTTTGTCAAGCAACCTAGGCCAATCCAATCTCAACATCGACAAGCAAAAGAGGTCAAGTGGGTATGGAAACCAAAACAGACTAGCTCACCGAATGCCTCAACAATGAAGACTACATCCAAGCAATTTCGATGGCGACCAAAACAGAGCCCTCAATCATGTGGTGATGGGTTTAAATCTATAAGTTCCATGGACACACCCTCTACATTTATAGACACATGCATATTCACAATAATATTTTTGTTGTGAATTCAATGCCTTGAGAAGATGTTCTCAACTTGTGTGATTACAAAATAAGAGATTGTTGGAAGTCTACTTATCAAGATAAAACACATCTCTATTAAATGGTGATTATTTTTTGCTCTCTCCTTCTCTCTCTCTCTCTCTCTCAATGGATAATTTACCTCATTATTGGAGAATGCAAGATGCTACACATTGCTAGATGTGACAACTATAACACGTGGACGGGGGGCGCTTTACACCTGTCACCCATTCAATACATGATTAATTCTAACTATGTATTGCCTGGTTGGTTGGCAGATGAGTCTCTCATCCCTCAACTAGGAATGCTTGTGGCAGAAAGCATCTCCTACAAAATCCAATTTTTTTGTGAATTTATCTTTGTAAAGCTGATTAATGCTATGTTATTTTGTAATTTATGATCATAATGATAATATATTTTGTATTGAAACTTCACTCTAAATTGTACTTAAGCATATGATTCCAATTGTGGTTAGGATTAAAACATAAAAGACACACACCCCTGTTTCCTAACTAGCCTTTGATTGGGCTAGTATCATATGCTTAAGTGTCAATTTAGTTGAAATTTGTTTAGAGAGATAACTGTTTAATGTACTATTTAGGAGAAATGGATTCCATCATTGGTTAAACTTGGATATGCTGCTACTAAAGCTCCTATTCCTTTTCATCCCATTGGTACACAATGCATTTTATCTTGTTTTAAGGGCCTTGTTTTTCACATAAAACTCCTAGATTTTGAAAATTTATCATGTGAAAACAAAACCCTATCTGCCCTTAACATTGCAACTATAAATGATTGGATTTCTCTTCTTATAACATCACAAAAAAATCCCATTGATTGTCTTGAGGCATTTAATAAGCTATTAATCTCGTAATCATTAATAGATTGCCAAGATTCATGTGATTTGAATTTTTACTTTTCATCCCTACCTAATATTGTAAATAAACTTTACAAATAAATGGTATTCCATCTATTCCTATAGAGCTTAAATCTCAAGTGGAAGTTGTCAACCGTCTCTTCATTGGACCCTGAAGAGAAAGAAGCATTGTCTAGTCTAGCTTTTCATTCTTCTCACTTATCTCCTTCTAAAAACATCTCTATAGCCTTCTCTAGTTTAGTTCCTTTACTTCCTCCTAGACAAGTCGAATTGGACTCTATTCGACTTGATCACAAGCTATGGGAATTTGAGCTCATCAATCATAGGGCTCCTTTCTCACTAGAATCCTTAGCCCTTATTTGTAGCATCTCCCTTGATCTTCTAGAGAATTGTAAAGCCACTTCTATCCAAGCAAAGCACTTACTATCTTCTAATTTCTTTTTTGAGCTTAGCCAAATCAAGCTTTCTGATATAGATTCTTCTAAATGCTTTAATTTGGCACTTATAACACGAACAAAAGGGCACATCAACCAAGACAAATCCAAGGATCCAAAAAAATTCCTTAAGAATTGTTGGAATACCTTTAGAACCTTTTTAAAATGTCGATGCAAGAGGTCGGACCCTAACTCATCTTGCACAGCCTCTATCCTTGGCTAGACCATCTTTTATGGTTTGTTTTCCAAATTTTTTTCTCATTCTCTTCTGAACCATCACAAGTCTATGCATTTATTGGGTGGGTAGAAACTATTCCCATTGAGGTAAAAACTGCTCTTACTTTTGGTATCATGAGCATATGCTAGAGGTAGCCCGTGGCCTAGTCCTCTATAGTCCCAATACTCCATTACTCCCAAAGCTAGTAAATACTCCTATTGCAAACACCATTGAGTCTATTCTTAAACCTTCTAAAAACAAAGACTCATTCAAAAGGCTTCCTTATACCCCTGAAAGTATGAAAGCCACTACCAAAAAGCCAAGACAATTTTGTGGATCAGAGGAATTGGGAGAAACTTCAAAAGCTTTGGATTTCAATGATGATGATGAGCAGGTTCGCTTCTTAACTAGAAAACCAAATCATCTCTTCTCTTTTTCCACTAAGAAGAAACGTAGTAAGAGATTTGTTCATGTACTATTTGTTAATAAGTTCTTCGATTTCTTATCCCTTGAAACTGTGTTTAAAGAGGTTTTGAAAGAATTTAACATTAACAAAACATTTAAGGAATTAAACATTGGGTTTGCATGGAAATACACTAAAAACTTATCCACCTTACTATACAAACCCTTAGAAACTTTTTGCAACTTCTCTTTCCCACTAGTAGAATGTATTTGTTCCACTTCACAAAGATTCAAAACATTTCTCAAAACTTTTGATAACTATGGTTTCCATGTAGTAACTACAAACCAAGAAATATGTAAACATCCACTACTTAAAGAAGTGGTTAGTAAAGGCTTAAATCATATTCCATATGAACCATTGAATCCCAAAGCAATCATTAATGAATTATGTGATTGTTGGCCAAAAGTGTGTAAATTAATGTGCATCAATGAGTCTGTAGCACATCATATATTTATAACAAAGATAGTTATGAGAGAATTCTCTGCCATTTTTCCCAATTATAGATAGAGTCACAAATCTTGGTATAACAATAAAGACTTATTAGATGAGATTCCTTATCTTACTACTCATCTTTTCATTTGTGGATTAAATAAGTCAACCCAAACACCCACTTTTATTTGTAAAAACCTCATTAGAAATGCCACTAAATAAGGATATCTTCTAATGAATTCGAATACTCCATGGTAGAGGAAAATACTATATTTGAAGCAATTTGTAAATTCTCTCCAAATAATAATATTGATTCACCTTTGCATTATACATTTCCATACCTAATGGGAAATTTTAAAATTCATAAAAATGACTTTCATTGGATCACTAATGCACATGGATCTATGTTTTCCAATGTTATATCAGTTATAGCTAAGTTATTAAAGACAATAAATAATGGCCTTATAGAATACATTGAGTTTTTACACAACAAAATATATACACACATCCATACCAATGCTTATTGGATTATTCAAAATCAATATGTTTGTCTAATTAATTTGCCTAAAACAATCTTTAGCATACATACTTTCGATATAAAATCATGCTATGAAGCTATTCCTCATTATGGTCCCAATAGCTTGATTGAGTCTCTTAAAAACATATTGAAAGTAGTAAATACACTAGGTTATAAAAGGTTTAAAAAATCTAGAAGCACTTATATTCTCACTAAGAAACAAAATGAGAGATCTATTCATTTTGATGATTTTATTAGCATCAATGCATTTGTCTTAGATAATTGCTATACCAAATTAGGTTTCAATGTAGTCAAACAAATTAAGGGAATCCCTATGGGATATTCTTGTCTACCATTGTGGTGTAATTTGTATTTGGCATAATTTGAATTAGATTTTATTCGGCATCTATCGCAATTAAATTATAGTAATAGACTAAAAGATTTCCTTCTTTCATTTAGGTTTATGGATGACTTATTGTTTATTAACAATGAATTTGTGTTGCAAAGTATAGGACTTACAAATCACATTGATCACACAGATGTGGGGACCATATACCCATTGGATATCATTACCATAAAGAATACCACAAACACTTATGATACCACTTACTTGAACACTGATATTTCACTTACTCGACCCTTTATTGGTAATTATGAAACGTCATCTTGGAAAAAAGAAATGCTTCCTTGTTCAAATGTCTCATTTATACATGCTTTTAGCAATAGACCTAAGAAAATGGCAAATAAAGTGTGTATATCTCAAGTAATGCCAATTAGTTATAATGCATCACACACCTCAATAGCATACACGGATGTAATGCATCTTATATCATTGTTTACAAAGAATGGTTTTAGTCAAAATAGAATTACAAGTAACATGCTTGAATTTTTGAAACGTAATGAATTTCCTTGTTTTAAATATTGATAAAGGTTTTCCATTAGCATTCCTTGGTGGGGGGGAGGTCCAGACGGTGGACTCACCCCCCACCATGTTGACCTTTCCCAATTTAGCATCAGACAGTTAATAACAGATATTATAGCTATCCATGGATCTTCTTTAGACCACATTTGGGCTAGCTCAACAATATCCAGCTATGAATCAAGGACCAACTTCATGTATTGGTATGATCACTCCACAACATACATTATGCTCCCTTACAACCAACTTTCACATTGCCAATCCCCATCCTTCTCTCCTCCTACAGGCCATCGTGAATCTTCACCTTGTTTGAATATCTTTCACTTGTTTTGAAACGTAGTGGGCTGCATTGACAAGGAAACATGTAGGATCATCACCTATACCTTTTCTTTTAAAACAAAGACAAAGGATGGGAAAATAATTTCCCTACCCTCTAAAAACTTCTCCCTCTAGCACACCAAACAAAAGAAGTTTTGGACACACACACACACACACACACACACACACACACAATTCCCTCCTAGGCATTGATTTTTAAAGAAAAGGGTATTGCTAAAAGAGGAGGAAATGGATTGCAGCTTTGTTGTCTTTTATCATTCTCTCTCCTTCTCACATGTACACACACACACTCTTATAATATTGTCTCTATGAAAAATATAAATTGTTGTATCTAATGATAGGTCACTCTACTCTTCAACAGATTGAGGACATATGAGGATAAAAGGAGAAGAAGAGTGATGACTGCAAACCAAGAGAGCCTTGCGTTTACACAAGCTTGAGTTGTACTACATAGAAGAGCTTGAAAGACTATTTTCTTGCTTTCAATTTAACATAATTCTATGATAGCTACATACGTTGCGAATCCAATCAAGGTATAAATTGTAGCACTATATCAATCATCAAGGTACCCCTTGGACATCACAATCTTGGAGGTGATTTGCAACATGGCATTACTTCTTGCCACAACTTCACAGGTGTTGTTTAATTCATTGTTTTGTCATCAATTTTAAATTTGGTGAAGAAATTATAGAAATTTTTGTACAAATGTTTTCATATGTATTCATGCACCCATGGGTACATGCGTGCTTGTGCACGTATGTGCACACAAACACACACACGTGCACACACACAAAAGAAAATCAAAACACACCCTCACTTGAAAGTACACTATACTTACAAAAATGCATGCAGGTGTATAAAATCTTGTGCGCATATGAGTTCGTGTGTGCGCGTGTGCACACACAATCACTTATTCAAATGTAAGTAAGCAAAGCTAGAGATTATAACTAAATATACTTCTAATCGACATGCACGTGTGTGTGCGTGCACACACACCCACACATACACACAAACACACAATAAGAAATTTTGACATAGTGCATATGTATATTGGTCTATTTTTTACATCCATATAAGATTGAAATTTAGGGTTTTGTGATAAATACAATAGGGCATTATATACAACAAACGTGGTGATGTGTTTAAACCTATAAGTTCCATGGACACATCCTCTACATTTATAAACACATGCATATTCACAATAATATTTTTATTGTGAATTCAATGTCATGAGAAGATGTTCTCAACTTGTCTGAATACAAAATAAGAGATTGTTGGAAGTTCTACTCTATCAAGATAAAACTCATCTCTATTAAATGGTGATTATTTTTTACTCTCTCCTTTTCTCTCTCTCTCTCTCTCTCTCTCTCTCTCTCTCTCTCTCTCTCAATATGCATAATTTACCTCATTATTGGAGAATGCAAGATGCTACGCATTGCTAGATGTGACAACTATAACACGTGGATGGGGGGCGCTTTACACATGACACCCATTCAATACATGATTAATTCTAACTATGTGTCGTCTGGTTGGTTTGCAGGTGAGTCTCTCATTCCTCATCTAGGAATGCTTGTGGCAAAAAGAATCTCCTACAAAATTTCCAATTTCTTTGTGAATTTATCTTTGTAAAGCTGATTAATGCTATGTTCTTTTGTAATTTATGATTATAAAGATAATTTATTTTGTATTGAAACTTCAATCTAAATTGTACTTAAGCATATGATTCCAATTGTGGTTAGGATTAAAACATAAAACATACACAACCCCATATACATACCTACACACACTCCCTCGGTCTCTCTCACCCATATACTATAAACACACACACGCACATGCTTTGCGCACACATAACAACACTTACACGCATAAAAAATGCACCTACTTACACACTCACACACACAACACGTACATACACGCACGCATAGGCACATATGCACAAACTCGTAAAGCAAAGAGGAAAACGAACGCCACACCATCGACAAAAGATGACCAAAAGCACGCGAAAGCAACAACGAATCAAAGATTGACGCCGACGGCATGCCCCGGATGACCCCGAAAGTGGCGAATGTGTGGCATCTTGGCATCCGCAAAACATCATCGAGGGCAGAAGCATACTCCATCCCTCTTCTACAACTTTCCCCCATCGGCAACACCCTTGTAAAAAATCCCTAAACTAAGTTAACCTAATTCTAGCTATGGATAGCACTTGTAAATTCACCTACCCTCCCCCACTCCCTATGTCTCATTCCTTGTCTCTACTCTCTTCACGTTCTCTCTCCTACTCAATAGAATAAATAGAGGTTCCACTGGAGCACGTCCCGCAATCACATGGCACACTCACACTCTCTCTCACCCCACTTGTAAGGGAGGTCACCACTGCCAAATTCCTATATAAGGAGGGTGATCTCTCCACTCAAACGATCGGGAGAACACCAATACAGAGAATCACAACATCACCATAGCCATGACATTATGCACGCATTACACAAGCATGACAGACAAGTGGTAGTTTTGGGAAGGTGGGCACTCTAAGCACATGGAATTAGGAGCACTTGACGCTAGCACCATGGAATATGGGTTTAGGCACACATCTAGATCATGAGAAATCTCTTGATTAGCCCAAGCTGCATCTTGAAGCTTAAGTAGCTTGTAATCTTGCTACGGAACTACATCAATAGAAAGGACCTCTTTGCCACCAAGACCTATGTATTTGTGTTGCATCGTATGGTAGAAGTCGGGTGTAAGTATCCACCCCTTGGTGATAGTTTTTTTTTCTTCTATGGAAGCTCTTGGGTTTGGTTTTCATATCTAACCTTCTGATAGTGGGAAAAAGAGCAGTGCAATCGGGTGGCCTCTGTACTCGTGCACACTCCACAAACCACACCTCATGCAAACAAGCAAAGAACAAAACAAAGGGGGCACCACCCTAAATTAAGAGGTTTAGGGACCTCACACATAGTGCACATAGGCAAGTGAGACTTCTGGCCATTATGATGGCATCAAAACATATGGAAAAACCATAGAAACGAAGCTTAGGGACCTTATGTAGCATATATATACACAAGACATCAGCTTAACAATACAACGACATCTGATCGTACATAACAAGGATATAGAGAAGCAAGCCAAGGATGGCATAATCCCTTGTTAAAAACAATCAACCCAACAAGTAGGTATGATCCTACTAGCAACACATCAATACCTTAGAGAATGATGGCGAGGATGGTGGCCATGGAGCATGAGAGAAGACTCCTTATTTAGGTTTTAGGGCTAGTAATGTAGCATAGTAGAGGGAGAGAGAGAGTAGAGCTCCATCCATAGCTCCTCGTTGTGAGCAATGTCGTCATAGCTTCATTGCTTGGTGAAGGGGGTGAAGTGTTGTTTTTGAGTGAGAGAAGGACTCCTTATATAGGTTTCTGAGAGGGTTTAGGATTAGGGATAAACATGCTTAAATCCGCTGATTGGGGTTACTTTTTGCTTGCTTAGGGTGGTCAACAGATTGAGGTCACCTGATATGTCACCATCAAGATATTCTCTAGAGTGATGTGAGAGGGGAGGGTAAATGCTGATTTTTCTGATTGTGACACATGGGGATAAGGCCTTGACCAGCATTTAAGAGCAGGTGAGGTGGCTGTTGAAACTGGAGGTTCTGCACATGTCAGGGGGGGACCTGCTGGGTCCTCCTGAATATCAAATTCTCAAAAAATCCTCAACCATGGCTTCTTTTGACATGTGTTCTTTGAAAAAATCAGCATGTCTCTTTTCAACTCAAAAGTCTTTATCCCTATTGACTCACCTTTACCATAAGATTTTCCCCTTTTCTCCTCCTGTAACTGCATTGTTGATGCCCAATCACTGCTTCTAGTAACAGTGAACTGTTACCTACCAAATACTTATGGTGCAGTAAAAAATATTTACCATGGGTAAAAAAAGTTACTGTAGGTAAAAAGTGATTTGTATTTACCATGTAGGTGAAAAATATTTACTGTGGTAAAAAATATTTACTGTCGGTAAAAAAGTGAAAACGGAGTATGCTGTGCTGTGAGTCCACACGAACATCCTCGTGTAAATTTAACTAGAAATTCACACCTAGAATGGGCTATTCTGTAAGATATAGGTTGTAGGCATGCATAAGAGCTCCTTCCCACGTATCTTCTGTCCATGGCACTTTTTACTCTTTGGTGCTTGTGAAGTAGATTTTTCTTCTCTTTCGAGATCCCTTGGACTAGAGTATCCTCATCTCCCCAACAACTGACTATGCCTTTATTGCATCTTCAGAAGGGGTCCTAAAAACCATGCATCATATAGCCCTCCCCCTTAAGCTAGAGGTATTTGATGCCTCTAGCTGTAGGTTGTGCTACAATAGGGTTCTCTTGAATACTTACCCACCTGGTACCAATTGAATTTGCCATGTTACTGCTTTCTTGGCTGGTGCACCCTGTTTAGTCCTTTCTGATGAATAATTGTATCCATCCATGACTAACAACTGGTCTCCCAGACCCTTGAAAGCCATACCCCATCCATTGTCAATATCCGCTTTCACTGGTAGAATTCTCTTTTTTTTTGGCCCAACCCCTCGTTGAGCATTCATGCTCAACCATAGTATTATTTAGGTAAAAGATGACTGTATAGAGAGAATTATATAGAGCTATAGACTGTATAAGAAAAATGATAGTATAGTGGCTATATAGATAGGATAGAGATAGAGAAAAAAGCATCTGCTACTGCATCACCCTCCAGGGTCAAATGGAAAGCTCAAAGCTCCCCCACGCATGGTGTAGAATCCACCTGGATCAAAAGTAAAGCATTGCTCATTGCCATCAACCTGTAAAACATGTATATCCAAGCCTTCCTTTGCACTTGTAGGCCAATAGACAGGCCACCCTTCCAGCTCTTTATAGCACGGAGCTTCGTCACCTTGCATCCATAATCCTTCGTGTCCACTATAAGCATACTTGCCATCACTTGAGAAACCTGAATCATAAGCAGCTATCCTACCATCTGCTACAGAACCCTCCATGGTATAGTCCACTTCAAAAAAACCTCGCCATCGACACAGAAATATCTGTAAAGAAACCTCCAATAACACATGTATCCATAGCATCACATAACATAGCAAGACCCTGCCATTTGCCTCCACTTGCTGCATAGCCAAGCAAACCTGATCACTTTTCAAACCTGTATCCAAACCCTCTGTAAACGTCTCCACAACCATCTCTTTATACTCAGAAACATGACCTACTAGAGCTTCAACCTGTGCAAATACCTCATCACCAACAAGGTTGACGGCACCTTCCTTTAATTGGATATGGTGTTGGGTTGCCGTCACTCCTTTAATGTGCTCGTAATTAGTTATAAAGAGGCCAGTATGCTTCTTTAGTACCTGCAAATAGGGTTCTCTCTCTTCTTCTAGTAGGTCCTTAGCTAGCATCTCCTCTAAGCCTATGGCTTCTTCCTTGTTTAGAGAGTCTTGACCACCTTCTCCTTCTGGGTTTCGCAGTATTATACCCATGACTTCCAAAGAGCTAGCATCCTACTCAGATGACTCATCCTCAGATGAAGAGCAGCTGCTTGTGCTCCATTCATCCATAGAAGTCTCCATCTCTAGGTCTTGTTGTCTACCTTGCTTCATGTCATACACAATTTTTTGTTGCTTGCCACCTACCTTATGATTTGGTCGCAACTCAAGGGAACCTGTCTCCCAATCTTGCCTAGCTTTCATAGCCATAAGCCAAGGTCTTCCAAGGATTAGCGGATAGCCCTCCCCCTTAGTTGGGATCACATAAGCATCAACTGAGATTGCCACACCAAAAGCTGAAACCTTCACTCCATTAATCTTTCCCACACAAGCCACCCTTACATTATTTGCCATCTTAGCTTGTAAGGAAGTTTGCTCGTTTACTTCCAAACCCAACCTATGCATTAATTTCTCTGTCATAACACAAATCTCGGCTCCACCATCTACGTACACATTGGAGACTCGCTGACTCTTAATCTCTGCATCAATGACTGGCACGATATCCTTCATGCCTCTTGCAATAATAGACCCAACTGACTTTGCCTTAGCCCTCCTGGTGCTGACCATCTTAGACCAAGTTCTACGCATCTTTGGGGAAAGGTGGAGGAGTTGCTGCCATGAAATCTTTGGTCCTTGCTTACTCACATCTGCTACCAGGTCGTAAGGTATGGATCCTACCCCAAGTGGAAAGTGTTCTACTCCTATGTGCCTCCTTGACCTACTCTTCCTTTTGTTGTCTCCTATCACTTGGGAGGAACCCTCATTCCCTTTATCCGTCTCTGAAGCTTCCATTTCATCAGTTCTTTGTCTCCTAACTCTCTTTATTGGCATGGAAACAGCTTCCTCCATTTTTTCTTTCCCTTTATCCTTACCATCGTCAAGACTTATGACAGAGACAGCCCTGTCCTCCCCTCCCGATGGTAGTGGAGGGATCTCTGCTGGTGCTTGTGGTGGTGGAGGAGGGGGTCTCAAAATTTGGATTGGTGGAGCCACGTGTGCATTTTGTCCATTTAGTGGCCTAGCTCGAGGAGGAGTGACTTGCTCGCGAGGAGGCCGTCTTTGATTACCATTTCCTTGATAGCGTCGTGGATGGGGGCAATAATACATGCCGTGACCTACCTCTCCACAGTTGTAGCAAATGTACTCACGTGCTTGTCTTTGTCCTTTTTGTCTATTTCGTTCATTTCCTGGCTGGGGAGCCCTTACACCTTGAACCAGATTGATGGACAGGCTCTCTAGTTGATTGGTGATTTGTTGAAGTAATTCTTGTTGAGAGGACTCTTGGTCTGTTGCTCCTGTCCCTGCTACTACCCTTGCCGTAGGTTGAGCTAGCGGTGGAGGCTCCATTCCCCCTTGTAGTTGAGCTTGGAATTTTAACTTCCTATCCTTCTCCCTTGCATAAGTCATAGCTTTATCAAAGGTATCTGGGAATTTACCTTTTACCTTTTCTCGAAGGATGGGGTAAAGCCCTGCCAGGAAACAGTCCTTCTTTAGGCATTCTGGCGCCCTTTCTCCTTCACCTAGTGATGCACGCCATTTCTCCCACAGGTTGGAAAACTTTCCTTCATAGCTTCTATAGTCATTGGGTGATGTTTGGCGTAGCTCTAAGAGCTGTCTCCATATCTCCTCTGGAGGCTCATGGCGGCGAAATTCTTCGATGAAGGCCATCTTTAAGGACTCCCGGTCTCTTCTTTCTTCACGTGCCAAAGTTTGATACCATAATTTTGCACCTTCCCTCAAGACCAAAGGAAAGGCCCTTAACTTAGTAGCTTCGTCATCCCTTCCCGATACCAGAAAGGCCATTTCCAAATTATCCAAAAAGTGTGGAGCAACCTCCCCAGGCTTACCATAAAAATTAGGGAAGGCCATAAGTGAGAGAGTAAACAATTACACAAACAGCTCCAATTTATTTTAAAATAGAGTATGGTAATTACAATTTGGAGCTTTAGCACAACTTAGATCAAAATAGGATGAAGATCGACACATCAAAGGAATGGTAATAGTCTAGTAAGGGTAGAATGACAGGATGAGGAGAGCGCAAGATTTCCCCAAGTCTCTCGGCTCCAAACAACAGGGCTAGTCTTTGCTGATAAAAGATTTTTCTATCAATACAAATATTCACACGGATATGACGCACAAAATGGAAAGGAAACATGCGGGGATCATCATTCTCATTATTGGCATCCATACTTACACACAAGAGCCTAGCTTAGTTGCACCACCTTGGGACCAATGAGCCTGATCAGCCACAGAAGGTCAGCACCTCGGATCACTTCGACTTTTCCTGATGCATCTGTGAAGACGTAAGGCGTGATGGCAACACTTTGTACAATGCTGAGCCTTTTAGCAAGCAACAATTGGATGCTATTACCATAATCAACATGACGAATGAAAGTGACACCATTAATGTGCAGCACATCATCAACTAAGATAGTTTCCTTAGATTGAGATAACTTCTTGAAAATTAGCAGCAAAGGTAGGGCAGGGAGGCTTTTCACCCGGTCTCCAAAGCACTTTGGACAATATCCAAAGTGATCTTCACGCGGACAGGAGGTTGGCTTGGGATTGGTGGTGTCTGGATTCACAAAGTGCACTGGGATCACTCGCAGAGGGGCGCAATCTTGTAGGCAAGCCTTCGCCTCTTTGCTTCAGGAGGATTTAGGGGTGAGAGTCGTGGTTGCAAATTGGAGGTTGAAGTTGGTTGCTCACTAGCCTTTTTCTTGCCTGTAGTGGTCATGTAATCCCTTATTAATGAGATTAAGCCAAATGTTACCTTACGCTTGAGCACGTGCTGCGGCCTTCGGCCACTTAGGTGTAGAGGTGATCTTCCTCCTCTTAGTCGGCTCCTCAGGAAAGAGAGGTCTGGTGATGCTTTCTCTTCCCTTAATGTGTGTCACAGTACCTTCGTGTATGTTGATGTAGAATATTTCAAGCTCGTGTGCGTTGGAGGTTTCTGGAGCACTCATAGGTTGAGAGGAGAGGTATATCAAGCTCTTCTTCTCACTCTCCTTCGTTGGCGACGATCACAAACAAGGCATGTAGAAGAACTTACTTCTTGAATTTCAATGACACTGCAACTTGGTAACAAGACCTCGATGAAAGCTTTTAAGGCCTCTAAAGCCTCCTCCTCTTCTGTTCTCCAATTTGCAAACTCCTCACGCCATTCGTCCATGTTGTAGATTGCACATCTTCATTGCTTGTGGACTGAAGGTCTGTGTAGCCCTCCTCAGTGGGGGCACCAAAATGATAGCGGAAAACAGAGCAGTGCAATCGGGTGGCCTCTGTACTCGTGCACACTCCACAAACCACGCCTCATGCAAACAAGCAAAGAACAAAACAAAGGGGGCACCACCCTAAATTAAGAGGTTTAGGGACCTCACACATAGTGCACATAGGCAAGTGAGACTTCTGGTCATTATGATGGCATCAAAACATATGGCAAAACCATAGAAACGAAGCTTAGAGACCTTATGTAGCATATATATACACAAGACATCAGCTTAACAATACAACGGCATCTGATCATACATAACAAGGATATAGAGAAGCAAGCCAAGGATGGCATAATCCCTTGTTAAAAACAATCAACCCAACAAGTAGGTATGATCCTACTAGCAACACATCAATACCTTAGAGAATGATGGCGAGGATGGTGGCCATGGAGCATGAGAGAAGACTCCTTATTTAGGTTTTAGGGCTAGTAATGTAGCATACTAGAGGGAGAGAGAGAGTAGAGCTCCATCCATAGCTCCTCGTTGTGAGCAATGTCGTCATAGCTTCATTGCTTGGTGAAGGGGGTGAAGTGTTGTTTTTGAGTGAGAGAAGGACTCCTTATATAGGTTTCTGAGAGGGTTTAGGATTAGGGATAAACATGCTTAAATCCGTTGATTGGGGTTACTTTTTGCTTAGGGTGGTCAACAGATTGAGGTCACCTGATATGTCACCATCAAGATATTCTCTAGAGTGATGTGAGAGGGGAGGGTAAATGCTGATTTTTCTGATTGTGACACATGGGGATAAGGCCTTGACCAGCATTTAAGAGCAGGTGAGGTGGCTGTTGAAACTGGAGGTTCTGCACATGTCAGGGGGGGACCTGCTGGGTCCTCCTGAATATCAAATTCTCAAAAAATCCTCAACCATGGCTTCTTTTGACATGTGTTCTTTGAAAAAATCAGCATGTCTCTTTTCAACTCAAAAGTCTTTATCCCTATTGACTCACCTTTACCATAAGATTTTCCCCTTTTCTCCTCCTGTAACTGCATTGTTGATGCCCAATCACTGCTTCTAGTAACAGTGAACTGTTACCTACCAAATACTTATGGTGCAGTAAAAAATATTTACCATGGGTAAAAAAAGTTACTGTAGGTAAAAAGTGATTTGTATTTACCATGTAGGTGAAAAATATATACTGTAGGTAAAAAATATTTACTGTCGGTAAAAAAGTGAAAACGGAGTATGCTGTGCTGTGAGTCCACACGAACATCCTCGTGTAAATTTCACTAGAAATTCACACCTAGAATGGGCTATTCTGTAAGATATAGGTTGTAGGCATGCATAAGAGCTCGTTCCCACGTATCTTCTGTCCATGGCACTTTTTAATCTTTGGTGCGTGTGAAGTAGATTTTTCTTCTCTTTCGAGATCCCTTGGACTAGAGTATCCTCATCTCCCCAACAACTGACTTTGCCTTTATTGCATCTTCAGAAGGGGTCCTAAAAACCATGCATCACCTTCCATGATGACAGTCCAAAATCCAACAGTCACGACTCAAGGCGAATCCGGGTGGTATGGTTGTGTATCCATTTGGGACTTCTTCTAGTAGGGAATGATAAGAAAAGGATAGTCTCTCTCTCTCTCTCTCTCTCTCTCTCTCTCTCTCTCTCTCTCTCTCTCTCTCTCTCTCTCTCTCTCTCTCTCTCTCTCTCTCATAGTCAGGATTTAGAAGAATGTGGTTTGGGTGTGTTGTGCTAGAGTGACAAGTCCGAGGCTATGATACGCGTCCTAGTCGCGCTTATGTTAGGTGGTGCCCCTTTAGAGTTATAGGATAGCACAGCTTAGGTGCTACCCCCTGAGATGATGCTTGGGGAATTCAGGCTATGTGTGGTGTAGAGGCCACTCTACATGGCACGTCATTTTCGACTATCAAAACACTCTGGTGCAGTCAAATTTGTCAAATTGGTTTCCAGGTGCCTCTTGAGACATCAAACACGTATGATCTCCAAGTTTTTTGAATTTCAATTGTTCTTCACCGGACCCCTGCAAATGCCCTCTTATATGCACAATTGCAATCCATCATGAAAAAATATCAACAGAAACATTTTTATTGCATTTTTAGCCTCAAAATAAAACTTTTTCGTGATTTTAAATGAAAAGAAGCACTTCAACAAATAAATCAGTGATAAATAGCTCTAGATCAGAATCATATCACTTACCTAAAGCTTCTCCTACTCATTAGATGGGGTTTTGCAATTGTGAATAGAAAAATGCTTCACTGTCACACACGGACTAGCAAATGCTTTTATCACCTCACAAATCACTCGACCGCCATCAACTACTCTAATCTATAACTAATACTACAAATTGTAACTAAACCTATCTAGTCACAGACCCTCGACAAGACACATGCTTCTGAGCTGTCCACTTGATCTTCGAATATCCTCTTCCAGATCCACTGAAGAAAAATTCTCTCTTTAGTCAAAGCTAAAGCAAGCCACCATCACACAAGTGTTAGTAGGATTACCTACTTGAGTCCTTGTGTCCCTGGCAAAGGTGCCAATGTTGCAGGAGCGAATCACACCACCTATAAAGTGCATGCAACACTACCTAGATTAACATAATGTCAATCAAGGACACATATGACATGATAGGCGCATGGAGGCAACCTCTATAGATTCTCAATATGAGACCATCCCACACATACAACACTCTAGAAGGCCAACTAAACCAAAATCAAGAATCCCACAGCTCTCAACTATACCACCCAACCCACATACACATAAATGGAAGAAACTCACCAAATCATACTAGAATCATACGAAACTTAAGGAACACCATCCCCTCACTAGGATACACCTGCCCTAAAGCCTCTACACTCAAAATCCTCACTCCAAACCCATTTGCTACAAACGCATATGAAGACATAGTAGAATTTTGAAATTGTCAAAAACTAAAATCTATGAGTACTTATGTGTAGCTTATGTTCCCATGATTCTAATGACTACTTGCATGTAGAAAATAGACATTGTTTGATACACTTACAACCACAAATAGCTTGTAGATACGTTAGCGGCATGCTCTGTTTTGTGTGAAATGCTTGGCGTTGTTGGGTAACTCTCTCGGAGTCTATTGAAATGGTGCATTCGGATCTCCAATGTGATCAGAGAGCAAGGAGTAGCGTCAAGATGAAGCTCACACTCTCTCTTTCTCTCTCACACACAATCGACAACAACACAAAACCTTGATTAAGATTAAAAGTTCTCTTTACAAAATGACTTAGGTACCCTATATACAAAGGCTACCATAAGTTAAACCACAAATAGAGTTCAATGGGTCAAATGGATTTTTATTTACAATGTGGAAGTGCCATCCTACCCCGGCTTCTGCAACTAGAATAGCTACTCAGTACAAATGATGTTTCTAACCATAATCCGTATCATTTCATAACTCTCAAAAAATAAGACTTTTTTACAAAAATTGAGTTATACTGTATTATTGACCCATGGGTCAACAATATGTTGACTGGGGTCTAGCTTCTTTCTAAGCTCTTTAGGCACACGTGAGAATGCCTCACACCCAAATGGATGTAATCTATCATAATTTGGCTTCTTGACTATCCACATCTCCTATGGAATCTCTTAGTTCAATGATGTACTAGGCAACATTGATTATATCACTACTATCATAACAGCCTCTCCCAAAAACTCTTGTCAAGGTAAATTTTCCATAGATGGCATGAAAGTGACCCTCTCTTGAGTTGTCCTATTCATGCACTCAAGAACTCCATTTTTACCAGGTGTGTATGACATAGTACATTTCCTTCTAATGCCTTGTTTGCTACAAAATATTTTATACTCAGTGGAGATGTACTCTCCCCCATCGTAAGAGAGAGAGAGACCTTAAGCTCTTACAAGCACACACACACTTAAAGATGAAGGGAAAAAGTGTTCTTCTTCTTTAATAACTTAAGATAAGAGGTCTACATAACATAAGGGGAGATAGCAAAATAAAAGGGAACTAATACAATGGTCTATTATGAACCGCTAGTGAGTGAAGTGAGTAGATAAGTGTGCCATCACTCCGATAGGTAGACCAACTCGGTTTAATCATGTTGTAGTATCACTAACAAAGATATGTGTATCCACCAAGGCACGCCAGTGATGATGATTGTCGATGGTAGTAATCCAAGAGTCATACATGTTGAGCTTGACATCTAAACACTTCCCCTAAAGCTCAACACCATCTCATGTATACCAAGCATCACTCAAAATGGTTGTAGCTTCTTTACTCCAAGGACCTTCAAGAAGATATCTACAACCTGCTTATCTATCACCACATACTCAAGGTCGATGTTGTCTACTAAGACCCTCTCTCTAATGAAGTGGTAGTGCACCTTAATGTGCTTTGTTTTGGCATGAAACACTAGGGTTTGTGCCAATAGTATGTTGTTGAGGTTGTCACAATAGATGAAAACTGGCCTCTATACTTGTGCTCCAAAGTCCTAAAGTAGCAATCCCCACCAAGTTACCTCACATGTTGCCACTGCAGTGCCCCTATACTCTAGCCCTGTACTCGAAAGAGCAATTATAGGTTGCTTCTTGCTGCTCTACCTGATAGCAGCACTTCCAAGTGAAAACATAAAATCTGCTTGTAGACCTGCATTCATAGGTGCTATCACTAACCCAATCCACACCTGTGTAATTATAGAGCTGCAACTTCATATCAGCCCTATAAAAGGTGCATAATCCAAAGTAGAACTCACATAGCACAACATGTACCTCACTTTATTGAAGTATGGTTTCCTGGGAGATTGCGGAAACTTACTCACCAATCCAATTGTGTAACTCAAATTGGGACATGAGATGGTCAAGTAGATCAAGATGGCCGCAATATTTCTATACATGATAGCATTCTCAAGTACTTGACCCACATCATTCCCAACTTCAAATTCTAATCCAAGGGCATCGTAATTAGCTTACAATTAGACATACCATACATTTTCAACATGTCCAAGGTATATTGTCTTTGTGGCAGCCATACACCCTCTTATGTGCAAATAATTTTATTGCCCAAGAAATACCGCAAGTCTCCCAAGTCCTTCATCTCAAACTCCTGCAGAAGTAGAGCCTACACACCCTCTACTTTAGCCACAATATCAATTACAATAATCAACTCATCCACATAGATGCATATCACCACAATTTCTACCTGATTCTTTTGCACATACAATGAATGATATGCATCAGACGTTTCAAATCCCAATGAAATGAGGAATGCCAGAATTCTCTCATATCAAGCTTTAGGTGCGTGCTGCATCCCATACAATGATTTCTTTAACCTGCATACAAGGTCATGTAGCCTCATATTTGCATAACCTTATGGCTGCTCCATATACACAACCTCCTCCAAGTCTCCATTAAAAAACACATTCTTTACATCCATTTGTTTCAACATCTATTTTAAGTTGTAGCCACTACAATAAACACAGGAATGGTAGCCATCTTGGCTACGAGACTGAATGTCTCCTCATAATTAATCCCATAAGTTTGTGCATAGCCTTTGGCCACAAGCCTTGCATTGTACTGCTGACATTGCCATCAACATTATGCTTTATTTTGTAAACCCACTTACATCCAATTTCCTTCTTTCCTTTTGGTAATGACACCAACTCCCATGTCCCATTTTCATAAAGGGAAACCATCTCTTCATTTATGGACTATCACCATTTTTAATCTTTAATGGCATCCTCAAAACATGTGGGTTCTACCTCCTTTGTAATCTTTGCCATATATACACAATGATGAGCCGCATAACTGTCATAAGTCAATCTCTGCATAGGATTTCTTACTCTTTCAGGCTTGCATGGTCCAGGATCACGTCCAGGTGTCTTGTTCCCTGCTTGCATCCATCTTGCACCTAGAGTCTTCACACAGGGTATTCGAAACTTCTCGTCTAAACCCTGCTCAAAAGAAAACACATCATTGTACTCTTTAACACTAGTATGTAACCTAATAGGACATAAAAGTGTCCTTTTAGGGTTTTGGAAAAAAATCCAAAACCATAGTAGATCCTCTCATTTTTAAAAATCCTTTCATGAGCTTATAGTTCAAGGACTACTACATATGGAAAAAATGAGAAACTTGTAAAATTTCTCATCTTTTGGTCACAACAAGCCTCCAAAGTTGACGGACAAGTGCATTTTGCCCAAACAACCATTTCTTGCGGTTGATTGCATATATATAGGAATGGGGATTTTTGTCGGACATGAGATAAAATGCCCCGTTAACTTCAATGGGTCGGGGATCAGAACATATGGTTGCTTTTGCCTCACTATTTTTTGGGGCAAAAAAAATAGGTACAAAAAAGTTGTATTTTTACCATTCTGTGGATCTATCATCAAAGTTTTCATAGTCACGCTCAATACTGATATTATATACATGTTTTCTTAGTTCCCTTTGGGCCTTTGGATTTAAAAGGATCCATGGAGCATGTCAAAAGAATAATGGATCTCTTACTAAATGGAACCTTGGGGACAATGATGAAGTGCTAAATACAACAAACATGACAAAACTGGTTTTAGCATTATGACCTCTAGAAACCCATAGAAACTACTTAATATCTAGCCAAATTTGTAGTTTATGATTAGATATGTTTACTACCTAAAAACTACACACAATTGGCCTAAGAAACTAGCAATATTGAGAAAGTTATACTTGCTACACTAGAATGCCTCGTATTCTTTAGCAATCAAAAAACTCAACCATCATCATATACTATGCTATATAGTGTATTATGTCCCCCAAAACTCAAGGGAGATTGAATTTATGTTATACATGCCCCTTACACAATCAAAATTGCATCTGGGCACCAAGAAAGCCACCAAAAAAATCATAAAAGTGCTAATTTTGGTCAGAAAACAGGATTATGCAATTCTTGTAAGTTGGTCATAACTTTCCATTTTAACACTTAGTTCTTTGAACAAGCATCAAAACATGTTGAGAACTATGAAGGCTTATCCTCTAGCAATCTAAACCTCACAAACATGAAGTTTAGAGTGGTATAGTTGCAAAAATTTGAGAAAAAACCAAAAACAGGACTCGTTTTTTCACAGTTTAGGTTCAAAAATGGTGTGTAAGAGTAAGATTAATAAAGAGATCAATATTAAAAAAGACTTATCAAGTGTTTTTAAGCTCGTAAGGCAAATTTGTGGATATACAGCACATAGAAATTCATTTTCATACTCTTCAAATAATTCAAACAAAATTGTCACTTAACAGGACATAAAAGTGTCCAAGGACATAAAAGTGTCTTGTTACCATTCTAGTGTTAAGCATTGCAAAAAAGATTTATTCCTCTTTAAAAGTCATATTGTTTGCAATGTTAATTGGTCTAGATTTTTTCACCCGATTTTGCAAGTTGATTTCTTGGCTTCTTTAGGTCCACCATAAGATTTCCTTGGTTCCTTTAGTTCTTGTATGGGTTGATCACAATACTTCTATCATAAATCGTCTACTTTTTGTATTAAGACCATATTAGGTATTTTGGTAAAAATCTCACATTATGGGAATCTCCAAATCGACCGAATTCATGTAATTTGGGAATTTTCCACTTAAAGTGGGAAAAATTGAGGTGTGTGGCTAGTAAATAAAGTGAAAATCTCATAGGATTGTGGTGTTGATAAACACCAAAAGTCAAGAGGATGTACAACACATGGATTTGAATAATAACTATAAATTACATAAAACAAAGGAAGATACAAAAAAGATTTTGTTTACAAATTGACTAGTATAGTCACAATAGAAGCTCCACATAATTCTACTCCACATTTGATACCATATCTGAACTTTGATCCAAGTGTGGCTGATGTGCACGAGTGAGGCCTTCTTTGGCTTTTAGAGCATGTCTTTCTGGAATCTTTATTCTAGAAAATGGTCCTTCTTTGTTGGGTCTCCAGGACCAAACAATTGCATCTATAGTTTCCCACACTTGTGGGTCCTTATAGTTGACAGCCCAATAACCCTTCCAACAATTACTGTAAGCTTGAGTATCTGTCATCCCACTTTTTCTCGCGCAAGGTGCCCAATATTGAATCAAGAGTTTTCTGTAGTTTGGTGATGTAGGCTCATTATCAATGTCAGATAAAGCCATTGCAAGCCACACTGGATAGATTTCTGTGTCACTCGGAACAAGCATAAGAAAGTCACCTTGGTGCACATCAGACATAGGGTCAAACTCTTCCCTTGGCCTATCTCGTTGAGGCCCACAAAAATGATCATTCAACTCTTCAAGGCCTAGGAATCTTTCTGCTCCTTGTTGCAAATTCATTGTAGTGCTTTGTAGATGAGAATATTCTTGAGTTTTTGGCCAAAACATTTCATACAAGACTCCCTCTGATATGATTGCTTTTCCAATCTCTTCAATTACCTTACTCCAATAATCTATCACGGGTCTATAATATCGCGGAATACTTGAACCATTCCCTAAATTTTTCCAAAATTTTATATAGTTCTTTAGCCCCAAAATGACTTCTTCGTGGGCCTTGACATACTCCGCCATTTGTACTAGAGGTGGATCTCCATGTGGTAACATTGGCTTGCCTTCTGTGTCTGTTTTCCAAAGGCGAATACTTCCACTCCAACTTGATACACCTACATGTGCCTTATATTGCATCATTGGTGTCTCATCTTGCATAAAGAACCTGAACTGAAGCGGTTTGGAATGTCCAACAAGTATGTCTTGTCCATCACAAAGATAGCCATCACAATATTGCTTGAAATCAGGGATCTTTGTGAGAAAAAATGGAGCTGGAGATGAAGATGAGCTGTTTCGTAATGTATCCATCAAATGTGGCAAAGTATAGGTTTGTGTAACTCTCAACTTCTGTGAAAACCTACTAAACATGGCGTCTATGTCCTCATGTGTATGCCCAACCATTAAAAATCCCAGCTGGATGGTTTTGAAAACACCCCTTGCAACAAGCATTGACAAATAGGCAAATAAGTATCGATTTTTGTTTTCCCCTGCACAATTATCCAATTGTAGCAACAAGTTCTCTGGCAATCTGCGAAATGTTGACCCCAATTCCTCTTCTGCAATTTCTGACGACTGCACAATGGGCTCTTTTCCATCACTCAAGTTATGGTAGTCCAAAGCATCCCTTGAGTTCAAAGCATGTAGTAGTGAAATATTGCTCCTTGGAAGTCCATTTGTTACTAGATCACCAAGAGGATGCTTATCTATCCTCTCGAGGTTATGTAAACAATTAGCAATTGAGCCAATTGTAAGATTTGGATCAGCTGGCCACAAACCATTCAAGACAAAGTGTCCGTAATGACCTTCTCCATGTCCATGAGTGATCATGCCAATCAATGCCACCTGCAGATTATATCCTGAATCCACACCCTTGGGAACAATGCGTAATCTAGGAATGGCAGTCTTCTTTTGATCCATCTTATCATGGATTATGCATACATATTTTTGTGGTTGAGTTTCTGAATACGTGCGCCATGCATAATATAGGCTTCTGCAACTCTTTTGTTGTGCCATGTGAACTTCTCTCTCCCTCAAGAGAAGAGCTCTCTCTTCAAGAGAAGGTTTAGCTTCTAACCTTGCCTTGATTGAGCTACAAATATTGCACTTAGAGAACTCACTCGTCTTTGTTAAAGTGACATGTGGGTACTCTTTGTTCCAAATTCTACCAAAAGAAGATTGGGATAGCTTCTTCTCATAGCCCATTTGGTCAAGTGTCATGTTGATTTCACATAAAATATCCACTTGTTTGTATGTTGATGGAATCACCAATTGAGTCTCTCTTGAGCCATCTAGCAGTGTTCTACTTCTATGTGGCATTTTCTCAGAGTTATTTTCCACAAACTCGTTTAGTAGTGCTCTTGCTAAACTAGTATGTTGAAGTCCCCTTCTCAATGTACATGTGTTCCCATGTACATATTGGCGCACACCATTTTCAAAGTTCTCCTTGTATCGATAAAATGATGTCTTTGGTATTCCATGTAGCTCATACCATGCTCTACAACAAACAATAGAGCCATTTAGCCTGAATTGGTATCGTGACTTCTCATCTTTCTGATAACATATAGAAAGAACATCATAAACATAATTAGTGCGTGATTTTTGAGACTCTCCCCAAAATTGTTGTCGTAACCTTGTCACCATATCACGATCTGCAAATTGGCAGCATTTTTGTGCACAACAATCAATGCATGATACCCTTTGAATTGATTTGTTTGAAAGGTAAAAAGTCGAAGCTGGTGCTGCTTTTGATTTTTGAGTCCTGTTCATGAAAGTGTATCGTCTCTTCCTTGACAACTGGACAACATTACTCCCATCAAGTTTTTTTCCAACATTGCCATCGTTGGATACATCCTCATATGTAGCATGCATGCCATCAACAGGAACAAAGCGTTGTAATGGGCTCCCATTCAACATTGTTGTCTGCTTGATGGGCCACTTTAGCAAAGTGATGCTACCCACTTCAACCACATCATGAATGCTTGCATTTTCTCTTTCAATACCCACACCCACACAATCAGGACCAAGTTCCTGAAAGTTGACATAATCATGTGGAAATACATATAAGATGGTCCCTTCATTCATGGTTTGCATCATTGTGTCATCTTTTAAAAGGACCCTCTGATTTCTCCAAGACTCTCGAATCATTGCTTCAAATTCTGGGCTTGTCATAGGTATTGCATCTGTAACTAGAGGATCAGAATGATCATGTTCTTCATCACCATTGTAGCTTTCGTGTGGATCAATTAAGTTCCCATTTAATACAAAAGATTGCAAAAGAAGCTTTGACCATCGAACAGCACTCCATAATGAGCCTTGGAGAGATGAAGTATCCATTGTAGGAAAAGGTAGGACCACATCCTTCAAGCATTCCTCCACTAGTATGGAGACATTTCCCAGCCCTATCTTTGTACCACCACAAGTGGAATCTGGATCTGTTCTACACACACAACCAATACCAACGATTTCATTGTCAAGTATCATATGTACTTTCTCCCCAGATTCAAAGTCCATCCTGTAAGTAAAAAGATTACATTGTTAAATCCATAGTTATAGAAAAATACTCTTCAAACCAAAAATCATGCTACAACATGAAAAAGGTTTGCATAGGTTGGACAAGTGGTGAACCTTGAGACCAAATCCTCCTTGCTATATTAATGGAAGCAAGGTTGGACAAGTGGTGGACCTTGAAACCAAAGCCTCTTTGCTATATGAGAGCATAGGTTGGACAAGTGGTGGACCTAGTTGTAATACCCACTGCCACCTATCAACTACTATAGGACTATGCTTTCCAATGTCCAAGTATCCCTTGAGTCTTTCAAGGTTGAACACGTGGTGGACCTTGAAACAAAAATCCCCTTTCTATATCAGAGCATAGCTTGGACAAGTGGTGGACCTAGTTATAATGCCCAATATCCAAGGTGAAATACCTTAGGACTTTGCTACCTTGCTTGCCAATGTTTACGTAGCCCCTCATTTCTTTAATGGAAGTAAGGTTGGACAAGTGGTGGACCTTGAAACCAAAGCCTCTTTGCTATATAAGAGCATAGGTTGGACCTAGTTTTAATACCCACTGCCACCTATCAACTACTATAAGACTATGCTTTCCAATGTCCAAGTATCCCTTGAGTCTTTCAAGGTTGAACACGTGGTGGACCTTGAAACAAAAATCCCCTTTCTATATTAGAAAGGTTGAACACATGGTGGACCTTTAAACGAAAATCCCCTTTCTTTATCAGAGCATAGCTTGGACAAGTGGTGGACCTAGTTATAATGCCCAATATCCAAGGTGAAACACCTTAGAACCTTGCTACCTTGCTTGCCAATGTTTACGTAGCCCCTCATTTCTTTAATGGAAGCAAGGTTGGACAAGTGGTGGACCTTGAAAGCAAAGCCTCTTTGCGATATGAGAGCATAGGTTGGACCTAGTTGTAATACCCACTGCCACCTATCAACTACTATAGGACTATGCTTTCCAATGTCCAAGTATCCCTTGAGTCTTGCAAGGTTGAACACGTGGTGGACCTTGAAACCAAAATCCCCTTTCTATATTAGAAAGGTTGAACACATGGTGGACCTTTAAACGAAAATCCCCTTTCTTTATCAGAGCATAGCTTGGACAAGTGGTGGACCTAGTTATAATGCCCAATATCCAAGGTGAAACACCTTAGAACCTTGCTACCTTGCTTGCCAATGTTTACGTAGCCCCTCATTTCTTTAATGGAAGCAAGGTTGGACAAGTGGTGGACCTTGAAAGCAAAGCCTCTTTGCGATATGAGAGCATAGGTTGGACCTAGTTGTAATACCCACTGCCACCTATCAACTACTATAGGACTATGCTTTCCAATGTCCAAGTATCCCTTGAGTCTTGCAAGGTTGAACACGTGGTGGACCTTGAAACCAAAATCCCCTTTCTATATTAGAAAGGTTGAACACATGGTGGACCTTTAAACGAAAATCCCCTTTCTTTATCAGAGCATAGCTTGGACAAGTGGTGGACCTAGTTATAATGCCCAATATCCAAGGTGAAACACCTTAGAACCTTGCTACCTTGCTTGCCAATGTTTACGTAGCCCCTCATTTCTTTAATGGAAGCAAGGTTGGACAAGTGGTGGACCTTGAAAGAAAAGCCTCTTTGCGATATGAGAGCATAGGTTGGACCTAGTTGTAATACCCACTGCCACCTATCAACTACTATAGGACTATGCTTTCCAATGTCCAAGTATCCCTTGAGTCTTGCAAGGTTGAACACGTGGTGGACCTTGAAACCAAAATCCCCTTTCCATATTAGAAAGGTTGAACACATGGTGGACCTTTAAACGAAAATCCCCTTTCTTTATCAGAGCATAGCTTGGACAAGTGGTGGACCTAGTTATAATGCCCAATATCCAAGGTGAAACACCTTAGAACCTTGCTACCTTGCTTGCCAATGTTTACGTAGCCCCTCATTTCTTTAATGGAAGCAAGGTTGGACAAGTGGTGGACCTTGAAAGAAAAGCCTCTTTGCGATATGAGAGCATAGGTTGGACCTAGTTGTAATACCCACTGCCACCTATCAACTACTATAGGACTATGCTTTCCAATGTCCAAGTATCCCTTGAGTCTTGCAAGGTTGAACACGTGGTGGACCTTGAAACCAAAATCCCCTTTCCATATCAGAGCATAGCTTGGACAAGTGGTGGACCTAGTTATAAAGCCCCTCCTTTCTTTAATGGAAGAAAGGTTGGAAAAGTGGTGAATCTTGAAACCCAAACCCTTTGGCTATATATAGAGGATATCTTGGACAAGTGGTGGGCTTAGTTGTAGTATCCAATGTCCAAGGTCCAAGGTGAACTATGTAAAGACCTTACTTCCAAAAACAGAGTCGTACAAGTGGTTCTCCTTGAAACCAAAACCTCCTTAGTGTATTAGAACATAGCTTGGAGAAGTGGTGGACTTAGTTGTAATGGTGAATGTCCAAAGCAAACTATTATAGGACCTTGCTTCCCAAATCAAGTTTGGACAAGTGGTGGATCTTGAAACCAAAACCCCCTTACTCTATTAGAGCATAGCTTAGATAAGTGGTGGACCTAGCTGCCATGGAAAATGTTCAATCTGAACTGCTGCAAGACCTTGCTATTAAATGTCTAAGTAGAGCTAGCTTCTTTAATGGAATCAAGGTTGGGAAAGTGGTGCATCTTGAAACCAAAAGCCCTTTATTGTATTAGAGCATAGCTTGGACAAGTGAGGGACCTAGTTTTAATGTGTGATGTCCAAAGAAAAGTATTACAAGACCTTGCTTTCCAATATTTGAATTGGTCAAGTGGTTAAAACTAAGTATAAAACTTTGACCATTTTCTTCTCGAATTGCCAAAAAGCTAGTTTTAGACACCCCTAAATGAAAATGGTTTAGGGTGGCCTTAAACAATGTTTTTTCAAAGACTTGAACAAAAGGGTTGTCGAAGAGTAATGACAATTTATTGTGGCTTGAAGTGCCTGAGTATGTGAAAACAAGCCTAGGTTTTCCACGAGGCAAAAGGTGACATAATAAGAACATTGGAAAGTTAGGATTGACCATGTGGCCTAAACTTTGGCAAGTGAAGTGGTGGCCAAGTTTTGTGGCACAGTGTGCACTTGGTCCTATATGTGTTGACCACTTGGCTAAATCTAGGACCATAAGGCCAAACCTTTGGCACCTTAAATATAGTATGGGACATAATCTAGAACTGCTATAGTAAATTAGTAGTATAGCTAATATGTTAATATTTGTATTATATTTAAGTATGTGCTAATATAATTTATGTTCAAAATTTCACTAATGAAGAATGTTCCCATTTAGCACTCCAGATGCGGGGTCTTAGGGCAATGCCACAATGGGGTGACAAGGCAGCGCTTCCACGTGAGGTTTGGGGATAGCGCTCTTGATGGGGATGTGGAATATAGCGCTCTCGATGGCGGGGCTTGGGAGGTTGATTTTGGGATATTGTTCTGGGCGGGGTCCTGTGAATTCCTAGTATAGAGTTATGCATGTTTTTCATATTTTCAACCATGATTTCTTTAATTTTGGCCGTGTGAATTGGTTAATTTTTTATATTGCTTTTGTTTTTTTTAATCCTATGATAAAACATGGACTTGTAGCATACGTGGCATTCTAATAAACCCTATCAAGATTAGGCACACAGAGAGCGCACGAGAAACGCACACAGAGAAAGCAGGCGAGCAGCAAAAACACAGAAAGCGCACACGGATCGCACACAGTTGGAGTATACGCGCGCGTAGAGGAGCAAGCTCGGCATCGTACACAACACACAGGTGGAGTGCACAGGATTGAAAGTTCGCGCACAAGACAAAGAAACAGCAGCGTACACAACGCTTTCCAGAAGGGCAGGATCGGGCAGTCTTCTCAGGAGACATTGCACACCTCACGAATAGAGAAAAAACAGGTATTTCTCTCTCTCTCACTCTCTGTCTTTCTCCATATAGAGAAGATGGTTCTCTGTAACTCTTCTTGCACACACACTCTCTCGTCAAAAGACAGAGATACATAGTTTAAACGTATCCCCGCACACATACACATATTCCCACACATCGTCTTCCTCTCTTCCACATACATAACCACAGTGAAATCTGTTATCTTGCTGTCTCTCTCTTGAAAATACATGCACATATTCCCACACATCGTCTTCCTCACTTCCACATACATAACCACAATGAAATCTGTTATCTTGTTGTCTCTCTCTTGAAAATACGTGCACATATTCCCATACATCGTCTTCCTCTCTTCCACATACATAAACACAGTGAAATCTGTTATCTTTCTCTCTCCTCTCTCTAAAAAACAGTTATTTATCTCTCTCTCTCTCTCTATCTATCTATCTCTGTATTTGCTATCTCTCTCTTGAAAATACATGCTCATGTATGTGTGCGTCTGTGTTATCTATGTGTATGTATGTATATTTGTGTTATTTCATTGTAATACTCATACATAATGCAGATACACAATTACACTTAATTACGATATGCACACATAGTATATATACATACATAAATATCACAAATAACTAACACATTGTAATACTAGTAAAATTGAATGGAAGACTTACTTGCGTGATCTGTTAAAGTCGATTCTTGTAGCGAGTTCTGGATGTATGCTGAGCTGATTTTCCTCTAATCCATTTGTAGATATGATTGTAACTTCTGTTTCTCAAAAATAGTAGTGTTGTTTAGTGATACACCTAATGGACATAAATGGTTTAAACTAGGACATGTAGACCAAAAATACGTGTATTTCTTTGGATGAATATATACACTTTTTGGTGACCCTTACCACAAGTGGTGGACCTTAAGACCAATGGACTATAAGGACCTCCAAACAATACCTTGTACACTCAATCCTTCTTGGTATCTAGGTTGGACAAGTGGTGGACCTTGTTCAAATTCTCTAACCACTCTCTCTAACATGGTGACATAATTTAGGTGTGATAAATTCATATCTATGCAAACTAATATCAGTTTAGGCTTGTTAATTTGAATTTGTTTGAATTTATGTACAATATAATGATTTGAGGTTTGCATATTTGAATTTAGGTGGTATAATGATATCTTTTTGTGGTAAACTTGAATTTAAAATCAATTTTGCGTAGAATATTTTAAATTTAAGTAGTAAAATTTAAATTTTTATAAAAAAGTTTGAATTTTAAAATTTGGGCGGGATAGTTTAAAATTTAGGCGGGATATTTAAGATTTGGGAGGGATATTTTAAATTTAGGCGGGAAGGTTTTGAATTTATAGCGAGATCTCCCTTACATAAGAGAGTATAGGTTGGACAAGTGGTGGACCTTCAAGCTAGAGCATCCATGCTACTGGACATGATAGGTAGGGAATCTAGTTGAATATTGTATGTATAATATATATGTAATAGATCTAGCTTGGACAAGTGGTAGACCTTGGAATAAAACCCCATGTAAAACATATCATGCACATTCCAAGTGGTCAAAAAAAATATCATTTAGAATATAGCCTTATAGGTTGGACAAGTGGTGGACCTTAACACCCATATATTCTTCATATAATGACATAGCGTGGAAAACTGGTGAATCTTGAGACCAAACCATGCTACTAGCGATAATAGCTTGGACAAGTGGTGGACCTTGAAAGTAAACCCCCCATCTACGAAATATCGTGGGTTTAAGGTATTTCGATGGAGCCTAGCATCTTGGAGACATCGTGCATCTTGCTTCTCTTCATGTTTCAATGGAGCCTATCTTGGACAAATGGTGGAAGCATTCCTTCTTCTCCATGTTCAATGGACCCTAGCTTGGACAAGGGTGGACCTTTGCTCTCTCTATTATTCAATAGAGTTAGCTTGGACAAGTGGTGGACCTTGAACCAAACCCCATTTTAAAACCTATCATGGTCACTCCAAGTGGTGAGAAAGAATACCTTTAAGATATAGCCTTATAGGTTGGAAAAAGTGGTGGACCTTAACACGCGCGATATTCTTAATTTAATGACATAGAGTGGACAAGTGGTGAATCTTGTTAAGACCAAAACCACTCAGGCTACTAGCAATAATAGCTTGGACAAGTGGTGGACCTTGACTGTAAAACCCTCATCTACGACATATCGTGGGTTTAATGTTTTTCGATGGAGCCTAGCATCTTGGAGACATGGTGCACCTTGATTCTCCTCATGTTTCAATGGAGCCTACCCTGCACAAATGGTGGAGCGTCCTTCTCTCCATGTTTCAATGGACCCTTGCTTAGACAAGGGGGTGGACTTTGCTTCTCTCTATGTTTCAATAGAGTTAGCTTGGACAAGTGGTGGACCTTGGAACCAAACCCCCATGTAAAACCTATCATGGTCACTCCAAGTAGTAAGAAAGAATAACCTTTAAGATGTAGCCTTATAGGTTGGACAAGTGGTGGACCTTAACACCCACATATTCTTAATAAAAGTGGTTGAATCTTGAGACCAAACCACTCAGGCTACTAGCAATAATAGCTTGGACAAGTGGTGGACCTTGAATGTAAACCCCTCATCTACGAAATATCGTGGTTTAATGTATTTCGATGGAGCCTAGCATCTTGGAGACTTGGTGGCAGCTTGCTTCTCGTCATGTTTCAATGGAGCCTATCTTGGACAAATGGTGGGAGCATCCTTCTCTCCATGTTTCAATGGACCTAGCTTGGACAAGTGGTGGACCTTTGTTTCTCTCTATGTTTCAATAGAGTTAGCTTGGACAAGTGGTGGACCTTGGAACCAAACCCCAATGTAAAACCTATCATGGTCACTCCAAGTGGTAATAAAGAATAACCTTAAGATGTAGCCTTATAGGTTGGACAAGTGGTGGACCTTAACACGCGCATATTCTTAATTAATGACATAGAGTGGAAAAAGTGGTGACTCTGAGACCAAACCACTCAGGCTACTACCAATAATAGCTTGGACAAGTGGTGGACCTTGAATGTACACCCTCATCTACGACATATCGTGGGTTTAATGTTTTTCAATGGAGCTTAGCATCTTGGGACATGGTGCACCTTGCTTCTCCTCATGTTTGAATGGAGCCTACTTGGTCAAATGGTGGAGCATCCTTCTCTCCATGTTTCAATGGACCCTAGCTTAGACAAGGTGGACCTTTGCTTCTCTCTATGTTTCAATAGAGTTAGCTTGGACAAGTGGTGGACCTTGGAACCAAACCCCCATGTAAAAACTATCATGGTCACTCCAAGTAGTAAGAAAGAATAACCTTTAAGATGTAGCCTTATAGGTTGGACAAGTGGTGGACCTTAACACCACATATTCTTAATAAAAGTGGTGAATCTTGAGACCAAACCACTCAGGCTACTAGCAGTAATAATAGCTTGGACAACAAGTGGGGACCTTGAATGTAAACCCCTCATCTACGAAATATCGTGGGTTTAATGTATTTCGATGGACGCCCTAGCCATCTTGGAGACATGGTGCAGCTTGCTTCTCGTCAAGTTTCAATGGGGCCTATCTTGGAACAAATGGTGGAGCATCCTTCTCTCCATGTTTCAATGGACCCTAGCTTGGACAAGTGGTGGACCTTTGTTTCTCTCTATGTTTCAATAAGAGTTAGCTTGGACAAGTGGTGGACCTTGGAACCAAACCCCATGTAAAACCTATCATGGTCACTCACGTGGTAATAAGGAATAACCTAAAGATGTAGCTTATAGGTTGGACAAAGTGGTGGACCTTAACACGCGCATATTCTTAATATAATGACATAGAGTGTGAAAAGTGGTGAATCTTGAGACCAAACCACTCAGGCTACTAGCAATATTAGCTTGGACAAGTGGTGGACCTTGAATGTACACCCCTCAATCTACGACATAGTGGGTTAATGTTTTTCAATGGAGCTTAGCATCTTGGAGACATGGTGCAACCTTGCTTCTCCTCATGTTTGAATGGAGCCTACCTTGGACAAATGGTGGAGCATCCTTTCTCCATGTTTCAATGGACCCTAGCTTAGACAAGGGGGACCTTTGCTTCTCTCTATGTTTCAATAGAGTTAGCTTGGACAAGTGGTGGACCTTGGAACCAAACCCCCATGTTAAAAACCTATCATGGATCACTCCAAGTAGTAAGAAAGAATAACCTTTAAGATGTAGCCTTATAGGTTGGACAAGTGGGGGACCTTAACACACATATTCTTAATAAAAGTGGTGAATCTTGAGACCAAACCACTCAGGCTACTAGCAATAATAGCTTGGACAAGTGGTGGACCTTGAATGTAAACCCTCATCTACGAAATATCGTGGGTTTAATGTATTTCGATGGAGCCTAGCATCTTGGAGACATGGTGCAGCTTGCTTCTCGTCATGTTTCAATGGATCCAATCTTGGACAAATGGTGGCAGCATCCTTCTCTCCATGTTTCAATGGACCCTAGCTTGGAAACAAGTGGTGGACCTTTGTTTCTCTCTATGTTTCAATAGAGTTACTTGGACAAGTGGTGGACCTTGGAACCAAACACCCATGTAAAAACCTATCATGGTCACTCCAAGTGGTAATAAAGAATAACCTTTAAGATGTAGCCTTATAGGTTGGACAAAGTGGTGGACCTTAACACGCGCATATTCTTAATATAATGACATAGAGTGGAAAAGTGGTGAATCTTGAGACCAAACCACTCAGGTACTAGCAATAATAGCTTGGACAAGTGTGGACTTGAATGTAAACCCTCATCTACGACATATCGTGGGTTTAATGTTTTTCGATGGAGCCTAGCATCTTGGAGACATGGTGCACCTTGCTTCTCCTCATGTTTCAATGGAGCCCACTTGGACAAATGGTGGAGCATCCTTCTCTCCATGTTTCAATGGACCTAGCTTAGACAAGGGGTGGACCTTTGCTTTCTCTATGTTTCAATAGAGTTAGCTTGGACAAGTGGTGGACCTTGGAACCAAACCCCCATGTAAAACCTATCATGGTCACTCCAAGTTAGTAAGATAAGAATAACCTTTAAGATGTAGCCTTATTAGGTTGGACAAGTGGTGGACCTTAACACCCACATATTCTTAATAAAAGTGGTGAATCTTGAGACCAAACCACTCAGGCTACTAGCAATAATAGCTTGGACAAGTGGTGGACCTTGAATGTAAACCCCTCATCTACGAAATATCGTGGTTTAATGTATTTCGATGGAGCCTAGCATCTTGGAGACATGGTGCAGCTGCTTCTTGTCATGTTTCAATGGAGCCTATCTTGGACAAATGGTGGAGCATCCTTCTCTCCATGTTTCAATGGACCCTAGCTTGGACAAGTGGTGGACCTTTGTTTCTCTCTATGTTTCAATAGAGTTGCTTGGACAAGTGGTGGACCTTGGAACCAAACCCCATGTAAAACCTATCATGGTCACTCCAAGTGGTAATAAAGAATAACCTTTAAGATGTAGCCTTATAGGTTGGACAAGTGTGGACCTTAACATGCGCATATTCTTAATATAATGACATAGAGTGGAAAAATGGTGAATCTTGAGACCAAACCACTCAGGCTACTACCAATAATAGCTTGGACAAGTGTGGACGTTGGACTTGAATGTAAACCCTCATCTACGACATATCATGGGTTTAATGTTTTTCGATGGAGCCTAGCATCTTGGAGTCATGGTGCACCTTGATTCTCCTCATGTTCAATGGAGCCTACCTTGGACAAATGGTGGAGCATCCTTCTCTCCATGTTTCAATGGACCCTAGCTTAGACAAGGGGTGGACCTTTGCTTCTCTCTATGTTTCAATAGAGTTAGCTTGGACAAGTGGTGGACCTTGGAACCAAACCCCCATGTAAAACCTATCATGGTCACTCCAAGTAGTAAGAAAGAATAACCTTTAAGATGTAGCCTTATAGGTTGGACAAGTGGTGGACCTTAACACCCACATATTCTTAATAAATGTGGTGAATCTTGAGACCAAACCACTCACGCTACTAGCAATAATAGCTAGGGATAACCATTAAGATATAGTCTTTCAAGGGGTGAGAAAGAATAACCATTAAGATATAGTCTTATAGGTTGGACAAGTGGTGGACCTTAACACCCAAATATTCTTAATAAATGATAGAGAGTGGAAAGTGGTGAATCTTGAGAGCAAACCACTCATGATACTAGCGATAATAGGTTGGACAAATTGTTGATCTTGAATGTAAACTCCCCATGTACAAAATAACGTGGGTTTAAGGTATTTCGATGGAGTCTAGAATCTTGGAGATATGGTGCAGCTTGCTTCTCTTCATGTTTCAATGGAGTCTATCTGGACAAATGGTGGAGCATCCTTCTCTCCATGTTTCAATAGACCCTAGCTTAGACAAGTGGTGGACCTTTGCTTCTCTCTATGTTTGAATAGAGTAGCTTGGACAAGTGGTGGACCTTGGAACCAACCCCCATGTAAAACCTTTCATGGTCACTCAAGTGGTCAGAAAGAATTAACCATTAAGATATAGTCTTATAGGTTGGACAAGTGGTGGACCTTAATACCCAAATTATTCTTAATATAATAACACAGAGTGAAAAAGTGGTGAATCTTGAGACCAAACCCCTCATGCTACTAGCGTTAATAGGTTGGACAACTGGTGGACCTTGAATGTAAACCTTCCATGTTTCAATAGAGTTAGCTTCGACAAATGGTGGAGCATCCTTCTCTCCATGTTTCAATGGAGCCTAGCTTGGACAAGTGGTGGACCTTTTGCTTCTCTCTATGAGAAGAATAAAGTTAGCTTGGATAAGTGGTGGACTTGGAACTAAACCCCTATGTAAAACATATCATGGACATTTCAAGTGGTGAGAAAGAATACCCTTTAAGATATACGCTTATAGGTTGGACAAGTGGTTCGACCTTAACACCTAGATCTTCTTTATATAATGACATAGAGTGGAAAAGTGGTGAATCTTGAGACCAAACCACTCATGCTACTAGGGATAATAGCTTGGAAAAGTGACTGACCTTGACGTTAAACCCCACATGTAAACAATATCGTGGGTTTAAGGTATTTCAATGGATGCTAGAATCTTGGAGACATGGTTGCAACTTGTTCTTTTTTTCATGTTTCAATGAAGCCTATCTTCCACCAATGGGGGATCATCCTTCTCTAAATGTCTCAGTGGAGCCTAGCTTGGACAAGTGGTGGACCTTTGCTTCTCTCTATGTTTCCATAGAGTTAGCTTGGACAAGTGGTGGACCTTGAAACCAAACCCCATGTAAAACATATCATGGTCATTCCAAGTGGTGAGAAATAATACCCTTTAAGATCTAGCCTTATAGGTTGGACAAGTGGTCGACCTTAGAACCTAGATCTTCATAATATAACGACATTAGAGTGGAAAGTGGTAAATCTTGAGACCCACCACTAGTGCTACTAGGGATAATAGCTTGGAAAAGTGACTGACCTTGACGTTAAACCCCACATGTAAACAATATCGTGGGTTTAAAGGTATTTCAATGGATCCTAGAATCTTGGAGACATGGTGCAGATTGGCTTCCCTTCATGTTTCAATGGAGCCTATCTTGGACAATGGTGGAGCATCCTTCTCTCCATGCTTCAATGGAGCCTAGCTTGGACAAGTGGTGGACCTTTGCTTCTCTCTATGTTTCAATAGAGTTAGCTTGGACAAGTGGTGGCCTTGGAACCAAACTCCCATGTAAAACCTATCTTGGTAACTCCAAGTGGTGAGAAAGAATAAAGTTTAAGATATGGCCTTATAGGTTGGACAAGTGGTGGACTTAGCACCCATATATTCTTAATAGAATGACATAGAGTGGAAAAATGGTGATCTTGAGACCAAACCACTCATGCTACTAGAGATAATAGGTTGGACAAGTGGTGGACCTTGAATGTTAACCCCCCCATGTACAAATATCATGGGTTTGAGGTATTTCAATGGAGCCTAGCATCTTGGAGACATGGTGTAGCTTGCTTCTCTTCATGTTTCAATGGAGTGTATCTTGGACAAATGGTGGAGCATCCTTCTCTCCATGTTTCAATGGACCCTAGCTTGGACAAGTGGTGGACCTTTGATTCTCTCTATGTTTCAATAGAGTTAGCTTGGACAAGTGGTGGACCTTGAAACAAAACCCCCATGTAAAACCTATGCTGGTCACCAAGTGGTGAGAAAGAAATAACCCTTAAGATATAGCCTTATAGGTTGGACAAGTGGTGGACCTTAACACCCAAATATTCTTAATATAATGACAGAGTGAAAAAGTGGTGAATCTTGAGACCAAACCACTCATGCTACTAGCGTTAATATTTGGACAAGTGGTGGACCTTGAATGTAAACCCCCCATGTTTCAATAGAGTTAGCTTCGACAAATGGTAGAGGATCCTTCTCTCCATGTTTCAATGGAGCCTAGCTTGGACAAGTGGTGGACCTTGGTTTCTCTCTATGTTTTCAATAGAGTTAGCTTGGAGAGGTGGTGGACCTTGGAGCCAAACCCCCATGTAAAACATATCATGGACATTTCAAGTGGTGAGAAAGAATACCCTTTAAGATATACCCTTATAGGTTGGACAAGTGGTCGACCTTAACACCCAGATCTTCTTAACGTAATGACATAGAGTGGAAAAGTGGTGAATCTTCAGACCAAACCACTCATGCTACTAGAGATAATAGGTTGGACAAGTGGTGGACCTTGAATGTAAACTCCCCATGTACAAAATATCATGGGTTTAAGGTATTTCAATGGATCTTAGCATCTTGGAGACATGGTGCAGCTTGCTTCTCTTCATGTTTCAATGGAGCCTATCTTGGACAAATGGTGGAGCATCCTTCTCTCCATGTTTCAATGGACCCTAGCTTAGACAAGTGGTGGACCTTTGCTTCTCTCTATGTTTCAATAGAGTTAGCTTGGAAAGTGGTGGAACTTGGAACCAAACCCCCATGTAAAACCTATCATGGTCATTCAAAGTGGTGAGAAAGAATACCCTTTAAGATATAGCCTTATAGGTTGGACAAGTGGTGGACCTTAACACCAGATCTTCTTAATATAATGACATAGAGTAGAAAAGTGGTGAATCTTGACATCAAACCACTCATGCTACTAGTGATAATAGGTTGGACAAGTGGTGGACCTTGAATGTAAACCCCCCATGTACGAAATATCATGGGTTTAAGATATTTCAATGGAGCCTAGCATTTTGGAGACATGGTGCAGCTTGCTTCTCTTCATGTTTCAATCAAACCTGGCTTGGACAAATGGTGGAGCATCCTTCTCTCCATGTTTCAATGGAGCCTAGCTTGGACAAGTGGTGGACCTTTGATTCTCTCTATGTTTCAATAGAGTTAGCTTGGACAAGTGGTGGACCTTGGAACCGTACCCCTATGTAAAACCCATCATGTGCATTCCAAGTGGTGGTAAATAATACATTTAAGATATAGCCTTATAGGTTGGACAAGTGGTGGACCTTAACACCCAGATCTTCTTAATATAATGACATAGAGTGGAAAAGTGGTGAATCTTGAGACCAAACCACTCAATGCTACTAGGGATAATAGGTTGGACAAGTGGTGGACCTTGAATTTAAACCCCACATATACAAAATATCATGGGTTTAAGGTATTTCAATGGAGCCTAGCATCTCAAAGACATGGTGCATCTTGTTTCTCTTCATGTTTCAATGGAGCCTATTTTGGACAAATGGTGGAGCATCCTTCTCTCCATGTTTCAATGGACCCTAGATTGGACAAGTGGTGGACCTTTGCTTCTCTCTATGTTTCAATATAGTTAGCCTATATTAGACAATTAGTAGACCTCCAATCTCTCCATGTTGTCTAGAGCTAAGCTTGGACAAGTGGTGGACCTTACTTCTCCCTTCCCTTAGTTTACTAGCTTAAATGATCACTATGTATACTTGCTTAGATCTAGCTTGAACAAGTGGTGGAACTTGTATTCACACAAACTTAATCCATTACAAAAAAGTATATGTTAAAATAACATTTGGTTTTTTTGTTTCAGGAAAGATGGCTCAAAAAAAACAGGTTGCAAGGGTTGCTGTCTCAGTTTGACTATACTTGCAATGATCTTAGGAAATGGTATTTGGACATACATGGTATAGAGGGTGCACAATTTCATAAGGTGCATCTATTTATTGCCAAAAAGGATAATGACAGCTTGTTTGAAGATGTTGGACAAGTTGTGGAAGCATCTGTCTCTGTAGTTGATAGTCATCCAGAGGTGGAATGCATTGACATTCTAGTTCCAATGAATCTAGAATTTCAACTATCTCCAGGAGCATATGCATTGGAGCGCATGTCTAGAACAAAGAAGAGACAATGTTTTCTCGAGGATGGAAGTTTGCAGAATCAAATCCAAATATCACAGCAGATCAACTTCAAAGCTCCATCATTGCCACACTACAACGAAAAAAGGTGAAAGCTTCACGACCACCATCCACAAAGAAGCAAGCAAAAGTGCAGAGAAAGTAGAAGCTAAGCGAACTAGCTCCATTTTGGATGTAGACAAGGCATCTTTGGCATCCTCATCAACAGAGGGTTCAATGTCAAAGATGAGAATTGTGGATCCAGATGTTTTAGAAGCTGAGGCCATGAAAGGACAAGAAAAAGATACAGGTGGAATGAATAAGTACATAAATTATTTTCCTTTCCAATATAGGGAATTTGATATCCCTATTCAAAATTGTTGGCTTGCTCCTGATCACTATAATGCACGTTTTATGGATAAAAAAACACGCTGAAAGTGTGTTATTTGGATTTTCACGGAGTACGACCAAGCCTGCAGCATGTGTATATTTGATGCCTGTTCGAAATGCAAAATCAAAGAAGGGGACTCCTTTGGCAGTAGAAGAGGTAGAGGAGCAAAAAATTAAAGATTTATCATTATTGGATTCTTGATGGGCAGCATTCAATCTATGCTGCAAAAGTTTTGCTTCACAATGAACAAAACAACAAAGAGATCTTTGAAAGACTGATTAGCGTGTATAAATTTAGAAAGGCTCGCATTGTTGTGAATGCTCCTCCATTTGTTGCAACTGCTATATCTGCCTTTGCAAATGAGGAGGCTCAGGCATTGTATGTCAAGCAACCTTACAGCCAAATATTGAGACATTTACGGAGTCAATGGATCTTCGCAGGACGACCACCAAAGGCAGCAAGTGGAATTGCAGAGGGACATGCAATTCGTGCCGGATGGGATGTAAGTTATTTTCTTTGTCTTTTTGATAGTGTTTAATTAACAAATCTTGCTCAATTGTTTAATTATTTCTCTATTTCTTTTCAGGGTTTTCTTCGATTGGCAAGAATGAGTGCAGCAGCAAGTTGGATTGCTAAACAGGCACACATGGTCACCTACTCTGATTTTAGTTTATGATTGCTGGATAGAAATCATTGAAAATCTAGAAGAGGAGAATAAGAAACCCCCAACAACTGTATTTAGATATCTTTGTGGCCTTGAGGAATCAGAGGTAAAGACTATTCAAGAAGAGATTAGAGATGAGAAGATTTTACTGTCAAAGAGTGCAAAGGATGGTGATGCAACTGACATGTATGATCGAATCAAGCAGTTGAAGCAAGACAAATTGATTCAAGATGCACTTCTTGAAGGCTTCAACAATTTGAATGAGTCTTCACCATGTAAAGACTGGGAGGAGGTGGTCAAAATGTATAACATCAATGATGTTGTTTATAAAACAATTTTAATGCTATGCGAGGAATGGATCAGATCTAGTTTGACGCGTGGAACAAAGAAAATGGCTTTTCCAGATGGAGCAATAAAATACATGCAATGGGCAATTCACCTTCAAAAGGAGAAAACTGAGCCTAGAGATTTGCCATGGTCAATCTATGTGGTGAGCCTACAAATGGAAGGCAATCTCTACTTGATGCGCCACTTCAATAATAAAGTGCCTATTGGCTTATGTGTTTTAGATATGACAAAAAACGTTGGAGGCAATTTGAAGTGGAGTGAGGAGACATTTAACAATGCTTTGGATGGGATCTTGGCTATTGCTGGAGGGTCAACAGATCCTGGATTTGTCTTTCTTGCATTTGTGGATTTCACTAACTTCACAAAATTGCAATGTGCCTTTCACGCCATGGGAGATAATTTGAGCTACCATTGTTGTGGTGCATTGCATCACTTTCCATCAGCTCCTTGCAAAGGAGCAATTCAATTCCTAACAGTTATTGCCTTCTTGGGACAAGGCAATGCATTTGAAGACCTGAGAAGAAGATCAGAGGAACATCCCATGCCAATTGATTGTTCTCTTCTTCAAGTAGCAGATAACGATATGTCAGATTTGCAATATTTGGAGGCCAAAAAAAGAGCTTTGGTCAAGCACTACATTCGTACATATTGTTTTGAAGACCGCAAGCTTGTTGATGTTTTTGGTGATGGCTCCTTGGTTGCACAAGAAGGAATACAACAGAAAAAAGAAGTCATCTGCTTAATTGATAGTGTGGAGGAGGCAAAAAGCATGGAGACCATGCTGCTAGACTTTGTTAAGTCTCATGAAGATATAGAAAAATGGGCTGGACTTCAACAATCCACTTCGCAATCAGGCGACATTGTGCCTGTTACAGAGGAGTGCTCTCCACAAAGAGAAGAAGAACAACAACAACACCATCCTGTGTCAATGGAGGACTTTTTGGAAATGGAGACACGTATGTTTTGAGTTTCTTGTGCATGTTAGTGTTTCTTGTTACTGATTTGATACTCTTAATGTTAGATTTTGCTTTATATAGTATTGATTGAGCTTGTATTTTTTATCTCAAGCATTCAAGGTTTGAATGTAAATAGTAAATTACTTGAGTTTTTGAATGGTGGATCTGTAGACTAAAACTAAAACATTTAATACTCACAAAGACTTAATTACTTAAGAGCTTGAACTCAATAAGTTTTGGACCTTTTATCAATACCCCCTTGATATGATACATTAGATCGTAGCATGGTTAAATGGTGATGCTTCATAAATTGAACCTAGCTTAGACAGGTGCTGGAGCCTAAATTTAAACTAACCTTGCTAGAAGGGAGCTTATGTTTGGACTTTGAGAGAAATAGCATAAGTAATCAATTAGAGCATAGATTAGACATGTGGTGGTGGCCGGCCTTAGAGACCAAAATCTTAATGAGCTTGGAAAGGTATTTAAGTACTGCAATTTACTTAGTTTTAGTACTCATTAAATGCATAGCTTGACAAAAGGTGGACCTTACATGGATCCTAATTTCAAGAGGTGTGGTAGACCTTCAAAACAAGCTCATATAGCTTGGACATGTGGTAGACCTTGCATGAAGACTAGTTTAGACAAGTGTGGTACACCTTGTAACCAACACCCATTTGTTATATTAGCTTGGACAAGTGGTGGACCTTGCTTTTATGTTTCAATGGAGCATATTTTGGACAGGTGGTAGACCTTGTTTCTCTCCATGCTTCAATGGAGAGAAACTTTAGCTTGGACAAGTGGTGGACCTTGTTTTTATGTTTTAAAGGAGCATATTTCGGACAAGTGGTAGACATAGTTTCTCTCCATGGTTCAATGGAACCCACCTCAGACAAGTGAAGTACCTTGAAACCAAACCCCCATAATACAACCTACTAAATAGGTTGGAAAATTGGTAGGATATGAAACCATCCATGATAGAGCATAGTATAGGTGAAAACGTAGTGGTCCTTATATCAATTACCCATGCATAGCTTGGACAAGTGGTGGACCTTGATTCTCTCTATGTTTCAATGGATCCTATCTTGGACTAGAGATATATCTTACTTAGTTCCATGCTTCAATGGATTGTAGCTTGGATAAGGAGTGGAACTTCAAACAAAACTCCACAGCATAGCATATATTAACAATTCATGGGTTTTATAGAGATTGTCCTGCCTATTTTGGAGAGTTGGTACACCTTTATTCTCCATTCTTCAATGGATCTGAGGTTGGACAAGCGGAGCTGGAGAAGTGGTCAACCTTAAAATGAAACCTCCCATGCTACAACCCATCATAGATCGTATATGTAGTGGACCTTGAAACTCTTTTATGTCCCTAGCTTAGAGAAGCATTGCACTCTTGATTATCTCCATACATGAAGGCAAGGTTGGACAAGTGGTGGACCTTCAAACCAGAATCTCTATGCAATAATAGGCAAGTGGTGGAGCTTGTTTTCTCCTTGTTCCAATGGAGCCTAGCTTAGACAAACAATGGAGCTTGCTTCTCTCCATGTTTCAATGGATCCTAGCTTAGAAAAGTGGTGGAGCTTTGCTTCTCTCCATGTTCCAATGGACCATAGCTTAGACAAGTGGTAGACCTTGAAAAACACCCCTCGTATACAACATATTATGGGGTTTTCATGTTTCAATGGCTCCTAGCTTGGACAAATGGTAGAGCTTGCTTCTCTTTATGTTTCAATGGATCCAATCTTAGCCAAGGGGTGGACCTTGAAACAAGAATCCCCCCCCCCATGTACAACGTATTATGGGTTTTGAAAGCACTGGGAGAAAATAATAGCTTTGATAAGTGGTGGACCTTGCTTCTCTCCATGCTTCAATGGAGCCGAGGTTGGACACATGTTGGAGAGAAGATGGTTGCCCATGAAATAAGACCATGCATGCTATAATCAATCATATGTTGTACACATGGTGGACCTTGCAATTGTTTTATATGCCTAACTTGGACAAGTGGAGGACCCTTGATTACCTCCAGATATCAACAACAAGCCAAGTTTGGACAAGTGTAGTACCACCAAACCAGAATCTATATGCTACAATAGAGTATAGGTAGGACACGCGATGAACCTTGATATCAAACCATCCATGCTACTAGAGATGATAGGTTTCACATGTGGTGGAACCTTGTATCAATGTTCTATGTGTAGTTTTTGACTAGTGATAGACCTTGAAACTAATCCCTCTAGGCTACAAGAAAAAAGAGATGGATGAGGAGGCTAGACTACTTTTGTTGCATCAATGCATCCCATGTTACCACATATACTATAGGGTTCTTGGATAAGTGCTGGATCTTGTGTCAATGCTCCATGTCTAGCTTGGACAAGTGGTGGACCTTGGTTCTCTCTATGCTTCAAATGGGCAATAGATTGGAGACACAGTGGCCTTTTTTTTCCAATGATTTTATTTTTTGGAAACCTTGGAGGCACCATGTAAGAGGCACTCTAAGTCTTCCATACAATGGACCTATTGGACTATAAAATAATGATATCTTTCTTTGATATTGTCATTATTTTATGCATAATATTTTCTTCTTTTTGCAGACACAAAGGAGTTAAGTGATATAAAATCTAGATGTATTTCACACTATGATTGGCATGAAGATCCTTTTGGGACACCAACTTTTCCTATTCCAAAGATGTAATTTTCCATATTAACGGTGTGGATTTTGAAGTGCGACTTTCATGTATTGAAGGAGCTGGTTATGGGCTATTTGTGCATACTACCCTGGAAAGTGGTTTGACTATTCTAAACTATGGAGGGCATAAGTATAGATTTCAAGACTGGAAAAAGATATGCAAAATATTTCCAAGAGCTTATAAATATTCTCTTCTAGAGGATCCAAACATAGAAGAAGAGGAAGATCAATCATACATTATTGGTTGTGTAGAAGAAGGAAACGTGTCGGGCTATATAAATAGTTCTCACAGTACAAATGTCTGTCCCAACGTACGCTATACATTTGATCCAAATTTGCCACCTTGGCATAAATGCACCTCTTCACACATCAAGTCAGAAGAATATGGCCATGTATGCATTGAGACTATTTGTCAAGTTGAAGCAGGAGAAGAGTTGTTTGCTGACTATAACTTTACTTGACATTGTAAAGTATTGTACATGGATGGAAATCTCAAGTACATGCATCATTTTCATTTTTCATGGATGAAATCTCAAGTGAATATAACATTTGATTATTGTTTAGTTTATGCTCAACGAGAATCTAGAGTGCTCTTATGCTTTGTGTGTTGTCTAACATATTTGACTACCTTGGCCATAGAATCTTGATTCTACTCTAGATTTGTGATAAATCTTACCAAAATTTAATCAATGTCTAGGTTGGACAAGTGGTGGGGCTTCAAACATTACTGTCTTAAACAAGTGGAGTTATCTTACTTGAATAAGTGGTGGCCTTTGAATCCAAATCTAAGCCAAATCTCTAATTATTTTCTTGTAGTCTAGGTTGGACATTTGGTGGACCTTGTATCCATGTTTCCTCAACAAGGGTGGCTTTTAGTTTTCACTTTAAGTACTCATCTTTAATAAAGTGTAGGATGGAAAATGTTGAGTTAGTAGATTGTATTTTAGACAAGTGGTGTTTGGTGTACGAATGCTGAAAATGGTTGCAAGGATTCTAACAACGACTTTACCTTAAATAAATTTCTTACTAGGAGTTCTACATATAAATATGGTGAATAAAATTCTAGTGGTTTTGAGATACCATTTGTGTGTGTGTTTTCTTAGATTCACAAACTGGGATGGATAACGCTCCTATGGTTCAGTCAACAACTATAGAATCCATAGATTCTATGGTTTCTAAAGTGCCCAAGATGGATGATATTTCTATACTAGAGTCTAGTGTTGTGCAACTTGAGCAAGCTTCCAATAATGAGAACCAAGAAATCGATGCTTCAAAAATGCAACATACATCAAAAGAGACTGAAAAGTCCACTCACGAGCTATTGCCAATTGGTACTACGTCATGTAGCGTAGATGTTGAGAAATCCATGCTTACAATTATATTGGATTTAAATGGTCTATTGTTGAAACGTTCCCCTCAACCATCCTCACACCACAACTCAGTGCAAATGGATTCAAAAAGATATATTATACTCAGGCCAGGTTGCATCCAATTCTTGAAGACTATTTTACAAAGGTTTAATGTTGCAATTTGGTCGACAGCTACTAGGAATAATGTGTATCAAATCCTTGCAGCACTAAACAACTTAGCTGAGGATACATTGCCTTTCTTTGCAATTTGGTCGCAAGATGTTTGCTACACCGCTCAAACTCAAAAATTGTTTAGACCCGACAATCCAAACGTTGAGGCAATGTTCAAGCCTCTAGCCAAAATTGCCATGGGGTTTGAATGTGATCCACAAAGAACAGTGCTTATTGATGACTCTCCTTACAAGGGATGTATTTCACCAGCAAACAATTGCATTTTTCCACCACAATTTGATGCTGAGAAGATGGTTGACAATATGCTCTTGGAGGAGCTACTGCCATACTTGATTCAGCTTGATGAGAGAAGGGATGTGCGTGATTTAATTGCTTCTAATCGTTATGGACAACCTATAGTGACAAATGATAGTGAATACAAACAAATCATGGAGTATTGGAAGCAGAAAAATGATGTTTGGTCAGCTAAGGTGTTCTTTACAAGAAGAATACCACCTGCAAAAGGTGACAGAGATGAAACTATCATTGAAGATGCAAGTGACACAAGCCACCGCAATGAAATGAGAAGAGCCCAAATACAAGAGATCTTGGCAAAGGAGCGTACACCCATTGAAAGCATGAAGGCGTCACAATTGACCACTTTAGCTAGGCAATTGGGTTGTAACACAAAAGGAGTTTTGAAGGCAACCACAGCAAAGGCTTATATAAATAAGGTGAAAGCTGAGAACAATCTTCTAAGGCTGGATAGAAAGCAACCCTAAGGTACTAGTGACATGTCATATATTCTTGATACACATGCTTGAACACTCATGTGCATGGTATCTAACAAATCTTTCTTTTTATTCCTTCTTGCAGGATCTTACAAAGGATACTACTAGATGGAGCTCAATCAATAGAGATTTTGATATTTTTGCTCAAAATAATGAAGCAGTCACCTACATTTTTTGTTTATCAATTTCTTGAGAGACTTTATTTTAGTTTGTAATCATCAAATGAAATGAAAAGTATCCGTCTTATTAAGATTGTTGATCTTTTTCTTGTTCAAACCTTTCAATTGTGATTTATAGTTTTGTTAGCATGAGATTGTGCTTTTTTAGTTTGAAAAAAACTGTCAAAGATCCAAGTCTTTTTGGCTTTACTTAAGTTATTAATTGTGAAAGATCCAAGTTTTTTTTCTTTACTTAAGTTATTGATTGCCTATGTAATAGTCCTTAAAACAATATCGGATGGCTTTCTTGCTCCCATGTCTCACATTGGTCTTTAGGTAAGACAAGTGGTGACCTTGAAAGTATGGTCTCATATCTCGATCAAGTGAAGAGACATGAAGCTTAAATATCACTACTATGTATCTAGTGTTAAACTCCATCGAGACAAAGACTAGATAGCCAAATTGCAGTCGAGTTTAAGTGAAAAATCCATTTGAGCTAAGGTAAAACTTATAGTGCCTCATTTTTCTAGGATTCTACCCCATCAAGGAAGTTATAATCTAGCACAAACCAATTAAGACTCTTTTGGAGCCTAGATAGGACAATTCGTGGAACTTATGAAACTTATTATTGAGTTAGAGTCTAGTTTAGATAAGCAAAAGATCTTCAAACCAGCACTTGGTCTTACTATTCAATATTCAAAGTCCCTTGAAGCTAACAAATTACATACCCACTTGTAACCTAACTAATGAGTAATTATATAGATCTAAGCAAGTATATATAATGAGTCTTCAAACTAATAATCCAAGGGAAGAGAGTAGCAAGGTCCACTACTTGTCCAAGCTCAGCTCTAGACAACATAGAAAGATGCTAGTTCTACTAATTGTCTAATTATAGGCATGGAGAAATGATAGAAGGTTGACCACTTGTCCAACCTATCATCTCTAGTAAGATGGGAGGTTTGGCCTTAAGATTCACCATGTAACCAACCTATACATCATTGTATTATGAAGAGTAAAAAAGCAAAGCTCCACCACTTGTCCAAGCTAGTTCTAAAATCCACATGGAGATAAGCAAGCTCCACCATTTGTCGAATCTCTCTTCCATTAAAACATGAAAAAACTCATCTATGTTGTACAGGGGGACTTTTTTCCAAGGTCCACCACTTGTCCAAGCTAGGATCCCTAGTAGCACGAGTGGTTTGGTCTCAAGATACACCACTTGTACACTCTATGTCATTATATTAAGAAGAACTATGTATTAAGGTCCACCACTTGTCCAACCTATAAGGTTATATCTTAAATGGTATCCTTTCTCACCACTTGAAATGCCCATGAGATGTTTTACACGGGGGTTTCATTCCAAGGTCCACCACTTGTCCAAGCTAACTCTATTCAAACATAGAGAGAAGCAAAGGTCCACCACTTGTCCAAGCTAACTCTATTCAAACATAGAGAGAAGCAAAGGTTCACCACTTGTCAAAGCTAGGCTCCGTTGAAGTATGGAGAGAAGTAACCTCCATCATTTTTCCAAGATAGGTGCCATTCAAACATGGAAAGAATCAAGATCTACCATGTCTCCGAGATTCTAGGCTCCATTGAAACACCCTAAAACCATGATATTTTGTACATGGGGTGTTTGCATTCAAGGTCTACCACTTCTCTAACGTATTATACCTAGTAGCATGAGTGATTTGGTCTTAAGATTCACCACTTATCCACTCTATGTCATTATATTAAGAATAACTGGGTGTTAAGGTCCACCACTAGTCCAACCTATAAGGGTATATCTTAAATGGTATCCTTCACCACTTATCAAGGTCCATCACCACTTTTCCAACCTATAAGGTTATATCTTGAATGATATTTTTCCTCATCACTTGTAATGTCCATGCTATGTTTTACAAAGGGGTTTTGTTCCAAGACCCACCACTTGTCCAAGCTAACTCCATCCACCACTTGTCCAAGATAGGCTCCATTGAAACATGGAGAGAAGGATGATCCACCATTTCTCCAAGATAGGTTCCATTGAAACATTGAGAGAAGCAATCTCCACCATGTCTCCAAGCTAGGCTCCATTGAAATACCCTAAACCCATAATTTTGTACATGAGGGGTTTACATTCAAGGTCCACCACTTGTCCAACCTATTATCCCTAGTAGCAAGAGTGGTTTGGTCTCAAGATTCACCACTTGTACACTCTATGTCATTATATTAAGAAGAAATATGTGTTAAAGTCCACCACTTGTCCAGCCTATAAGGTTATATTTTAAATAGTATCCTTTCTCACCACTTGAAATGCCCATGATATGTTTTACATGGGGGTTTCATTCCAAGGTCCACCACTTGTCCAAGCTAACTCTATTAAAACATATAGAGAAAGAAAGGTCCACCACTTGTCCAAGCTAGGCTCATTGAAACATAGAGAGAAGGAACCTCCACTGTTTCTCCTAGATAGGCTCCATTGAAACATGGAGAGAAATAAGCTCCACCATGTCTCCAAGTTGCTAGGCTCCATTGAAATACCCAATACCCATAATTTTTTGTACATGGGGGTTTACATTCAAGGTTCACCACTTGTCCAACCTATTATCCCTAGTAGGTTTGGTCTCATGATTCACCACTTGTCCACTCTATGTCATTATATTAAGAGGAATTAGGTGTTAAGGTCCACCACTTGTCTAACCTATAATGCTATAGCTTGAATGGTATTTTTCTCACCACTTGTAATGCCCATGACATGATTTACATGGGGGTTTTGTTCCAAGGTACACCACTTATCCAAGATAAATCTATTGAAACATAGAGAGAAACAAAGGTCCACCACTTTTCCAAGCTAGGCTGCATTGAAACATGGACCTTAATACCAAATTATTTCTAGTAGCATGAGTGATATTTTGTACATGGGGCGTTTACATTCAAGGTCCACCACTTGTCCAACCTATTTCCCTAGTAGGTTTGGTCCCAATTTCACCACTTATCCACTCTATGTCATTATATTAAGAATAATTGGGTGTTAAGGTCCACCACTTGTCCAACCTATAAGGTTATATATTGAATGGTATTTTTTCTCACCACTTGTAATGTCCATGATATGTTTTACATGGGGATTTTGTTCCAAGGTCCACCACTTGTCCAAGCTAGATATGTTCAAACATAGAGAGAAACAAACATGCACCACTTGTCCAAGGTAGGCTCCATTGAAACATGGAGAGAATGATGCTCCACCATTTATCCAAGATAGACTCCATTGAAACATGGAGAGAAGTAAGCTCCACCATGTTTCCAAGATGCTAGAGTCCATTGAAATACCCAAAACCCCTGATACTTTGTACATGGGGGGTTTACATTCAAGGTCCACCACTTGTCCAACCTATTATCCCTAGTAGCATGAGTGGCTTGGTCTCAGGATTCACCACTTGTCCACTCTATATCATTATATTAAGAAAAATTGGGTTTCCATATCTAAATGGATCTTTGCTTGGATAAGTGGTAGACCTTGAGACCTAAATACCCATTCTACACTAGAGCATTGGTTAAGCCTTATACACTTCAAGCATACCTTTAACAACAAGTAGTAGTTATTAGTTGACTTAAATCTAGTTGAACTCCATGGTATTGAGACTAAGAGAGAGTGTAGCATAAAAAAGAGTCAGGATTTTAATTTGACTTTCTTTCTATTAATGAGTAGATCATAGATGGATTTTGGTATCTAATAAAACCTTAGGGTAGACAATGTAAAAATCATGTCTATTGTTGTGTTTGCATTAAGTGTTCTTGTTCTTTAATTTCAGAACCATTACAGAAAAATGGATTGGCTATATGCTGGCATAAATTGAAGAAAACTATTGAATTACCCATCCAACCTCCTCCAAGACCTTGTCCAAGGAATGAATCACCTCCTTATCACCTACCACTTGCTTTCAAGGACATCAAAAGAGTACTTATCTTGGATCTAGAGGGGTTACTTCTCAAGACAGTTGAAATGAAACATGGAGATTCTATGCCATCTTGGGCTCAACACATGCGACTTGTGGAGGACAAAGATGAAGTTTATCATGTGGTGCGACCAGACGCACAAAGTTTTTTGGATTTTTGTGCTGAATACTTTGAGCTATGGATATGGAGTTGCTATAACTTAACAAGGGTGCAACGCATCACACAAAAGTGTTTTCCTGAGCAGTATACCAAGTTCAAGGTGTTTATGAGTAACAAAAATTGCCAAAATCCAAATATCATGTTAGGATTTACAAGGGTTTATCACAAAAATCTGAGTGATATTTGGAAGATATTTGAGGATTTGGATGCAAACAATACCTTAATTTTTGATGACACTCCATATAGGGTGATGTGGAACATGCCAGGGACATATCTTATATTTCCAAAGATGTGGAGGCAAACTTCCGAGCAACTTCAAAACTTCTTGCAGAGAACCATAATTCCATGGTTGGTAGGATGGTTGTATGCAAGAGATAAGAGAGTCTATACATATAACACAATTGTAAATCAGTATAGTGATTCTGAGACAAATTATGTCCTTGGTGTGTACTTGTCAACACGAAAGCATTGAATAAATATGGCTATAAGATGCTTTTTTTATTCTAGTGTGTATCTTTCAACATTTGTATAATTTGATATAGTCTTTTTTTTTTTTATAAAAGGTGTGTCAATTTTATGAACACTTGAATGGAGTGCACCCTACTCTAAGGGGACTTCAATGTACTATTGGAGTGCATCCTATTGTAAGGGGACTCTGATGTATTGCTAGAGTGCACCCAAATTTTTGGGGACTCATTTTTTATTTGATTGGGGCCTATGTTGGGTCATATAGTAAAAGAAATTCATTTTTTGTCAATTCATATCGAGGTTGCATTTATTTGGAACTATGAAAGAATTGATGTTTGATGTCAAAATAAAACTTGTAAGTGTGGATCAGAGAATTCATGGACTTTAAATATGTGAGAGGGATCTTTTTCTTGGGCACAAATGTTTGCTTCAAGAATTTTGTCATTACATACTTTATGTGAAAGAGTTTTAGAATCTAAAAGACTTTGAAAACAAAACTATGGAATCTAAGTGCATGTATTCTTGAATGGCTTGAAAGTTGATGTATACATGCATGTCGCCTTGATGAAGATTTAGATCTGACAAGATGGAAAGATATAATTCTTGGACGTTACCTTTGTCAATTTGGTAATAACATATTTAACTTTCTTTTAATATGGGTGGAAAATATATTATTATGTGCATTTGGAACCTAATTGCTTGACCTTCAAACCAAGATTCCTATGTTATTTTTTCATATACTTTTTTATACTGAATTAAGATTGTGGATGCAAGGTCCACCACTTGTTCAAGCTAGATCTAAGAAAGTATATATACTGAGTCTTCAAACTAGTAAACCAAGGGGAGAGAGAAGCAGGGTCCATCACTTGTCCAAGCTCATCTCTAGACAACATAGAGAGATGTTATGTCTACTAATTGTCCAATATAGTCATGGAGAAATGATAGAAGGTTGATCCACTTGTCCAACCTATCATCTCTAGTAAAATGGGAGGTTTGGCCTTAAGATTCACCATGTAACCAACATATACTTCATTGTATTATGAAGAGTAGAAAAGAAAAGCTCCACCACTTGTCTAAGGTAGTTCCAAAATCAACATGGAGAGAAGAAAGCTTCACCATTTGTCCAAGATAGGCTCCATTAAAACATGGAAAACCTCATATATGTTGTACATGGAAGCTTTTTTCCAAGGTCCACCACTTGTCCAAGCTAGGATCCATTAAAACATGGATAGAAACAAGGCTCCACAACTCGTCCAACCTTTATAGCTGCAAAGTGTACCGGTTGTCTAAACTAGGCATGGGAAAATAATAGAAGGTCCACCACTTATCCAATATATTATCTCTAATAGCATGGGAGGTTTGGTCTCAAGATTTAGGAATTGGCTGACCTGTATTTCATTGTATTATGATGAATTTGGTTTTAAAGTCAACTACTTATCCAAGCTATAAGTTTATATCTTGAATGGTATTCCTTCCCATCACTTAGAAAACCAATGATATGTTGTACATGGGAGGGTTTGTTACAAGGTCCACCACTTGTCCAAGCTAGTTTCATTGAAACATGGATGAAGACAAGCTCCACCATTTGTTAAAGCTAGACTCCATTGAAATCTAGAAAATCCATTCTATGTTGTACATGGGGTTTTTGTTTTAAGGTCCAACACTTGTCCAAGCTAAGATCCATTGAAACATGGAGTAGAGAAACACTCCACCACTTGTCCAAGCTAGGCAACATTGATAGTAGTTGGTTTATTTTGAAGATCCACCACGTGTCTAAGCTAACTCTATTGAAACATAGAGAGAAGCAAAGGTCCACCAACTGTTCAAGCTAGGCTCCATTGAAACATGGACAGAAGCAAGCTCCACCATTTCTCCAAGATAGACTCCATTGAAACATGGAGAGAATCAAAGGTCCACCATTTCTCCAAGCCAAGATCTAGTTGTCCAACCTATAAGGTTATATCTTAAATGGTAATCTTTCTAATCACTTGGAATACCCATGATATGTTTTACATGGGGGTTTTGTTCCAAGATCACCACTTGTCCAAGCTAACTCTATTGAAACATAGAGAGAAGCAAAGGTCCACCACTTGTCCAAGCTAGTCTCCATTGAAACAAGGAGAGAAGAAAGCTCCATCATTTCTCCAAGATAGGCTAGCATGGATAAGTGCACCTTGAAACCAACCTTCCTATGAGGCAATAGAGCATATGCTACATATTTTATGTATGCCCCATGCCTCAAATTAAGAAGTTATAGATTAGAAGTGGACCTTGCTTAAATGTCACATGCAATAAATTAAGGAAAAATAGCCAAGTGGATTGTATTCCTCAATGGATCCTTGCTTTCACAAGTTGTGAACCTTGAGTCACTTTTACATTAACTTGGACAAGTGGTGGACCTAGAAACCAAGCTCTCCATGTTGAGATAAGTTGTAGGTAGGACATTAGAACATAGACAACGATAATGGGATGCAATATACTCCTCTCCTAATAATCCAATTGATTGAAACCATGATATTTTAGTTGTTTTCATTGTGTATTGTATGTGCATAAAGTGGAATGAGACCTTAAGAAAACTCAAATTTTTGACAAAATCTCTATATTTTATACATGATATATTGAAAGTTGTCCAACCTGGGAATTGGGATTTTCCCACTTTACCTAATATGGTCTTTATTGGGATGTAGCAATTATTTGATATATCTTACTGTCTTCTTTTCACTCTCCACCTCTGTTGTCTATACCTCTTTCAAGATTTGTTTCAATTCCTGATACTTCTTTTTGCGTTTCACTTTGGTCACTTTTGGTTCGATGTCTATTGATGGATTTGGTTTTGATTTTATTTCCTTTCTATTTGCTGTTCCTCTTTGCCTATTATGAAGTGCTTGTACCTCATGGTGATCTTATCCTTTACATAGTCTATTTCCCCCACAAGTCCCACCCTTTAGTGTTGCATGGGTTTTTGTTTTGTTATTTCTCTTTTCTTGCCTTGTTTCGCTCTTTCTTATGCTTGTCATTTAGGTTTTTGGTTAAAAAATTAGTAACGGGATCTTTCCTCTTTTTCCATAGCTAGGTCTTTAGGTTTCAATACTTCATAACTTTTCATCATCTAAATCCTCCTACAAGGGTGTATATTCATAGCAATCATAGAATGTTTCCTCTATTTCAAAGAGATCTTTTATGGAATTTTTTTCCTCTCACTCTTACACATGGTGTTCCATTTTCCATGCATTTTTATTCATTTTCACTCAAGTATACATATATTCATCATGGCTAAAATGTGATTCCACCCATAGGGGTTTTAAAATTTTCTAAGGAAAGGGCTTTAGTACATATGAATAATCTCTCATCGGCTTCTCCAATTTATAATCTTTCTTGAGTAGATCACCACAATAAGATAGCCCACATATCCAAAAGTAGTTTTTTGTCTAGATCCATGTAGGAACTTCTCCTTCACCCTCCATAATTAAATAAAACTCCTCAATTGGTGCCTCCCCGACATATGTATACTAATGATTATTCATAGCCGTTTTGTCATGCCTTAAGTAGATGCACTTAGAACCTCAATTTTAAACCATTTTAAACTATCACATAAATGGACATCCCAAAATGACATCAAAATTATTGTGCTTTCCAAAATCTACTATTACAAATGTAAATTTACTTTCAATCCCACAAGATGTGACTACTACTTTCTCCATTTCCATAGGTTTTTCAAGATAGCCAGCCATCTATCAACTATAATTTCATGCTAGTTTTCCTTAACACTAGTCTGATAACTTAAAAGGACATAAAAATGTCCTTTTAAGCTACGGTTTTTGAAACAAATTCCAAAACCATAGTAGATCCACTCATTTTGAAAAATCCTTCCATGAGCTTATAGTTCAAGGACTACTACATATGGCAAAGATGAGAAACCTATAAAATTCCTCATCTCTTGGTCACAACAAGTCTCCAAAGATGATGGACCACTGTATTCTGCCCAATACAGCCATTTCTTAAAGTTGATTGCATATAAATAAGAGTGGAGATTTTTGTAGGACATGATATAAAATTCCCCGTCAGCTTCAATGGGTTGGTGATCAAAATATATGGTTTCTTTTGCCTCACTACTTTTTTTTGGGGCAAACAAAATAGGTACAAAAAAGTTGCATTTTTGGCATTCTACGGACCTATCATCAAAGTTTCTTTAGTCACGCTTTATACTGATACTATATACATGTTTTCTTAGTTCCCTTTGGGCCTTTAGAATTAAAAGGAGCCATGGGGCATGTCAAGGGAATAATGGATCTATTACTAAGTGGAACTTTGGGGACAATGATGAAGGCTAAATACAACAAACATGACAGAACTGGGTTTAGCATTATGACCTCTAGAATCCCATAGAAACTACTCAATATCTAGCCAAATTTGTAGTTTATGATTAGATATGGTTACTACTTACAAAATACACACAATTGGCCTAAGAAACTAGCAATATTGAGAAAGGTATACTTGCTACACTAAAATGTCTCGTATTCTTCAGCAATCAAAAAACTCAACCATCATCATAGACTATGTTATATAGAATATTAGGTCCCCCAAAACTCAAGGAAGACTAGCTTTTGTTATACATGCCACGTACAAAATCAAAATTGCATTTGGATATCAAGAAAGCTACCAAAAAAATCATAAAGTGCTAATTTTGGCCAAAAAATAGGATTATACAATTCTTGTAAGTTGGTCATAACTTTCAATTTTTATGCTTAGTTCTCCCTATGAGAATCAAAACATGTTGAGAACAATGAGGGCTTATCCTCTAGCAATATAAATCTCACAAACATGAAGTTTAGAGTGTTATAATTGCAAAATTTTGAAAAAAAAGCTAAAAACAGGACTCTTTTTTCACACAGTTTAGGTTCAAAAATGTTGTACAAGAGTAAGGTTAATGGTGAGATTGATATTAAAAAAAAATTCAAGTTCTTTTCAGCTCATACGGTAACTTTGTGTATATATAGCACCTAGAAATTCATTTTCATGCTCTTCAAATAATTCAAGAAAAATGGTCACTTAACAGGACAAAAAAGTGTCCAAGGACATAAAAGTGTCTTGTTACCATTCTAGTGTTAACACTATGTTGGTAACCTAACATGACATAATAGTGTCCTTTTGGGGTTTTGAAACTTCTAAAACCATTGTAGATCTGGATGCATTTTGGCAAATCCTTTCATGAGCTTATAGTTCAAGGACTACATATGGAAAAAATGAGAAACTTGTAAAATTTCTCTTGGTCATAACAAGCCTCCAAAGCTGATGGATTAGCTCATTTTGCCCAAAACAGTCATTTCTTACTGTTGATTGCATATAGATGAGGCTAGGTATTTTTGTTGAACATGAGATAAAATTCCTCGTCAACTTCAATGGGTTGGTGACCAAACCGTATGGTTGCTTTTACCTGTTGCTTTTACCTCACTACTTTTCTTTTTGGCAAAAAAAGGGTACAAAAAAGTTACATTTTTGTCATTTTGTGAACCTATCATCAAAGTTTCTATAGTCATGCTCAATACAAATACTTTATACATGTTTGCTTAGCTCCCTTTGGGCCTTTGGATTAAAAAGGAGCCATGGAGCATGTCAAAAGAATAATAGATCTCTTACCAAGTTGAACCTTGCAGACAATGATGGTGTGCTAAATATAACAAATATTAAAAAATTGGATTTAGCATTATGACCTATAGAATCCCGTAGAAACTACTCAATATCTAGACAAATTTGAAGTTTACAATTAAATATGGTTACTACCTACAAAATGCACACAATTGGCCTAAGAAACTAGCAATATTTAGAAAGCTATACTTGCTACACTAGAATGTCTCGTATTCTTCTGCAATTGAGAAACTCAATCGTTGTCGTATACGATGCTATATAGCATATCAGGTGCTCAAAAACTCAAGGAAGATTAGTTTTATGTCACACATGCCACTTACATAATCCAAATTGAATTTGGATATCAAGAAAGCCACCAAAAAATTCATAAAAGTGCTAAATTTGACCAAAAATAGGATTTGGCAATTTTTGTAATTTGGTCATAACTTTCAACTTTGACACTTAAACCTTCCTAGAAGTATCAGAACATGATGAGGACTACTAAGACTAATCCTATAGAAATATAAACCTCACAAACATGAACTTTAGAGTGGTATAGTTGCAAAACATTGAAAAAAAAAGCCAAAAATAGGACCCGTTTTTCCACACAGTTTAGGTTCAGAAATATTGTGCAAGAGTAAGGTTAATGGTGAGGTCAATATTCCAAAAAAAAATCACATTTGTTTAAGATCATAAGGAAACTTTGTGGATATATAGCAGCTAAAAATTCAATTTCAAACTCTTCAAATAATTCAACCAAAATGGTCACTTAACAGGACATAAAAGTGTCCCATTACCAACCTAGTGTTAATTTTAAATTAAGGTTGTTTTTTCCAAACCTTTCCTAAATTTCCTTGGGTAGCTATGGCTACACTTGATCCATTTTCAAGAATAGCCAATGTTTTGGTGGTTTTGTATTCCACCTACAGGGTGGTGTTTCTCTCTTCTCCTTCAAAGTAATCTCCCCCCTTGTTATAGGCACTGGCTCTATGCTCTTTTGCTTTGTATGTTTTGTTTCCTTCACCTTTGATTCTCGGGTTTTGAATGAAAAGTTAATTCCCATGTTTTCCAAGTTTTTAGCGTGTATGTGTGGTCTACTTTTTAGCAATTCTACTAGCATTGTTGTACACAAGATGGGAGTAGACATCGATTGTTGCAAACTCCTAAAATCAACCATTTTAAGAATTTCTTTATATTGGGAGGGTACAAATCTCACTTTAGATTTAGCTTCATGCTATCCAATGTATGATGCTAAGGTTCTCAAGGTACATGGTTTGCTATCCTCAGATGTTGTAGATCCAATTTCACTGCAAAGGGACTAGATATGTAGATTTTGATGATCATGCTCTAGATTTATCTCAAGGATCAAGACAAATTGGCATGTCTCACTTCCATCCGTTGCATTTATAATGGCTTCCATATTTGTTTGGCCATGGATCCTCAACCTCTGGAATAGGTGCCATCAAATATGATCTATTTTTATCTGTGGTGTTTACAACTACTCCTTTGCAAAGTCGAGTCTCCCTTTGATTTTGATAATTTGTTGTGTATATTTTACTTCCACTTTTAGTTGTCGTTTTGGCTCAACTTTTTGAAATTTTGTCTCAATTTTTGAGGGGTTTAGATAGATTTCATTAATACTTGTGCTATCTCTATCAATTTTTTACATGTTTTTCACTTTTTTTCTTGATTTTTGTATAGGGATATTTCACCCATCTTGCTCTAGTGTTTGATTAGTCTTTAGTCTAGCCTTGTATGCTTGCAATAAGGTCTCTAATTTCTCTAAGAATTTTTCTATGAGCATCAATCCCAAACTAGCTGTAGAGATTTGTTTTGGGTACTACAATGGAACTTTCTTGCCTTGGTGTTGATTCAGTTGTTCTTGAGGGTTTAAGAGCTCTACTGTCATGGTTTCTTGTTTATGCTTGCATGTAGCTTTCATATTCTCTCTCTTGGCCTTCCAAGATTTATGTCAGGCCCTCATGGATTTGGAATTTGTCTCTATTGGGTTTACCTCAATGATACCTTGTTGGTTAAGGTGCATACAATGGTTGGATCATTTTCTTAGTGGTTTGCTAAGGAGAAGATGATTCTTCATCATATGGAATTGATTCCATAGCTAAGCCTTATTATCTACACCATAAACTTCACTAGGATCGTATGTTAAAATATGCACTAGATCTTGATTTCCCTGAGGTTGGGTTGGTTGATTGTATCTAATAGCAACTCTATGGTCACTAAGAAGAAGTGGTTGATGTCCTAGTAATGGATATGGTTTTTTGACCCCCCAACACAAAATTATTTTGTCCCACTGGATATTTTGGTGGTGATGGTTGGTTCATGGGTGGAGTCTTGTCAGGTTGCTCTCTTACTAAATTACAATTGTAATAACACTCATCTGTTTCATGATTTGTCCACTTTCTTTCAATGACAAACAATTTTTATTGTCGATGCATGTTTGATATTGAAGTCTTGGATGTGTATAGTAGTAGGTGGTAGGCTTATGACCTCCATAGATGTTGCACTTATGCCTTTGAGACTTTCTTGATGTTTTGCACTTCTCTAAAAACTTGATTCATTCTTCTTACTATCGCCTTTGTAATTTTCTCTACATTAGCCACGTATTGTTGACTGTTTGTTTTTCTAGTTGAAGTCACACTCGCTATTCAAATAGTTGCAATTGTCCACCACAAGATATAAATCTTATTTTTTCACTCCCCCTTAGAGAAGAAAAACCCTTCAAATGAAGATCTTTTTTAAGTGTTTTGTTTCTAAGACCTTCAATAAGCAACACTACCAATCTATCTTGCTACAATACCACTCTAGGGAAGCATCTCTCAAGGTATTGTTTAAATAAGAAGGAAGGACCTTTCATCCTTCTGTTGTATTTTTGTTTGAAAGCATATATATATATGTAAAACCGTATTATGATTGATTTTCCAATTTGAAAATTCTTTAGAAAATTTCATTAACAAATTTTATATCATAGGAAAGGCATTTTACTTCAATGGTTGGAACCATGCCAAAACCATTCCTACCAATGCCAATGATTTGGTTGATATTGGTCTCTTGGAGCGCATCAATTGCAAGATATTACCAACCTAGCTGTGGCAAAGAATATCTGGCTCTTTAACCGGATGCAAAAGGGAGGAACTTCTCCAAATGTAATCATCAGTGCTTGCATCTTGCATTTTTTGCCCAAAAAATTAAGGCCACCCGTGTTTTAAAGCCCTTAATGACCACCCAAATTAAAGAAATTTGAAGGGATTTAATGGGAAAGGGGAAGAAAAATGGGAGGCCACGGCGCCGAGCAATAGGGACGGAAGTGCAAGGAGGGAGAGTTGCCTCACAGCAGCCACTACGGGCCTTCAACGATGTTGATCTAGAAGACAAAGATCATGCACATGCCGATGCACCCTAAGTTTTGCCAAGCTTGGTGCTTCTTGAGGTGGTAGTTTCCATGTCATCAAGATTTGTCACATCCACATCAGCCACGGTGTCGTGGCTGCTGGGTAGGAGCAAAAAGGGGTTTTTTGGGGGGATTATTAGAGAAGGATACTATGTGTAGAAGAAGGGAGAAGCAAGAGGAGGAGGTACGAAGGATTCTCAAGATGTTTTGAGATCTCTCAATCTCTTTCTTTCTCTCTCTCAAGAGGGTCACACTCTTGATACAAGGAAGGAAGCAAAGGGGAGTAGAGTGCACAGGTTTATTGTGTGAAGTAAAGGATGTTACAAGAAAGGGGTGGCAAAGAGAAGAAGCTTGCTTTTTCCCTCTCTTGATGAATATTGGAAGAAAGCTCGGCTCTAATGTCTCTCTCTCTCTCTCTCTCTCTCTCTCTCTCTCTCTCTCTCTCTCTCTCTCTCTCTCTCTCTCTCTCTCTCTCTCTCTCTCTCTCTCTCTCTCTCTCTCTCTCTCTCTACTGAAAGAAGCAAAAGAAGGGAGGAGTATTGTGAGAAGGGGATACAAGGGAGATTTGAAGCAAACTCTCTCTCTCTCTCTCTCTCTCTCTCTCTCTCTCTCTCTCTCTCTCTCTCTCTCTCTCTCTCTCTCTCTCTCTCTCCTCTCTCTCTCTCTCTCTCTCTCTCTCTCAACTAAGCAAGGAAGGAGAGATCGGATTGGAGCTAGAAATATCTTTCTCACTCAACCTTGTCAAGATAGTGGAATAGGACTTGTAATTCTTGTGTGTGCTGCAATATGGTTTTTTGGTCATTACAATGCAAATGAGAGAGTCATATAATAACTCTTTCTTGAGCATGAGCTATGCATCTGTGATTTTCAGCTTGGCCAGTTAGAGTTTTGCAATAGTCAAGCCACCCATTCTCTCCGTCACCAAAAAAGGTCAATAAATCAGTAGGATTTTGCAGGGTGAACTATGTGTCCAAATATCTACATGTTTTCCTCCCTCTTCTCTGAGTCTATTTTTCTCTGTTTTTATCACTTGTGTGTTGGTTTTTCTTTGCTTACATAAAGGCCAATATCGAGGATCCAAGTCAATGTGGTGATATCTAGGACATTGGGTGAGGAGGTTTGAAGGTGTGGAGGATAATTCCATTAGTTCTTAGTGCAAGGAAGACTAGAAATCCATTACTGCTCAGTGCAAGAGGGCCATTAGTGCTTAGTGCAAAGAAGACAAGAAAGCCATTACTGCTCAGTGCAAGAGGGCCATTAGTGCTTAGTGCAAGGAAGATGATCCATTACTACTCAGTGCAAGAAACATTGCAAAGAGAAGAAATATGAGTCATTGAATCTCCCTCCAAGATGGCAAGGTGTATGAACTATAACTGAAACAGAAATTTCCTCAATCATCACAACCGTTATGATGTTGTAGAAAGTGTCTACTTGGAGGTACAATTTTTGAACGGTTATGTGAGAACAACTTTTCTTTTACCACACCGATTTTCTAGAGAGAGAAGGCCAAAAATTCTATTTTCTAAGAAGGTCCTCCAAATAACCTCCATAATTTCCTAATGTTCCATAAGAAGTTTGAAGGCTGTGAAGATTAGATTATTGATATGTGTTATTAGGCCAAATTTCCCAGTTTGTAAAATGTTTTCATAACATTTCTTTCTTTATGTCTCCACTTAGAGATTTTAGAGCCCTTGTAGGAAGGTTTAGGATACACTCATATGTGGATTCAAAAATCCACTAGCACCTTGTGCATTATGACATTATAGAGCCTTTTGATTCAAGTTCTTAGCCCATATTTTTAACAAAGGTTTGCTTGTTTTCAAGATGCTTTCCATAAGCAAAGACACTTGTGAATAGAAATTGCCAGACCCACAAGATATCTATCTAAAGAATTGCTTATGTATTTTGTATGTAGCCACAAGATAGGGTAAGGGTGTAGAATTACCACATCAATGATATAAGATGATAATTTGTACATGTGGTAGTGATGTGTGTGAACACACTAGGACTGCCGGGGCATTTTTCCCCTCTTAGGAGGTTTTTTCCCCCGTGCATTGTATATACGCCCATCACTCTAGGGCTATCTACCTTTCCATTGCACACTAAGTAACACACTCTCTATTGTGTGCCTTGTGCTTCCTTCATCTTCTCCAAGTCGTGTGCTTTTCTCTGCAACCCTAATTCCAACAATTGGTATCAGAGCAAGTTGCGTTCTCTGGGGCTCAGTTGCCACTAGCTCCAGCACACGCCTGCTCATTTTCTCCGATTTTTATGAGCTTTGGCAAGGGTTTTCAGGTCGCCAAAAATTTCAGGCAAGCTCATAGAGCTTACTCTGCTCAGATTTCTAATTTTGACTCATTTCGGCCTTCGTCTCCACTACAGCCAGGTTTGCGTAGGCAATTTTGTCATTTTGTGCAAAATTTTTGTCAATGCCAAATACTTCATAACAGGTACCATACAGCCTATTGGGGGTTGTGCTATATAGCACATGCTGGTCTCAGACACTTTCTCCTCATTTTGGGCAGTTTTCACATCAAGTCTAGCATTTTCCATGGCTGACAACAACACAGATGTGTTCAAGATGTTTGTTGATTGGATGTGGACGATTACCCTATGTGGGCTTACATGATGCAACATATTCTTGTGTCAAAGGGCATGTGGAATATTGTGTAGGGCATTGATGTACGTCCTGGTTCTGAGGATGTAGGCGATGTTGAGGATGTTGCAGGTCTTGTTGCAAGAATTGTTGCTATTAGAGTTGTTTTGCCTATTGTAGAACAAGCTTGTTGGGATGTAAAGGATGAGTAGGCTCATGCGTTGATTGTGTTGTCTGTGAAGCGCACCATTACTCCTCACATTCCTTCAGCAAAATCTGCAAAACAGGCTTGACATATTCTAGCAGGTCTTTATGCAAGCCGCAATGAGGCTAAAATTGCTTTGCTACATAAAGAGCTGGAATCGAAGACTATGCATGAAGAAGATAATATGAACACTTTCCTTGTTGGTGTCAAGGATATCAATGAGCAACTTATTTTTGCAGTAGGTGAAGTCATTTCAGATAGTTTCCTTGTGCAGACTATTCTTGATGCCTTACCAGATTCTTACCAGACTTTTGCTAGAACTTGGAGACTTATGACCCAAGGAAATCCTAAAGTTGTCAAGTTTGATGCATTATGCACATTGCTGTTGCAAGAGTCACTTTCCAGAAAAAATAGGACTAGGCAATGTGTAGTTGAACAGGTTTTTATTGCTTCTCAAATAAAGGGTGGCAACAACAATGCTGACACTTCTTATGGTTTTGCTGCGAGTGGCAAATTTTTTGTTTCTAATGCTTCTACTGGCAGTAATTCCTCTGGAAATTTTGGGGATAAGGGCAAAAAGAAGATGTGCTGCCATTATTATAAAGCTAATGATCACTTGATCAAGCAGTGTCCTAAGTTGAAGGCGAAAGAGGCTAAGAAGAAAGAGGGCTGTTCCACTACAAATGTTGGTTCCACAACAAATGTAGCCATTGTTGCGTCTTTTGTGAAAGGAGACTATGACGTTGATGTTGATGCAGAATGGGCTTTTATTGCAGAGTGCACTAACAATCCCGTTGTCCATGATGCATGCATGTCAGTTGCTACAAATTCTTATGTGTGGTATTTCGACAGTGGTGCTACAAAGCACATTACCTCACATCATGAATTGTTCACCTCTCTCGAGTCTGTCCCTCATGGGAATTTAGTCACTTGTGCCAACAATGCCTCTTATCCGGTTCAAGGGGTTGGAAAGATTGTGCTTACTGCTGCAAATGGCAGTTCTTTCACACTTGTTGATACACTTTATGTACTTGGGATCAAGAAGAATCTTTTGTCTGTATTTACACTTGCTAGACTTGGACTTGTAGTCAAATTTGTGGATGACAGATGTACAATTCATGATCTCAATTTTGGTGACGAAATTTTTGCATCTGGCATTTTGTGTCGTGGTCTGTATAAGCTCATTTTGTATGAAAAGTGTGGACAAAACTTTGCAAATGAAGTTGCATATTCAAGGGCTATTTCACATACAAACCTTTGGCATGCACGTTTTGGTCATCTGAATTTTGCTAGTTTGCTGCATTTGCAAAAATTTGATATGGTTGCTTCTTGCCACCTCATGAAGCACTTGTCAAACATGTTTGTGAAGACTGTATTTTGGGTGAAATGCAGCATTCTAAGTTTCCAAAGGATGGTTCAGTTAGGGCCACTGCAGGTTGCAGCTTGTGCATAGCGATGTTTGTGGGCCCATGTAAACTCCGTCCTTGGGCAATTACCTGTACTTCGTGACTTTCATTGATGATTACTCCAGCCATACATGGGTATTTCCACTTAAAGAAAAGTCTGAAGTTTTTATGTGCTTCAAACAATTTCTAGCTACGGCTGAAAATGTATCGAGATATACTATGGGCACCCTCCGTTCCGATCAACAGGGTGAGTATATGTCTCACGAATTTAATGCATTTCTGGCTAGTCATGGGATAAAACACCAATGTACAATGACTTATATAGCTCAGCAAAATGGTGTTGCTTAGAGGAAAAACAGGTCACTTACGGAAATGGCACGATGTATGGTCAAAAGTCAAGCTTTGCCGCATTCTTTTTGGCTTGAGGTCATCATGTGTGCCACTTATGTCCTTAACAGGTGTCATGCAAAAGCTTTGCAGTCTATTACTCCATATCAAGCATGGCATGATAGAAAGCCTTCTATTGAGCACATGCATGTTTTTGGATGTTTGGCATATGCTTTGGTGCCACAAACACAGTGCAAAAAATTGGATGATGAGGCTGTCAAATGTATTTTTGTTGGTTATAGTACTGAAAGCAATGTTATAGATTGTATCATCCACAAACAAAGCGTATTCTGGTTTCATGGGATGTAGTATTTGTGGAAGATTCTGTTTTACTAGAGACAATAATGTAAGCTCATAGGGCATTCATGACACTTTGTTGCCTCTTTTCAGTGGTGGAAGTTCGAACGTAAATTCCAATGAGGCAAATGTACAGCCTATGGGGGTAAAATGTTACAGATTAGTCTATTACTAATGCAGATATACATGATGTACTTGATGAAGAAAGGGTTGAAAATGAGCATGCTAGAGGTATGCCAAAATGACTGGTGCATACATTGCGTGACAAAATTGGTTGCACCTTTGTCTAGTCGTACTCGTTCAGGCTCTAGCCATGCATCTTATGCATCAGATTGTTATTCTTTGGCTGTGTCCAGCTTACATGATGTTGAGGAACTTCTATCTTTTGATGAGCACAGAATTCAAAAAATTGGATGGCTGCCATGCAGATAGAATATGATGCACTTATAGAAAATGACACATGGACTTTATGTGATTTGCCTCCTGGCAAAAAGGCCATTGGTACGAAGTGGGTTTACAAGTCGAAATGCAAGCCGGATGGTGAGATCGATTGCCATAAGGCTCGACTTGTTGCACAGGGTTATGCACAACAAAAAGGCATAGATTATGAAGAGACTTTTGCTCCCACTTGTCGTATGACTACTCTGTGTTTTCTATGGCAGCTCATTTTGGTTGGGATGTACATCAATCAGACATTGTTACTACTTTCTTGAATGGTGACATATTTGAGGAAGTTTATGTAATGCAGCCTCACAGTTTTGTCAAGAAAGGACAAGAGGATAAAGTGTGCAGATTTAAGAAGGCTTTGTATGGGTTGAAGCAATCTCCTCGTGCTTTGTATGAGAAAGCTGACACTCATTTGGTCAAACAAGGCTTTCGTATAACAGTCCAACAGAAAGCACATTGTATGTAAAGTGTGAGGGTGATGTACTTCTCATTGTGGTTCTTTATGTTGATGATTTGTTGATCACTGGACCAAATGAGAGACATATTGCTGAATTTAAGGCTGATTTGAATGCTACTTTCAAGATGAAAGATTTGGGTGTGTTGCATCATTACTCGGGTGTACAGCTTAAGCAGTGTGATGGTGGTATTGCCTTGTGTCCGAAAAGTTACATAGAGACATTGCTATTGATAGCCGTTTTTTGGCTCTCTGTAATTGCCATAGTGAGTTAACCCACCCTACAAAAATCATCCAAACACTGTGGCTATCCCTACCATTTCACTGTATATAGGTGTGTGTGAGTTAGGGGACTTTCCCCATATCTTCTTAAAAACCCTCAGCTAGCTAGTCACTGGGCTAGTTGAGCCAAAAAAATAAAAAAATATAAGTATATTATGGCCCATTTGTGTGTAAATATTTCATTGTATATAGGGCCTAAATAAAAGGATTTTTCATAATTATTTTGGTATTTATTTAAATATTTCTACCTATGGTGTGTTATTTATGCTATGTACATTGACTCACCATTACCATATTTTTTCTTACCATTTTGCATACTCTTTATTCCATATAAAAATAATTTCATGCAAGCTTCTCTTATTTTTGGTGTAACTCCATCCCAACAAAAATCCAAAAAAACTAGTTTTATTTATGTGTATATTTTTTCACTATTGTGATTTTTCCTTCCTACATCTATTCTCTTTTACTCTCATAAATTAGAGCACCAAAAATATTCATCTTTTTATGGTAGAATTATAATGAGAGAGATTTATTTTGACCCCTTTATATTTTTTCCACCTATATTATTTATATTTGACATGTACATATTTTTTTAGACCCCTCAATATTTGATTTTCTTAGTTGTACTATTCACTTATATCACGATCTCAACAATATCTTCAATTATAGACCTACCAAATAAGGTCAAGGGTATGTGGAATGCATGCATGCACCATGGGGAGCTCACTCTTGGAGGTATTCAAAAGAATCATCCAAAGAAGGACCTCACAAGGACCTTGTGTAGTGGAAAAAAAAGTCGGTTTTGCTGAATTTTTAAAGATCACATGCTCACCGAATTTGAAAACGTGATACAAACAAAATTTGTAGATCGTGAGCTGAACTTTCACCTAAAATGTTTTCATATTTTTTTGAGCTACGAGCTGTGAGCTATGATTTTATTGGTGGACCCCAGTTTGCCCATGCTATGCAGCCACACTCCCTCTTCCACTTTATCATTTTCCTCTTTCACACACACTCCTCCCTCTCCTTCCCACTCCCAAACCTGCAACTCCCATGTCCTAATTCACCCTCTTCACCATTGCCACATCTCTCACACCTCCATAGCCTCCATCCTCCATTTCTACACCCTATGTGTCCCCCTTTCTCTCTACATATATGTCCATATTACCATACTCTCTTTAGCTTTGTAAAGAACTTCAAAAAATCAGCAAAAATCCAAGGATAACCTCTGCAAATGAAGGCTTTTATCATGAATTTTCCAAGGTTTGAAATAACATAGCTTCATCGACACGCGCTGCTTCGCCATGCTGACTGCTTCTTCTTCCGGTGCTGTAAAGAGGTGAATGTCAACTTCTCCAAAGCTTCAACCTCTCTTTACAAGCTCATCCCATCTCTAACTTTTCTCATCATATATCTCACCATTTGGTGAATGATTTTGTAAATATTTTTTAGTGATAATTACTAACTACTAACCACTAACCTTATTGTAAAATGCACCCTCTACTAGAGTAGGCACTCCCAAATTATTCACTCAATCCTCTCTCCTTTCATCCTCAATAATTCTCTTCCCTTGAGCCCACATCCATGTGACTCAAAGGACAAGAGAGACCCACCCTCATGAAAAAAATAAAAATATGCATAATCTTTTATTCCTTCAAATAAACTTGATTAAGCCTTATCCTAATCGGGGCTTCTAAAACCTATAAATAGAGCCCTTCTCTCCCTTGTAAATTATCACATGATCACACTACACCACACCATTATCAACACATAACACACCACTCTTCAAGCCTAGTTGTGTAGAGTGTGTGCATCGTGAGTGCTCTATTCCATCATTACACATAGGTGCATGGAGAAGCTTGAAGTTAGTTATGCCATCTAGAGGAGTTGAGTGTATGCCATACTCTTCACCACATTTGTAGCCTACTCTTGTGCATAAATAAGATTTATAGTTTTGGGTGCAATTGTATGCTGCAACTACGACTCTTCTCTCCAAATTGACTTGATAAGTTGGCTCATCAGGTGGTTGAAGGTATATTGTCCTTGAAGTTTGTTGTGCCATTTCATTCTTGGTGGTTTGAGGGCTTGTTGAATTGTTTGCCAAAACTTTCAATTGTAAGAGGGTGCTCGGTGAGAGGGCTCCCGTGACCCTAAGACAATTTGTGTATTGGCAACAAGGTCAAGTTTTGTGTTGTCTCTCTATTTCTCATCAACCTTTGTGTGCATCTAGTCTTTAAGGCTAAGACTGTGTTGCTCAAGTTTATTTGTGCGCTTTACCTCTCTCTGGCGTGGTGAATGTTTGTGTTTGGTGTGTGTGGCTATCTTGCATTCCCCTCTCTTTGCGCGTTTGAGTACAAGGAGATATCACGTGCGTCTTAGTTCACATTTACAACTAGGTGGTGCCCCTTTTCTTGTTTGGTTTCGGGCTATGGGTTGTTGTTGTCTCTGATTGTGCTTGCCCCAACCCCAATTGAGCAGCACAGGAGCCTCGAAGGGTGTTTAGAGGCCTCTCTTCTTTTTGCCCGTCCCAGACCGCCTCAAATTGGTGCCCGCACTGAGGACGGCTTGTGTATGTTTTGTGTAGGCTCAACATTTAGCATAATCAATTAGTTTGCATTAATCACAAGAATTTGTATGATACCTTTATTCCCATTGCAAGGGAAAAGGTACACATAATTGTTAGTACTAAGTTGCAATTTCAACGTGTAATTCGTAGAATTTTAGGTCCGCTTAGGTTGGCCGAGATAAACGCTTCAGTGAATCCTTTTATTTTGCCTCTCATTAGGTACGACCTTAGTCTGGACGTCTATATTTTTGTTTTGTTTTAAGAATTAAGGCATGCATAGACCATGGATAGCGGCCCAGGAATAGAGATTTTCCCCTTCCATTTCACTCCACACATTAGAGTAAACATTGCAATTAGTAGAAAAGTCCATTTTCAACAACGTATGGGTTCATGCTTGGTGCCCAAAGAGTAGGAGAAATTCTCGCGTCACCAAACCTTGTCATCCTACCTCTTATTGATTATCATAGGTCATTTGATATGAATATTTTTATTTTGTTGTAGAAATAGATTGCAATTTAGAAAATATTATTGTGTAAATCTTTTAAAGAAAGAAAAAAAAAACGTGCGTCACCTTGACATCAATTCAATGGAGAGCCAACGCCAAATGTCTGGATATCCTCTTTTCTTTGGAGAGCCTAGAGAGGATGCATAATTATTTTTAGCGAATTTCAAGATGTCTTGCTGTATCAAGAGGATAGTAACTGATCAAGAAAGTGTAGAAATGTTTGAGGTGGTCCTTAGGAAAGATGCTAGCACTTGGTTTGACTCTTTGCCTGAGGAAGTTAAGGGGAATTACACAGAAGTTTTGAATCGTTTCAAGAAATACTTCTTTGATCCCCAAAACACTCAAAAAATATTTCAAGACATTGTTTCTCATAAGCAAAAAGACCTAGATGACTACTACTTGTACAAGCAAGAGTTTCTACGTCTTTGGGCTGTATGGGTGAGAAATGTTGCTAACCCTGGTGATGGTGCAGAGTTCCTAAAGAAGGAGAGGTTCATAGCCGGACTCTTTCCTGACCTTAAGATAAAAGTTGAGGCGGGTGCACCTGCTACCTTTGATGCAGCTGAAATTAGGGTTACTGAGAAATATAGAAAACTCAAGTGCCTAAGGGGAGAGGTTCCAATAGAAGGTCTTAGACCCAAAGGTAAGTCACAAGCATCAACATCTAGGGAACTTCCTGAGGTAACGGCGGAAGTGATTGAGAAGTTAAATGAATCTTTAAGCAGCTTGTCAATTCACCTTGCACAAGCTGTAGGTCCTAAGGGACAAGCAAAGAAGTCTGAAGAGCGAGATTCACGACCTAGGAGAGTCTTGCAATGTTGGAATTGCGGTGAGTCTGGACATGGGATGTATAATTGTCCTTGGCCCCGTGGGGAGCCAGGGAGACCTAACTTGAATTACCTAGTGATGAATGCAGGAGAAGGAACTAGTCAACAACCATGGCTTCTACAAAGGCCAAATGGAGCAAGAGCACCTCCACAAGGAGTGGAAGGAGTTCCACCTTTGCCAGACCCAAATGTGCATGTAGTAGAGGTGACAAACTCAAATGAGGTCGACATGGAAGCAAATGGCATTAAGCGTGGCCGAGGAAAAGGTAAAGAGAAAGAAGGTGTCACATCACAAAGTGACCATGGATGAGAAAAGAAGGCAAAGGAGACCAAGGAAGCTAAGAGGACTCGACGTCGTATGAATCTCCAAGACTTCCCTCTTGGACATGGTATGGATCCATACAACTTATTGGAAGACATGAGAGGTAAGGGTCCTGATATCTCATGGCCTCAGTTTCTTGCATTATGCCCACAAGTTAGGAGGGATTTAACAAAGGCAGTTAGCACTAGGAGAAAGGTAAAAGAGAGTGTGCCTGTTGTAAAAATTGCACATGCTGAAATGAATGAGGATATTACACTTGTGCTAGATTGTTACATCAAAGGAAGATTGGTTAGGAAAGGTCTAGTGGATGGGGGTGCACAAATTTGCATCATGACAGAGGGACTCATGCAAAAACTAGGCATGCACATCCATGAGACACCTGAAATTAAAGTCAAGATGGCAAACAATAGCAAAGCTAGGTGTGTAGGCATTTGTAAAAATGTCTCTGTGGAGGCCTTTGGCATTAAGAAGGTAGTGGATTTCTATGTCATGTCTACCAAAGGAAATGGTTATCCATTTATCCTAGGGAGACCATGGCTAATGAAAATACGAGCTTTGCAGGATTGGGAGAGTGGAAAGCTAATTTGCAGGAATGACAATCATAAGAAGGTTGTCTTTGACATGAAGGAGCAACGCCAAGAGAAGCTCCGTGAAGAATCATCTCAAAGTGAGACGGAGGAAGGCTAGACCGATAGCACCTCAGAAGGAGAAAGTAGCGGCAGCATTACTGAAGAGGAGTCTTCCATCGAAGTCATGGGGGTAAGGTTTAATCCAAACAACCAAGAGACCTCTTGCCCAGGTTTGGAAGAGGTAGGTTCCCAAGAAAACCAAAAATTGGAAGATGAAAGAATGCTAGAAGGTATGTTATCTACAACACTTACAAAGGATGAAAGAGAGGAGCTCAAAGGTGTGTGAAGGAAATTTCCTAGGCTTTTCGCTAAAGACTACGCCGATGTCCGTGGAGTAGAGGCTGTTCAACACAAAATTGAGTTGAAGCTAGAGGCCACACCTAAGGCTCAAAAGCTACGAAGGCTAGGAGTCATCAAGGAGCATGCTTTACTCAAGGAGGTAAGAAAGCTTCTAGCAGCAGGTTTCATTTATCCAGTGGAGAATTCAGAGTGGGTCTCTCCCGTTGTTGTCACTCCTAAGAAAAACGGCAAGTGGAAGGTGTGTGTGGATTACCATCCACTTAATGAGGCAACAAAAAGAGATCACTTTTCCCTCCCATTTCAGGATGAGATACTAAATGAGGTAGCTGGTCATGAGAAGTACACTGTGTGTGATGGCTACTCGGGTTACTTTCAAATAGGTATCGCATTGGAAGATCAATTGAAAACAACCTTCATCACTCCTTGGGGTTGTTATGCTTTTAGAGTCATGCCATTTGGCCTGACAAATGCTCCTGCAACTTTCCAACGCTTCATGAACATGGTGTTTCAAGCATTCTTTGGAAAGTCCATTAGGGTTTTTATTGATGATTTTTGCATTTATAGTTCAAAATCATTGCATCTACAAAGGGTAGAAGAAGGTTTAAAGAAGCTCTACGACATGGGAGGTCAACTCAACCCCGACAAGTGTCACATAGGTGAGGATGAAGTGATCTTGCTTGGTCACAAGGTTTCCTATAAAGGCATTGAGGTGGATCCTTCAAAGGCAAAGGCTCTTATTGAGCTCCCATCACCCAAGAATCTCAAAGAGGTCATCTCATTCATTCAAAAGGTGAAGTATATGTCATTCTTTATTCACTTCGCTTCGGAGTTGCTTCATCCTTTGCAGAAGTTGACACAACAAGTAGAATTTGCATGGTCTTATGAGCTTGAAGAGTGCTTTTGTAACATTAAAGTCATCCTGTCAGAACTACCAACAATCATGCCTCCTTGTTGGGAGTACACATTCTTTGTTAGCTCTAGTGTTGGGAAAGAAACAATTGGAGCGGTTTTGCTACAACAAGATCCCCATAGTACCCGGATGCGACCCGTTTACTTTGCTAGTAGGGTCGTGAATTCTTTGGAGAGAGGCTATACGGAGGCAAAACTCATGATGCTTTCTCTCATGTTTGCGGTGAGAAAGTTTAGATCCTACTTGCTACCAAAACCTTTTGTAATTCTCACTGCAGAAATGTTTTTTCCTTGGGTGTCATCTCAAATGAATCTTAGCACTAAGATCTCAAAGTGGATTATGGAATTGCAAGAGTTCCAATACTCTTTCAAGGTGGAAGATAGTGTGCGTGCACAATTGGCAGGGATCCTTACTTATAGGGTACATGAGAAGGAGATTAAGGTGCCTAAAATAAAGACCCTACCATTGCCACCACCAAAAAATATTCCTAATGCTTTTACCTTGTTCTTTGATGGAGCTTTTCGACGAGTCACAGGAAAAGCAGGGGGAGGGCTAGTGTTGCTCAACCCAAGTGGGGAGGTGGTCATGAAAGAGAAGGTCAATCTATCAGGTTCAACTAGCAACAATGAAGCAAAATATGACACACTACTTCATGGTTTGAAGATGTGCATTGGCCAAGGGATACAACGTCTCATGGTAAAGGGAGATGCACTTCTCATTGTTAAACAGATTTTAGGCATTTGGGCATGCAAGAATGAAAGCTTACGAACAAAAGTTCATGCCATTCGTAGGATGTTTAATTAGTTCGAAGAAGTGCAACTATATCATATTCCTAGGAAACAAAATGAAGATGCCGATTTACTTGCACAACAAGCAGTTACATGTGTTGAGAAAGAAGTGCAGGTCATCATGGTGGCAGCAACTGTCAAGCAACCGAGATACCAGGGATTGGAGTCATTGACTCCCATTATTAGCTACATTTTGGAGGGTGAGTTTCCACAAGACTTCACGAAGGCTCAGAAGAGGAGACTCATGAAAAAGGCAAGCGCGTATCTCTTCCTAGAAGGATCCCTCTATCAAAGAGGGAAGGATCAAGTGTGCAGAAGAGTACCAACTATCAAGGAGATTCCAGCCATTCTAAAAGGTTTGCATGAAGAGGCATGTGGTGGTCGTTTTGCCCAAGAGTTAACTGTGAAGAAGATTTTGCTTGCGGGGTATGTTTGGCCAAGTTTGCATGTGGATGTCCAACATTGGTGTAAAAGTTGTCACAATTGTCAGGTAAATGGGAATAGAAGATTGGTGTATGGTCCAAGGCAAATCGTGCTTGCAAATGGACCCTTTGAAAAGTGGGGCATTGATGCTATGGGTCCTCTCCCTAGAACAAAAAATGGTAAACTCTACATTCTAGTGGCGGTAGACTATATGACTAGGTGGGTGGAAGCACAAAGTGTGGCAAAGGTAACTAAGAGGACAGTGAGCAGATTTGTCTATACTCACATTTGTTGTAGATTTGGCACACCTTTGGAGATTGTTTCTGATAATGGTCCAAGGTTTAGAAAGGGCTTGCTCTCAGAGGTCTGTGAAGAACTTCACATTCTACATCGTCATAGTACACCCTACTATCCCCAATCCAATGGTCTGGTAGAAAAAGCAAATGGTGTCATTGCAGGCATCATTAGAAAGATGGTGAGAAACAAGACAAAGTTGTGGGATGACTTCTTGGATGGTGCCTTGTGGGCGTATCGAACCACATATAGGGAAGCCACAGAGTTTACACCATTTCACTTGGTCTATGGTCAAGAGGCTTTACAACCAATTGAGCTCAACATCCCAACAATACGACTTCATGGCAAAGCAGCACAAGATGATCAGAAAGCATGGATGGATCGACTTCTTACCTTAGCTGAGCTTGAGTGGAAAAGAGAAGCAGCATACGAGTGCTACAAGAGGAAAGCTACGCAGGCGAAGGAGAAGCTTGACAAGAAACTAAAGGACAAAGGCATCAATGAAGGAGATCTTGTGCTAAGGTATGACAATCGACTCGACAATCGTTTTGATGCCAAATTTGAAACTAGATGGCAAGCGCTATACATAGTTAAGAAGGCTTTCAATTCAAGTTACTATCAACTTATGGACTTGAATGGGAAAGAGCACTCCAGGAAGGTAAACGGGTATCGCTTGAAGGTTTATTTGAGTCGCCTTCTACCAAAGGATCTACCAAATATTTGTCAAAAGGCAGCTATCTCATGTAGGTATTGTTCCGTGAAGCATGAGTGTAACTCAAACCAAAATTCTGAGGGGCCAAACAATGAAGACCTCGTCAAGGACTCTGAAGCACTCTCTTTGGAAAAGATGCTCTATGATGGTACATGAATATACCATCATCTTGGGGGAGGGCTAATGATAGCCGTTTTTCGGCTCTCCGTAATTGCCATAGTGAGTTAACCCACCTTACCAAAATCATCCAAACACTGTGGCTATCCCTACCATTTCACAATATATAGGTGTGTGTGAGTTAGGGGACTTTTCCCATATCTTCTTAAAAACCCTCAGCTAGCTAGTCACTGGGCTAGTTGAGCCAAAAAAATAAAAAAATATAAGTATATTATGGCCCATTTATGTGTAAATATTTCATTGTATATAGGGCCTAAATAAAAGGATTTTTCATAATTATTTTGGTATTTATTTAAATATTTCTACCTATGGTGTGTTATTTATGCTATGTACATTGACTCACCATTACCATATTTTTTCTTACCATTTTGCATACTCTTTGTTCCATATAAAACTAATTTCATGCAAGATTCTCTTATTTTTGGTGTAACTCCATCCCAACAAAAATCCAAAAAAACTAGTTTTATTTATGTGTATATTTTTTCACTATTGTGATTTTTCCTTCCTACATCTATTCTCTTTTACTCTCATAAATTAGAACACCAAAAATATTCATCTTTTTATGGTAGACTTATAATGAGAGAGATTTATTTTGACCCCTTTATATTTTTTCCACCTATATTATTTATATTTGACATGTATATATTTTTTTAGACCCCTCAATATTTGATTTTCTTAGTTGTACTATTCACTTATATCACGATCTCAACAATATCTTCAATTATAGACCTACCAAATAAGGTCAAGGGTATGTGGAATGCATGCATGCACCATGGGGAGCTCACTCTTGGAGGTATTCAAAAGAATCATCCAAAGAAGGATCTCACAAGGACCTTGTGTAGTGGAAAAAACAGTCGGTTTTGCTGAATTTTTAAAGATCACATGCTCCCCGGATTTGAAAAGGTGATACAAACAAAAGTTGTAGATCGTGAGCTGAACTTTCACCTCAAATGTTTTCATATTTTTTTGAGCTACGAGCTGTGAGCTATGATTTTATTGGTGGACCCCAATTTGCCCATGCTATGCAGCCACACTCCCTCTTCCACTTTATCATTTTCCTCTTTCACACACACTCCTCCTTCTCCTTCCCACTCCCAAACCTGCAACTCCCATGTCCTAATTCACCCTCTTCACCATTGCCACATCTCTCACACCTCCATAGCCTTCATCCTCCATTTCTACACCCTATGTGTCCCCCTTTCTCTCTACATATATGTCCATATTACCATACTCTCTTTAGCTTTGTAAAGAACTTCAAAAAATCAGCAAAAATCCAAGGATAACCTCTGCAAATGAAGACTTTTATCATGAATTTTCCAAAGTTTGAAATAACATAGCTTCATCGACACGCGCTGCTTCGCCATGATGGCTGCTTCTTCTTCCGGTGCTGTAAAGAGGTGAATGTCAACTTCTCCAAAGCTTCAACCTCTCTTTATAAGCTCATTCCTTCTCTAACTTTTCTCCTCATATATCTCACCATTTGGTGAATGATTTTGTAAATATTTTTTAGTGATAATTACTAACTACTAACCACTAACCTTATTGTAAAATGCACCCTCTACTAGAGTAGGCACTCCCAAATTATTCACTCAATCCTCTCTCCTTTCATCCTCAATAATTCTCTTCCCTTGAGCCCACATCCATGTGACTCAAAGGACAAGAGAGACCCACCCTCATGAAAAAAATAAAAATATGCATAATCTTTTATTCCTTCAAATAAACTTGATTAAGACTTATCCTAATCGGGGCTTCTAAAACCTATAAATAGAGCCCTTCTCTCCCTTGTAAATTATCACATGATCACACTACACCACACCATTATCAACACATAACACACCACTCTTCAAGCCTAGTTGTGTAGAGTGTGTGCATCGTGAGTGCTCTATTCCATCATTACACATAGGTGCATGGAGAAGCTTGAAGTTAGTTATGCCATCTAGAGGAGTGGAGTGTATGCCATACTCTTCACCACACTTGTAGCCTACTCTTGTGCATAAATAAGATTTATAGTTTTGGGTACAATTGTATGCTGCAACTACGACTCTTCTCTCCAAATTGACTTGATAAGTTGGCTCATCAGATGGTTGAAGGTATATTGTCCTTGAAGTTTGTTGTGCCATTTCATGCTTGGTGGTTTGAGGGCTTGTTGAATTGTTTGCCAAAACTTTCAATTGTAAGAGGGTGCTCGGTGAGAGGGCTCCCGTGACCCTAAGACAATTTGTGTATTGGCAACAAGGTCAAGTTTTGTGTTGTCTCTCTATTTCTCATCAAGCTTTGTGTGCATCTAGTCTTTAAGGCTAAGACTGAGTTGCCCAAGTTGATTTGTGCGCTTTACCTCTCTGTGGCATGGTGAATGTTTGTGTTTGGTGTGTGTGGCTATCTTGCATTCCCCTCTCTTTGTGCATTTGAGTACAAGGAGATATCACGTGCGTCCTAGTTCGCATCTACAACTAGGTGGTGCCCCTTTTCTTATTTGGTTTCGGGCTGTGGGTTGTTGTTGTCTCTGATTGTGCTTGCCCCAGCCCCGATTGAGCAGCACGGGAGCCTCGAAGGGTGTTTAGAGGCCGCTCTTCTTGTTTCCTGCCCCGGACCGCCTCACTATGTAAGTTTGGACTTGAGGATTGCAAACCTATTGCCATTCCCATGGAAACATGTTTTAAATTGAGTCTTCATGATGTTGGTGATCCTACATATGTCACTCTTTACCAAACTGCTATAGGGTGCCTCATTTATGTATGCAAGACGAGGCTGGATATTCAGTTTGCAGTCTCACAGGTCAACAGATTTATGCATAGCCCAGGGTCTAAGCATTGGTAGGCTGTCAAGAAGATTTTCCGCTACCTTAGTGGCACTTTACATCTTGGCTTGTTTTATCCCAAGGGGAGATCATTGCCGCCAGACTTACATGCTTTTTCGGACTCAGATTGTGTTGGTTGTTTTGACACGCGAGTGTCCACAAGTGGTTTTTGTTTCATGCTTGGTAGTTCATGTATATCATGTTTGAGCAAGAAGCAACCTACTGTGGCTACTTTGAGTTGTGAGGCTAAGTATAGGAGGGAAATCTTCACAGCTACGGTTGAGTGTGTATGACTCAGATGCCTTATGGTTGATTTGGGTGTTGGATAGGACATTGCCAACACTATCTACACTGACAGTCAGAGCGCATTGGTAGTTGAAAGGAACCCATTTTTCATGCTCACACAAAGCACATTGAGGTGCATTACCACTATGTCAGGGAGAGGCTCTCAACAGGAGAGATAAGCTTGGATTATGTGCCAACACAGGACTACCTTGTAGATCTTTTCACAAAGGCATTGTCTTGTGAGAAGCTCGAAGCTTTCTGCAAAGCTTTGGGCTTACTCCCCTTTGTGGACTGATCATGTCCTCAAGGCATGGCACTTCCCTTTACTCATGTGCTAGCTCTCATTCACCACATCACTCCAGGGGGATTTGTTACCATATACATGTGGTAGTGATGTGTGTGAACACACTAGGACCGCCGGGGAATTTTTCCCCCCGTGCATTGTATATACGCCCATCACTCTAGGGCCATCTATCTTTCCATTGCACACTAAGTAACACACTCTCTATTGTGTGCCAAGGAGCTTCCTTTGTCTTCTCCAAGCTTTGTGCATTTCTATTCAACCCTAATTCCAACATAATTAAGATTGATTCAATAATTTAGAATGAAATTTATGCTCTCATTAAGCATAATGCATCATCAATCTATTAATTAAGCATTGTATGTACTTATAATAGAGAAAAGCAATAACAAGATTAATTTAGATTAGTTAAAATCATCTAAATTATAGCCTAATTAACAAAATTTAATTTAGAGTTAGATTCTCTATTGCATGGTAATGTTTTGTCAATTTTTAGCCACACACTTAGTTTTTGACCTATTAAAATAGAGGGGAAATTATGTTTTGTGAAAAATTAACCTAGATTTAATTTTTGTAAATCTTAAGTATATTGGGAGCGTAACGGTATAGGTATGCTGTCTGATTTTCACTTTATGTATTTTTTACTTACTTTTAAAATTCTTAGAATATAGGAAATTGAAATAATCACTCATATGACCTGTAAGGTCTCCGCCTTTCTACCTGAAGGAAATGAACCCAAAGCTTTAGGTGAAAGCATTCGGAGTAAAATCAGGTAAAGAACTACCTCAAAAGCAGTTAAAATTTGTACTTTTAGAATCTTAAGCACGACAAACCTATAGCTAGGAATCCTCACAACTAAATTCTCCACTATCACCTCCAAAAGTTTTACTGCCACTTTAAATTGAAAAAATAAATAAATGGTTTTTAGTAATCATTAAAGCTAAAGACTTTACCTTGACCTACTAGATTGACCAACCAAGTTGGGTAGGTGCTAGGGGAGGCCATCACTGACCTTCCAAGGACACATTTAGCGTCAGATGGTGCTAGGAGAGCTGAAGGGCTACCTTGGGGTGCAAGGAACTGCTAAATGTAGGCCTTGAGTGCCAAAAATCTATAAATAGATCCCCTAGGCTTCTCAGTTTTAGGCAGACTCAGTGTCCTAGCCCAAAATCTCTCGTACAAGAGAGATACTTCACAAAAATCACAAAGAGAGCAAAATCTAAGTGATTAAGCGAGGTAATTATGCTAATCTCAGTTAATTAGCAATTTATATCTAATTTTTTAATTAATCTATTAATTAAAAATATTGGATCATTCTCCACTATTAAACACTCTACTATACATTATTTAGTTGTTGATTACTTAACCTTAGTGAAGAATAATAATCTACTTAATTACTAATCCTAATTAGGATCGAGATTGATTAGTTTTTGCTTTAGTTAATGGGAATTTTATTAAATAGGATTCGTTAACTCTAAGATACTTATCAAAGTTTAATTATACTATTAAAGATCTAGGAAAATTATATCAAATGTTTTGATTAATTTTTTATAATTAATTAGGCAAAAATTAACTATTTTTAAATGTAAAACTAAGGGGAAATTTAGTAAACCAACTTAACAAATCCCAAGATAATTTTTAGAGCTAGAAAACATTGTTAAGAACACATGGTAATTATCTCATTAACAAAAAAAATTATTTAGCTATTTAATTAAGCTAAAATTGACTAACTTTAGCTGTAAATTAAAGGGGGATATTAGATAATTAAAAGGTAATTATCAAAGTTAGTAAACATCATTAGAAAGCCAAGATAATTAGCTCATTAATATAAAATTAGTCTAGCTAATTAGTTAAGCTAAAATTGAATAATTTTAGCTATAAATTAAAGAGGAAAATCAACTAATTAGCTTAGATAATTAAAAAGGTAATTATCAAAGTTAGTAAACATCATTAATAAACCAGGATAATTAGCTCATTAATAAAAAATAGTTTAGCTATTTAATCAAGGGCAAGCTTAGCATACTGATGACCTGGGAGATTCCATAAGCTATGTATGTAAGATACTGATTTGGTAAGTGTCTCAACCACAACCGGTGTTGTTCCCAATTCTGTTCTAACAATCTCATGTTGTAGTGAGTCCTTGCATTGAATCAACTTGGAGATCAAAGTAACTAGTGGCTTCTCCATCATTCTCCATCCATCTAAAGTCCCACTTGATCGACTGCGATGATCAAGACTTTGGCCCCATATCTATACCCCATATAGTAATGTGGGTGTCACAAGGGTATCAAACAACCATAGTTTGGTTATGGGCTCCTGAAACGGACCAGTGAGCACATCTTCTCCAAGTGTGCAAGGGTTGCATATCCTCGAGTCAGTCTAGAAGTTGTTGCTTCTCTCATAGAGAAAGAGGGTCCTGTGAACACAACTCCTAGGTATGTGTAATTCCTTGAGTATTCTACCACTTCTTGATCATAAAGAAAGGTTGGCGGCGCTGGGTCTAATACAATCAGTTGTAGTATTAAAAATTATCACCTTGGTTTTGCTTAGATTTAGACATAAGTCTCTATCATATGCACAAGTCTTTGTAAGGTATCCAGCTGGCTTTGTAGCCCTTTAGGTGACTCCAAAATGAGAACAAGGTCATCTACATAGAGCAGTAAGGGAATCCAAGTGTTTAGTAATGGGGCACCTCTGTCTCCATCTCTATCAATATAGTCTGAAATTTCATCAATGTACATTCCAAAAAGATTCGGAGGAAGGTAACATAATTGGAATGAATGATGTTTGATAGCCCTCCTGGTGTACGCACTTTGCCTATGACGGTTTCATAAAGTGCAAGGATACCCCATGTAATCTCACTTGGGACACACAAATCATACAATCTTTGTATCAACCTTCCTTTAGGCACCATATCAAATGCTTTACAACAATTAACAAAACAACAATAAATGCGCTTGCCATGTGCCCGACCCTCCTCAATGATATCTCTGAGCATGAATATATGATCAAGAGTAGAGAAACCACTTCTAAATCTAGCTTGCCTATGTGCTCTTACCCCTTCTCTTTCTTCCTAGTGGCTAAGCTCATGCTCAAGCACCGAAGCATAAAGTTTTGCCAATGTGTGACTTATCATGATAGTGCGGTAATTATCTAGAAGCATTGGATCCCCATCCTTAAATATTGGCAAAATAGTGTTTGTGCTCCAGATCTAAGGGAATCCCTCACATATAGCTATGTTAAACATGTGTGCCAACAAACGTGTCAGTGTACCTTGCGCATGTCTCAAATGTTCTGCTACTAATCCATCATAGTCTTGTGATTTCCCTATTTGTAACTTGACAATAGCATCCCTTACCATAGATTGGGTAAACAAAGAGTAGGATTGAGGCCGATCTCTAAGGATTCTATTAAGGATGGCTGATTTGGCACCGTATACAAATTTTTTCATATTTCTCCCAAGTATCTACTGAAGTGATGGGTGTGGTTTCTCGTTTCTCTTCACAAAGCCTCCATGCTTCTTTGGAGTCTTGACTCAAGAATAGCTCATATAGTTCTTGTTTGAGGTGAGCTAGAAAGTTTCTATTCTTTCACTGCATGAGGTGTTGAAAGGTAATTCTTGCTTGTTTGTGTGTAGTGTCTCCTATTGCTATCTCTAGTTGTGATCTCGCTCTCATCTATCGGCATTCATCATCATACCACCTATTGCAAGGCTTACTGTACTTACCCTTATTGTAAGTACTGCTCCCAACAGGGTGGGGAAAGGTAGTCTCTGCAGCTTCATGAAGAGCCTCTATGAACTACTATGTGAGCTCTACCAAAGGTATATGGGGATCCAGTACTGGCAATAACCTGAATATCTTAGAGGAATATTTTTTTTCTATCTCAGTTGAAAAATGATATCTGGGGTAAGAGTGACTGTTGGCAAGTCTTAGGCTGTACTACAAAATAGTTGTAGTCTAGTGTGAATGATATGCATAATCTGTAGTAGCTCCAAGTAGTCTCGATGACATTGAGAACTCTCGAATGCAAGGGATTAGGGCAAGTGGGGCCAAAACATAGTCCACTATGCTAGTCCCATTCTGACGTATGTAGCATGTGAATTCTCCTAATCGTGGCCATCTAGCTATGCCATTAAGTATAGCTAGACTGTGCATAGTTCCCATCTCTAAAAGATATTTGCGATATGATGTGCATATGCCCTTATCTTTTGAAACTCTTTCAATTCCAAGGTCTGCCTTGTCATATACACCAAAATCTCTTGTTGAGGTGTCAAAAAAGGAGGCTTGGCAAGAATCTGTCCTAGCATTAAAGTCCCCAATCAGTACGACCTCTCCTAATATGGAGTATTGAAAACTATCTACACCCAAGACCAAATATGGTGATTCTCCATGTGGAGTGGCATGTACAGAGTTAGAAGGTGCAAAATAGCATACAAAAATGTAGAAAGGCCAATAGTCATCGGTCTGAACTCTGATCCACAAATATCGAGCTTCCTTATCCTCTTTACTATCTGTATAATAGGATGTAACTCTTCCTTATAAAGCACAACTATGCCTCCTGATCCTTTGCTAGTATTCCCTCTGGCCTTTTCTCTAGCCATCAATTCCCATATGTACCTTGAGATTGCAGGCAAGGTATTCTTCCCATATTGATGGGGTTCTATGTAGAATATCATATCTCGTCCTTTCTATGTCTCCTCAAAAGTGTCTACATCAAGTTGAAGTGCTCCATTATAATTTCGTACTGCAAAACTTAATGTGGTCCTATAGATCTCGTATCACCATGCATGCTGTGTCTCCCTAATGATAACTTCACCATCTCTATAAACTACCCATTTACCTGCCTTTCTTGCCTCAATGCTATGTGGCATGCATTCCTTCCTATGCGCAACTTGAGCAAGAATTAGATCATCCTCCAAGAATATTTTCTCACCCTTTAAGGTTCTTCAATAGGAAAGGAAACCTTTCTTCTCCTCTGGCCACCAAACTTTAAGATAAGAGGTCTCTCTTTTGAGACGTCCTTCCCTACTCTCCAAGCATCAATGGGCATTCTGTCATTTGCCCCCATTTTTGCGCACAAGGCTAAAGCATCTTCCTTTGGACTCTTGTCTTCTTTCCATTCGACCACTCTTACATTTAGGAATTTCAAATTCACATGATCACGTGTTTTTTTTTTGTAATCACATTGTTAATTAACAAAATTCTCAATTTACAAGTCTTTACATTCACAAAAATTGGCATGGTGACTTGAAGAAGATCGGGAGGCTCGGTGAGATTTGCCCGCCGGGATATCTTCTCTGCCCGCCGAGCCCCGGCAGGATACCTCAGATACCCGGAGGGCTGCGGCCCCGACGGTCCCGCTTCGTAGCCCGGCGGGCTGCCAAAGTACCTATAAATAGGGCCCTAGGGGCCCCATTCTCCTTACAATTCTATCCTCTAAGTTTTGATTTGCACAGGTGTCCTCACAAGTAACAAAGAAAATTATAGTATAAATTTTAGTAAACTTTCGTACGCTCTTTTACTATTTTGTTTTTAAATTGATGTAATTTTTTTTAATAACTGTTTTTTGTAGTTTTAAAAGTAGGATGATCTTGCTTTTCACGTCGGCATCGGTCCTAATATTGGACTAGAAGTGTCATTGTTGTGAAACACTAGACCAACTAGCACTGTTTTATAACGTGTCGATTGTGTTCACTTCAACATCGGTTCTATTTTGGACCGGAAGCGTTGTTGTTGAACATAGTTACGGTTACGTTCAATTTGTAGGTAGTTCTATTAACCTTGTTTTTGGCATCAGTTCTAGTATTGGATTGGGAGTGTAGTTGTACAAGCTAATAGACTGCTTTCTGTGTTTTATTAGTGATGTATGTGTTGATAGGCTAGTTCAATGTTTCTTTCGGAATCAGTCCTACTACTGGATTGGAGGTGTCGTTAGATTCATTGAATGATGCCCTTTCTTTTTAGGTGAGTCTGGTGTTTCTTTCGGCATCAGCTCTACCATTGGGCTGGAGGTGTCGTTAGATTCATTGAATGATGTATTGCTTTTTAGGCTAATTTCGGTGTTGCTATTGGTATCAACCCTATCATTGGGTTGGAGGTGTTGTTAGTTGCATTGAATGACACCCTTGCTTTTATGCTAGTTTGGTGTTTTTTTCGACATCAGCTCTACCATTAGGCTGGAGGTGTCGTTAGTTTCATCAAACGATGCCTTGCTTTTTAGGCTTAGTTCGATGTTGCTATCAGAATCAACCCTACTATTGGGTTGGAGGTGTTGTTAATTGCATTGAATGATGTCCTGTCTTTTTGGGTTAGTTTTGTGCTGGTCTCGGCATGAACCCTACTCCTAGGTTGGAGGTGCCGTCACTCTCATTGAATGATTGCCTACTCTTTAAACTAGTGTTGTTGTTAATTTCAATGCATGATGCATATATTTGTTATAGAATTGAATTTATGTTGTCTTTAAAAATCATAAAATATGTGTTGACTATAGCAAACATGGATCCTGTGGAAATGAACGAGTTAAAAACCAAGATCAGACCTATGTTGGTCACGTGCATATGTGCCTTGACCACAGAGCAGATCGCCTTTTTATTGGAGAGTGAGACACGCAAAGATCGTTTCTTTGATACGATAATTGAAGCAATTTGGGCACACTTCTCAGCTGTAGAAGCAAAGACTATCCGTAGGCTAATAGATAGTATTGTGGGCAATATGGCACAATCCTTAAGAGACTTGGGTGTTGATGCACCAGCGGATGCAGATCTAGCCAAGCTACAACATTGGACTAATATATGGCATGTAGAGAGGTCAAAATAAAAAAGAGCGTGCAATATTGATGCTCAAGATGTACATAGCGACAAAGCTAGAACCATCTTTTCTTCAACAACCTCCTCTCAAGATACACTAGGTGTAAGATCAGATTCAGAAGTTGGGATGGATCATTTGCTACACACCCGCTTTATGTGTCAGTGTGCCATTGGTGTTTACCTCACACCCGAAGCTATCAAACATGGTCAAAATCTTGCGAAAGGATGCTATGGAGTTGTGTCAGAGTGAACAATTGATGGAGTCACTTGGTTGCCGCAAGAGGTGTAGTATGTGGTATAAGACTTCAAAGGAGATGCAGCAAAGAGCCGTCAATCTTTCGCTCTAGAGGTGAGCATGCAATTGTTCCATAGGGGTATCGCTAGATACATTGTACAACACACCAAGAGCCATGGTCCCTTGTATTTCCTTGCTTCAATGGAATGGATTTGGGTGACATGTTCTGCTTCCGTGGTAGAAAGTGAGACCACTTTCTGTAGCTTTGAAGCCCAGCTTACTGTTGTGCCTCCAACCGTGAAGACATAGCCAGTAGTGCTCCTTCGAGTATCTTTGCCACCTGTCATATCTGCATCAACATACCATTCTAGAAAATATCAGTTCCTCCAAAATACAAAGCATTTCTTGTTGTCCCTTTTAGATACCTAAGTATCCACTTCACAGCTTGCCAGTGCTCTTTACTTGGGTTGTCCACGAACCTACTTACAACTCCCACTACATGTGCAATGTCTGGCCTTGTCCAAAGACCATAGCATACATAAGAGAACCTATCAATGCAGCATATGGAACTTTAAACATATAGGCTATCTCCTCTTGTGTCTTTGGACACATATCCTTGGTTAGTTTAAAGTGACCAGCCAAAGGTGTAGATTTTTTTTTTGCATTTTTCATTGCAAACCTTTCTAGTACCTTCTTGATGTAATCCTCTTGAGATAGCTTTATTGTCTTCTTCATCCTGTCCCTTGATATCTTCATACCAAGTATCCTCTTTGCAGTACCTAAATCTTCCATTGAAAAAGATTTAGACAACTCCACTTTTAGGTCTTTGATGTCCTGCGTGTTAGCGCTTGCAATCAACATGTCATCAACATACAACATTAGGATGATGAACTTCCCATCTCCCAAATTCTTTGTGTGGACGTAGTGATCCGAGTTGCATCTTGTGAATCCATGATCCAACATCCATCGATCGAACTTCAAGTACCATTGTCTTGATGCTTTCTTTAAACCATACAAGCTCTCTTTAATCTACAAACCATTTTCTCCTTACCTTTTACTTCCTACCCCTTTGGTTGAAGCATGTAGATTTCCTCCTCTGAGTCACCATGAGGGAATGCCGTATTTACATCCATTTACTCAAGATTTAGATAATGAGAAGCCATAAGGCTTAAGACAAGCCTAATTGAGTTCATTTTTACAACAAGAGAAAATATTTCATTGAAGTCAATACCTTTCTTTTGAGAAAACCCTTTTACCACAAGCTTAGACTTGTACCTTTTCTTCCCACCTTCTTCTTCCTTCAGCTTGTACACCCATTTGTTTTGAAGTGACCGCTTACCTTTAGGCAACTCAACCAACTCCCATGTTTGGTTGCGATGTAGTGAGTCCATCTCCACTTGCATGCTCTTCATCCATTCTTCTTTGGATTCGTGATGCATAGCTTCTTCATATGATTCTGGCTCTTCGAAATCTGCGATGAAGAGATGGTTGAAGGATTGAGCGAACCTTTCTGGAGGTCTACTTGCTCTTGTAGATCTTCGAGGAATAGGTTGAGGCTTCTCATTTGGTTGATGTTGTTGCACATTGTCACCGTTTGCTGTCCTTGAGTCTTCACCGTCCTCAAGCTCCATGTACTCATCACCTATTTCTTTTGTTTGTTTTCTTTCCAAGTAATCTTTGTACATATTTTGTTCGTTAAAAATTACATCCCTACTCCTAAATATTTTACCATCTTCAGGATTCCATAGGCAATACCCAAAGTCACCTTCTCCATAGCCAGTGAAGAAACACTTTTTGGACTTTGCATCTAGCTTTGATCTTAGTCTTCTATCTATGTGCATGAAAACCTCACACCCAAACACTTTGAGAAATGCATAATTCACTGGTTTACCTGTCCATACCTCTTCTAGAACTCCCCCATCCAATGCTATTGAGGGTGATCGGTTGATTAAGTACACAGACGTACTTACAGCTTCCGCCCAAAGCTCAAGCGGTAGGCCTGCATGCTCGCTTCATGATTGTTCTGTTCATCCTTTCAGAAATGCCATTTTGTTGAGGTGTCCTTAGGGTTGTTCTTTGCCTCCAAATATCATTTCTAGCACAAAAGCTTTCAAAAGCTTGGCTGTAATATTCGCCTCCATTGTCGGATCTGAGGCATTTAACCTTAGTACCTATTTCATTCTCCACAAAGACTTTCCACCTTTGAAATATAGAAAACACATCAGATTTATTCTTCATTACATAAACCCATGTTTTCTTAGTCGCATTGTCTATGAATGTTACATAGTACAATGAGCCACCAAGTGATGGTGTACTTGCAGATTCCCAAACGACAGAATGAACCAACTCAAGTTTTTTACTTTTTCTTCCATTTCCAGAATTTTGAAAAATTTCCCCCTTTTGTTCACCATAAACACAATCTTCATAGAATTGTTAAGTCCACTTCTTTCAAACCTGGTAGAAGCTTCTTTGTTTGAAGGATTTGCATTCCTTTGGCACTCATATGTCCAAGCCGGTAGTGCCACACCGCACTATCGACTTCTGTAGTTGTTGCACAAGCTGAAGGTTGCATGCTAACATTACACAAGTAAAGTGTACCAACCTTTTCTCCCTTGGCAAACACCAAAGATCCCTTTGATATCTTCCACCGTTTTCTTCCAAATGCAATGTTGTGACCTTCATCGTCCAATTGTCCTGTAGACATCAATTTTTTGCAAAGAGAAGGAACATGCCTAACATCTTTAAGCTTCCATTCATTTCCGTTAGCAGTTTTGACACAAACTGTACCTTTGCCGACAATTTCACAAGCTTCATCATCTCCCAAGTATACATAACCAAAATTACCTTTGGTGTAATCTTAGAAATGTTGCTTGTGTTGTGTTGCATGGAATGAAGCCCCAAAATCTACTATCCAAGAATTAGACACATTGTCTAATAAGAGAATTAGAGCATCTTGCTCTGCTTTACCTGCCACATTAGCCTCCGATGTTGGCTTGTTGTCTTGTCAGTGAGACTCCGACTCCTTCTTCTTCTTGGACTAGAAATCCTTCTTGACTTGGCCTTTCTTGCCGTAGTTCCAACATTCAAGAGCTGACTTTGTGCATGACTTGCTCCGTCTTGAGCGATCACGACCCTTTTGGTTTTTGAACCTCTCCTTAGAACTTCCTCTCGTTTCCACTAACAGTGCAACCCTTGATGATTCTCCTGTGCTTCTCCTTCGCATTTCCTCGGTTAGGAGAACACCCACAACATCATCAAGCTTAAGAGTATTTGTGCTAAAAATAAAATTACTTACAGCCATCACAAGGCTATCCCAACTATCCGGTAGAGACGATAGTATAAGGAGAGATCGCACTTCGTCATTGAAATTTATTTTCACTGATCGAAGTTAACTTATGCTAGTGTTAAAGTCGTTTAGGTGTTCTGAACCATTCTCTACCATCTTTAGATTGAACAAGCGCTTCATGAGAAATACTTTATTGGATGTCGATGGTTTCTCGTAGAAGTCGTCAAGTGACTTCATCAAGTCCTCCGTGGTCTTCATCTCTGAAACGTTGAAGGCCATCTTTGACACCAAGCTTAACCGGATTGTTCCCAGTGCCTTTCGATCAAGGACAATCCATACTTCATTTGCCATCATTGCGGGCTTCTTTGCAAGACCACCTAGTGGCAAATAGAGGTCCTTCTGGTAGAGATAGTTTTCAATCTGCATCTTCCAATGCTGTAGTTTTTGCCGTTGAACTTCTCGATCTTGAGCTTCCCTTCCTCCGCCATTAGGCTCCCACTCAATTCAAGGAATCCTTTCCTTGAGATAATTTAGCTACAAGAAAACCTTGCTTTGATATCAGTTGTTAGAAAATCTGACGTAGCTAAGTAGATAATTGAGTAGATTACTTAATGGAGAGAGATAATTTACACACACAAGAGATTATAGAGTAGAGAGAGAGAGAGAGAGAGAGAGAGAGAGAGAGAGAGAGAGTACACACGATATATGTGGTTCACCCAATGTGGGCTATGTCCATGGGAAAGCGGCCACTCAATGGATTTAGTACTTCAAAACAAGAAGTAGGTTACAAAGGGATTATACCCTTTTGGAGCTCCCGCCTTGCTTCACTCTCACCACCTCACACCCACCTTGTTGCATCAACTTCAAATTGTGAAATGCGTGTAGAAATGGACTCCTTTTATAGGCCAAAAGGGATACCCTCTCTCATGAGAGACAGCCATGTGTAGCCACCCTTGTGTAGATAAGTCCAAATCGGACCCTCCAATCCGCCCATGTGTGGCCGCCCTTGAGAAGACAAGTCCTCTTTTGAAATTCGGCCACCGGTCACTGGACACCGACTTCCGCCGACCACGGGCCACCGGCCATTGACTATCGGCCACCTGCCAACCGGCCAACCGACCAGTTGTTTTCCGACCACTTTCGGACCGCCATCTGTCCATAATATTCCGACGAAGTCTTGAGCTTGGGCTCGAGACTGGCCGTGAAAATTTTGATTTCAGGCGAGTGATTTTATTTTTTGGCCAATTTTTTTTCTTCACACACGATGGCTTCTCCTCATAATGGGGGCCTTACAAATGTGCGTTTTTAACACATAAAATTATAAGGGGTAAAGCAGGCTCCATACTTAACAGCTCTTGGTCATCTTCATTCATATCCAAAGTTCACCGTGGTCTATCTTCTTCATACTTTTCAAATTGAATATTGCTAAGTAGCCTTTGATTGCAATATAGGTAAAACCAATTTCTTGGCCCGGTCATTGAGAAGCCGATTACGAATAGTCGAGTTTACATAGCTGTACGTACTCCAGTTTCTCTCGGAACTTGAATTGGAAACACAGTGTGCAAGAACCCTTACGGCTGATCGATGTAATGTAGGCACCAAAGCACCATGCATGAGCCACCATCTCCATGCTGGTTGTTTTGATGCAAGGTTTTGCACAAACTCCAAATTGAAAAGGCCATCCTTTACCCTGTACTTTGTCAGGTTGGTAACTGCTTGGGCTTGATCAGCTGGATTGCTATAGAAATTACGTACCACATCATAGAAGTCTTCAATCACTTCCTCATCTAAATCATCACGATCCATGTTCCAGTACTCTGGATCAAGCAGAAAAGCAACACTATGTAGTGGGCTATGTGCACTAACCCATCGAGCATGTACATACTTATTTAAAATATCTCTTTTAGCCTTATTAAAAGGTGCTCTCCAGGGCTTGATCAAACAATTGGCTCTGAAGGAGAGTTCAAGCTCTCCTGAACATTATACCAACCCATGTACACCTTTCCTATATTGGGTGACTTAAAATCAAATTGATGCAAAGATAACATCACAGGCCTCATCACCAAGTATGTGTCCCCAACATCAGAGCAAAAGTGTCTATCGTCAATAAGCACTTTCACAGATTGAACCTTTGTTTTTACTCGTATTGGTTGCTCTGCTTCCCACTCATAGAAGCTTGCACAAACAAATGTCTCCAAAACAACATTTTTATTTTGCTAAAGACTCTCCACAATGAAGAAGTTAGTGCAAAATCTGGTTTCACATGGAAGCTTCAATATTGTGGACATGCGTTGCCGATACATGTCCAGCACACGTTGTCTCTTCAAAATAAATTTCACCACCTTCCTTGCATTATCTATAATGATTTTGAACCAATCAGTGTCCTCTTTCTCATACCGATCCTGCAACACAATATTCAAGCTATGTGCATTGCAACCAAACATGTACAAGCTAGGAAAGCGCTCCTCCAAGAGACGACCCGCTGCTCTACAATTTTTGGCAATGTTCATTATCACATGTACTACATTTTGGACACCAACTTTATGAATTGTTTCTATAACACCATATTAGTGAATTTGAGAATTTCCCAATTTCCACTTTCAAAACAAGCTTAAGATTTGACCACATGGCCAAATCTTAGCCAAAGTTTTGAGAGGATATATCGGTAGACCTTTTCAAGTACTACCTTGTGGAAGTCTTTGGTCTTCAAAAATAGTATGAGATTTGTCAATATGGCCAAATCTTCAAGATATTGGCAATTCCCAAATTGGCTCTAAAGTCTCAAACTCTTTAATATGGTGTTCTATGATTATATCGGCTATATAGCTCCCTAACTTTATCTCACCTGAGCTGTCAACTGATTTAATGAAGCACTCCCCTCGAGGACTGAATGTCATAACATTGATCAGCGGCTTGGTTTGGACATTTGACCATCCATCACTGACTATAGTGCATCCTCTTTGATCAACTGATTTCAAGATCAACCTCTCAAATTATTTTTGGGTGTCGCCGAAGCATTTATCCAAGAAGGTTGTCCGCATTTGATGATATGATGGAGGGGAAAAGGTAGCACCATACTCACCAATCTTCTTCCATGCATGCTTCCATGACTTCTATGTGACCATCAACATAGAATTGACTGTAAAATAGATAGCTTCTACAAGAGTAGATTGTGCCTCTTCAAGAGCAATTGATCAAAATCTTTGCTCTAGACTTACTTGCCTTGTTCTATGCATTTCAATCTAAACTCGGGCGATCCATCTTGAGTGCTAGCTCCTTGTGTGTGTGTTGGTCGGCATGGAGGTTGCACCACTATTTTGTCCGCCTTGTGTTGAGGTAGCACTGCCTTGGTTCTCTGAAGCATGACGGCTTGGAGTCAATATTCTAGGGCGCCTTGCATTGGCTACACCTCCTAACAACACTCTCAAGCGTTTTGTGGCACTCTCATGACCTACACCATTATATCTGACTCCATTAGACCTATTAGTTGTTCCATTCCCTGATCCAAGGAAGTGTTCCCTAATATGAGGTGCACTTCCTGATTTTTCTTTGCCATATAATTTACAACGCCAATCTATAAATGATCTTATGTTGTCGACAAATTGCCACTCAGGCCCTGGCACCTTACCACCGATGGCCTTGCGCTTCTCTTTATTGAAAGCTCCATTGTTTGATATGTCACCGCCAGTCAATGGGTGACTAGAAGTAGCTGCATTGATGTTCTGAGAGCAAGCATTGGCATCCATGACAAGTTCACAAGCCACCTATACATTCATACAATCGTAAAAATAATAAGTTTTTGAAAAACAAAATTTAATTGAAGAATTGTACAAGGAAGTAAAATAATATACATATAAACATAAAGCAAAAAACGAGCCCCAGGCACTTGCAACCACCTATACCCTCCGCAAGGATGCTCCCTACTCAAACCTGTTTCCAGGCGGATAGACATCCAAGGGAGGTAACTATACGTAACAAACAATACGTAGGTGTAGTGATAAGGAGCGCTCCATTCCAACCATAGAAATGAGTCCCAAGCACTTGCACCACCTATACCCTCCGTAAAGATGCTCCCTACCCAGACCTATTTCCAGGCGGATAGACACCCAAGGGAGGTAACTATATATAACAAACAATACATAGGTGTAGTGATAAGGAGCGCTCCATTCCAACCATAGAAATAAGCCCCACGCAATTGCACCACCTATACCCTACGCAAGGATGCTCCCTACCCAAACCTGTTTCCAGGCGGATAGACACCCAAGGGAGGTAACTATATGTAAAAAATAGTATGTAGGTGTAGTGATAAAAAGCACTCCATTCCAACCATAGAAATGAGCCCCAAGAACTTGCACCACCTATACCCTCCGCAAGGATGATCCCTACCCAAACCTGTTTCTAGGCGGATAGACACCGAAGGGAAAGTTGGTCGTAACAATTTGTTTTGTTAAAAAACATAGGAATCAAAGCTACCTGAATGAAAATCGAGACCTCAAATAAGCCAACAAGTGTGCCAAAACAAATGGAGGCAAGTATGAGACATTGTTTATATAGCCACCTCCAGAAATGGGGGGCAAGAGGAGGATATAGCCAAGCCTGCTGGGTATGACAGCTCGCTCGCCAGGCCAACCAAAAATACCGCCTGGCTAACAAGACAGGCCGGTTCCAACAGGTACTTGTGAATTTGATGTTATTAACACTCTCATGGAGTGTTAATAACATGAGTTATTACCACTTCGCACTTCATGTGAAGATGTGAATGAAATCCCTACTTATATTCAAAGCTCACACTTTCCTCCTTTTCTCTTCCTCCAAAGTATCATTTATGATACTAGGAGTAGAGGGTGTTGTGCTAGGTCTTTGCTTTTTTGCCACTTCAATCTACTTCATATTTTCCTCATGTTGTTTAACTACATCTGACCATGCCCTCAAACCATTCTCTACATTTGTCTTCAGCTCTTTCACCTCTTCTTGCAAGTATGGTTGTGCCCTATCATTTAGAGATACCTCATTTGTATCCAGTTTACCTGTACACGCTCCAAGTTATTCCTTAAGGTCTTCAATCAAAGATAAATTTTTCCCTAATGCTTTTTTCCACTCGTCTTCCAAGCTTCAAAAGTGGCGAGTGCATCACTAATTTCTTTTGCACCAGGCATTCTAATGTATTCACCTGTGCTCTCACATAGCTTTGCAGTTCCATTTTTAGCTCAGTGGACAACTTAACTCGAGTTTCATGGAGCATCTCTTTTTGCTTGTCTATCCTCAATTTTCCGGTTATGTCTGAATTATACGATACTGTCACGTAGCGTGTAATGGCTACATGCATGGTCGACCACCTTCTGGCCGCAGTGCCGAGAAGGCGAGGTTCAGGGGGAGACCGCCCGGGCGCAGTGCCGGGCGCCCGGACCAGTGTGGGAGGCAGGCCACACACTACTTAAGGTTTGGGGATGAAGGGCAATCTCATTGTCTCGTAGGCTGGGTGGAGAGCTTGACAACCGACCCTCTTCTGCAGGAAGATCGCTCGGAGCGGCGTTACATAGTTGTAACATTGGTATCAGAGCCTCGATTAAGGTCATCGATACCGGGTGCATGAAGCGGGCCGGGTGGACCTTAGTTGATTAAGGGCCAAGCAAGTGGGATAAGGGGATACACTGTTCTATGCGTGTCGAGCAGAAGCTAAGAGCAAAGTTCTCGAGCTCACACACAGAGCTTTTCTCTTTCATCCTCGCTCTCAATCTCTTTCCTTTTCAGCCATATTGAAGCAGCATTGAAGCTTTGAAGCCGCACAAGGGGCAGCAGGAAGAAGCTTACAACCCTCAGCACTCACGATAGAGAGTAGAGCTTTTGAAGGGATGAAGAGAGCGACACTGCAGCATATGATCAATTGAAGTACTTCGCTCTCTCTCTCTCTCTCTCTCTCTCTCTCTCTCTCTCTCTCTCTCTCTTGCAATAGAGGGTGAATCTCTCTCTCTGGGTTTTCAGCACAGCGTGAAGCTCTCCCTCTCTCTAGGTCATGAAGGAGAGGGTACAGAAAGAATAGAGGGATCAAGCTAAGTAGGGGCGGCCAGAGAGAAACGTGGGCGCAGGGAGAAATAGGGGGCATCTCCCCCCCCTTCTGCACAAGAGTCCAAAACCTCTCTCCCTCTCTCTCACAACAGAACGTGGGTCTTTCTCCCTACAGAACAGTGTAAACAGTGTTTTCGGCCTTGCCATACCTCCAGCAAACAGAAAACGTAAATTTTTTGTTATGGCTTATGGCAGGGTGATTATATTACCCTCACTTTCTTAAGTCAAGGGTGCATTCTCGCGTAAAGTGTCCACATCACAGAATTGTAGGCAAAAGGCCCAATCCTGCAGAGATTTGAGATTACCCACAAGGCCGCTCATTCAGTGACTTACGAAAACGCAATACAAAGCAGTGTGTGAGATTCGAGATTGCCTAAAAGGTCACGCCTAACTACACAAGACCGCAATTGGAGATCGCAGTCGTCTACACGATTGCCTTGTTGTCCGCGATCATAGTTGCCACCGAACCATCACCGCATGTAAAACCCGTTGGCCGTCAGACAACGGCTGCTTTGACATTGACATTTTAGTTTAATTGGGTAAGAGGGGGTGATTATTTTTTGTCATTTTGCTTCGCTCATTCAATAGTGTTTTTGTGCATTTAATTGCTCCATTTTTATTTTCAAAAATAAAATAACATGTCCGCTCGTCGTAGTCAGTCTTCCACCCCAACTAGTCTTGTAGGATTTTTTGGACTCCTCTCGTCGGTCGCGGGCTTAACCCTGACCGAGTTGTCTAGCCATAGATGCCAAATATTGACACACTCATCGGTCACGCCATGTGACCCGCAAGTGCCCTCGACGTTCGCAGACCCTGTGCTTGGACAGGGCGTGCCCGCAGTGGCTGCCATGCGCCTGACGACCCTAGTCTGGGCCGAAGAGCCGGATGATATGGAAACCAACACTGCCGAGGGGGCCGAGTAGGACATGGTTGACTATAACCTCGCAGACCCTGTCGACCTCTTGTCAGAGATGGAGCTCTCTAGCAGGATGTATCGTTATTTCACTGCCAGATTAAAAGCTTTAGAGAGAACCCATGTTGATTTAGTCGCGATGGTACATGGCATCTCCACGCGGCTAGATGCAACGATGGCCGCTTCTGCTAGCACCCCTATTCCTCGCACTAGACAGGCCCTTGGGCATGGGTAAGCATAGCCTCGCCCTTGGTCACAGGGGTACGGGCCGATGTGCCTGTAGGGCCGTCCGTAGAGATAGCCTCACCCTTGCTTAAGGACCTAACGCCACTTAGCTTTGGAGGCGAAGAAAGAGAAAGGAACAAGGATTCTGTGAACACTTTCCTAGAGAAATGGTCAGACTTGCATGCGCTATGAAGGCAGCCTAGCCATGTGCAGCCCATAGAGGGTAGCCTCTCATTGACTGGCAAGGCGTACAAGTGGTGGATGAGCTTGACTACTTGTCCTACCACTTGGACGGAGTTTGTAACGATGTTTCAAAAGGAATTATTGCTGCCAGCCAAGGTGGAGAAAAGTTGGGAGCTATGGGACAAGTGCTCTATGGAGAACAAGTCCTTGACTCAGTACTCAAGTTAAAAGGAATCGATGAATTCGAGACACTGCGAGGCTTCAAGAGAGGCATGATAGATGACTATCTTGAGTACGTAGAGCCCTTAGTGCCGAAGGATTTATCTAAGCCTATAAAGTACGTGCAGATTTATGATAACATCAAGCGCCATGACACGCGTGATGGGGTAGGGCAGAGTGGGAATAAAAAGGGGTATGCAAAGCCATGTAAACAAAATCGTTGCTTTAACTACAATGAGGTGGGACACGCTAAAGCCGAGTGTCCAAAACTAAAAGACTAGCACTAGTGGCAGCGAGCCCAAGAGAGATGGAAAATCCTCTAGGCAATTGCATATGGTGCAGAGACTTCCTCTTAGTTCTGTAGAGTTCAGAGAGGTGACCATGTGTCATTGTGACAAACATCATGTTTGTTTAGTGATATTGGCAATGTGGCAGTTGAGTGTAGGTCCCCACTACATAATGTGTATGTATGGCACTATAGGTGGCCGTAGAGTCACAATTTTAAAAACGATGGGACCAGTCACAACTTCTTGAACTATTCCTTAGTCAAGAAGTTTGGTTTGACTGAGACACCGAGCGATCATGAGTACACTGTTGGCTTGGCCAATGGTCATGATACAACGGTATGGGATACCGTAGTCTTGGGGGTCCCTTTGACGATCCAGAACTGTCAAGCGCCACTAGACTTTCAGGTTAAGCACTTGGCCGGAGTAGATGTTTATTTGGGTAGAGAATGGCTTTATGGCTTAGGCTCTACTCTAGCCCGGAGCTACTTGCACAACACACTACGATTTGAGCATAGAGGCAAAGTGATCACCTTGCAGGGCAACCGTAGTGTCCCCGCTACTCCTCTTATTTTCAGTATGGAGCTTCGTTGTGTAGTTCGCAGAGACACTATAGCAGAGGTATATGCTTGTTACCCTCTTTTAAATTATGTTTCAGTAGATGAAACTAATAAAAATGTTTTCGTATTTGAAACTGAACATGATGTTTGCATTAACAAACAACATAAAAAGGATAGCCTTGGACGAGACCCACTGTTTGAAAACCCTGCTGGCATGCATGCGATTCAAAAAATAAAAAATTCCAAGGCAAGAGAGACCCTTAAGAAAAAGTATGTAGATGCTTTAAGAAATTTATTAGAGGAATTTCAGGATGTATTTCTTGAAGAATTACCCGATGGTTTTCCACCATCAAGAGAAGTGGATCACGGCATCAAATTTATGCCAAGGTCAAAACCTATAAGAAAACCTTCTTATAGACTTAGACATTCCGAGGCACAGGAGGTGGAAAAACAACTAAATGAGTATTTGGACAAAGGCTTTATTTGGCCTAGTTCAAGTCCATGAGCATCGCCCATTCTTCTGATAAAGAAGAAAGATGGACTATGCGTATGTATGTAGATTATAGGGCTCTTAATCACTTTACAATTAAGAAAAATACCTAATGCCACGTATGGATGAGCTATTTAATCAGCTCTTTAGGTCAAAAGTATTTTCAAAGATCGACGTGAGATCAGGGTATCATCAGGTTAGAATCAAGTTAGAAGATGTTGCGAAGATAGCATTTAGAACCCGTTTTGGGCATTTGAGTTTTTGGCTATGCCATTTGGGCTAGCCAATGCTCTAGCGACATTTATGACGCTGATGGACAATGTATTACATCCATATTTGGGAAAATTTGTAGTAGTTTTCCTAGATGACATTCTAGTGTACAGTAAGACACATAAAGGACACTTAGAGCATTTGCGCTTGGTGTTCGAGTTATTGCGCAAACACAAATTGTTTGCAAAAGAAATAAAATGTAATTTCTTTGAAGAAGAAATGCATTATCTAGGCCACATTATATCCGTTGAAGGTACGCAGATGGAGCCAGATAAAGTGGAGGCTATTATTAAATGGCTAGCGCCAAAGAATCTCAAGGAACTACACATTTTTCTTGGCATGTCAAGTTTTTACCAACAATACATAAAGGACTATGCAAAGATCACAGTCCCGTTGATTGATCAGTTAAAGTCGAAACGTAAAAACATAACTTGGGGGGAAGCCCAACAAAGAAGCTTTGCAGTCACACTTGTTTTAACGATCGTCAATCTGAACGATCCATTTGTCTTGGAGACTGGTAGTAGATAGAAACCAAAATGGCAAAGTTTATTGCCACCAAGAAAACTTTTAAAATGCCAGAGTTGGCAAAACTCTTTGAACATCTCTATAAGCTATATGGCCTGCCCATTGATATAGTGTCAGATAGAGATAGAAAGTTCAATAGTCATTTTTGGAGGGAAGTCTTCAAAAAGTTAGATACTACTCTGAGCATGAGTACGACAGATCATCCAGAGTCTGATGGTCAAATGGAAAGGGTTAACCAAATTCTAGAAGACATGTTGCGTTCTTATGTAAGTAAGAAGCAATCAAACTGGGAAGAATAGTTACCTTTATCGGAATTTTCTTATAACAGTTCCAAACATTCAACAACTGGATTTACGCCATTCATGTTAATGTATGGTTTCTAGCCGAGATCTCCTATGGCTATAGGCTTAGAGAAGGAGAAGATTCAGTCTGTCAAGGATCTCCTTGAAGACATGAACTACATGGTTAAAGCATCTCGTTTGTAGCGCATAGGATCGCGCTAAGACTTATGCAGATAAAGGATGTAGAAAAGTGACCTTTACTGAAGGTGACTTTGTATTTTTAAAGGTTCTTGCGAAGTCAAAAATCATGAAAGTGGGAAAGTGCGATAAACTTTCTCCTAGATATTGCGGTCCTTTTAAAATCCTTAAGAAAATTGGGGATATAGCTTATAAACTTGAGTTACCAGAGAGTTCTCAAATTCATCCTGTTTCCATGTTAGTAAACTAAAGAAACCAATTCTCACGGGTTGGGAAATGTAGTTTCTCCAGAAATTTTGGTGGATTTGATAGAACCACCAAAGATACCATGAACCAAAAAAGATTCTAGGGTGTCGAGATAGGCAAACCCGACATAAAGTTTACCAAGAAGTATTGGTAAAATGGATTGATAGAGATGAAGAATCAGCTACTTAAGAATGTCGTTGTGCCATTTCCAAGAGATATCCACAGTTTGTTTTCGAGGATGAAAACTCTTCTTTTGAAGAGGGGGGGGGGGGGGGGGGGGGGGGGTAATGTTACGTAGCCTATAATGGCTACGGGCGCGGTCAACCGCCGTCTAGCCGCAGTGCTGAGAAGGCGTGGTTCAGGGGGAGACCGCCCGGGCGTAGTGCCGAGCGCCTGGACCAGTGTGGGAGGCAGGCCACACACTACTTAAGGTTCGGGGATGACGGGTAACCTCATTGTCTCATAGGCTGGGTGGAGAGCTTGACGACCGACCCTCTTCTGTAGGAAGATCACACATAGGGGTGTTACGTAGTTGTAACAGATACCAAGACGTGATACATCTCCTTTTCATTTCTATTCTCATATTCTTAAGTTCGGCCTTAATCATGACTTGCACTTTCTCAAACATGATGTCATCTTTGACCTTGGAAAACTTCACCACTCTCACTGAACCAGGTGACACCATATTGTCCCACATTTTTCGTTGGGCTACACGCTTTGCATTGGGTGGGGTTTGACATGCATTGTCATCTTTTGGGATGAGTGGCTCATCCATCTCCATGGAGAGACCTCCATCAGCAGAGGACTCCACCATCACGGTTAATTAATTGCGTATGCTTGTGTGGGCGAGAAGCTTTATGAAAGAGGAGAGAAGAGACACTAATCTGGATGCGCACTAAATCCCCGCTCTATACAATAGGAAAATACACCAAGGAGCTTGAAAAGGTTGCGAATAAGTCCAAAAACTCAACCCCAATAGAGGGTTGAGGATGAAAGAGAATTTGTCTAAGACTAAAATAAAAAAATACGATAGAGGACGTCTTCTATCGCTTCATGGACAACGATAGAAGACGTTCTATCGCTGCAAACTCTAGCGATAGAAGACTCTTCTATTGCTTCTGTTGAATGCCCCCGACCCCTGATGTGAGAGAGAGAGAGAGAGAGAGAGAGAGAGAGAGAGAGAGGACTGCCCCACTACACCTATTGTGCTCATGTGCGGCTTGCACCAATGTGTCTCCTTGTTACTGTCGCGCTCAAGAACATAGTATTTATTCTAGGGCTCGATGGCATGAAACGATGACTGCAAACCAGGCTCCTCTCCAGCTTCTGCTCGTTCAGAGAAGAAAGAAAGAGACCTTGCTTGCGTTTTTGCTCTCGAGTTGCTCTCTGTTACCTTGCACGTCGAGCACGCGCGCGCACACACACACACACACACACACACACACACACACACACACACACACACACACAGAGAGAGAGAGAGAGAGAGAGAGAGAGAGAGAGAGAGAACACTTCATATCCCTATTCTTGCTTGTGCTCACACACACAGTGCCCTTGTCGTTACAATAGATGATGCTCCCATTGCCCTACTTGCGCTCTCTTTCATAATAAGAGAGAGATAGAGGATTTGCCATTTAGGCTACTCTCTCCTTGTAAAAAAACTTGTCTAATGTTGATCTACTTCAATATATCTATGTTAGGATAGCAGCTTAATATAGAATGTTTTGCATTTACACCCCTCACCATATGCCTGTGTCTCTCTCTCTCTCTCTTATGAAAAAGAGGGGTTGGGGATTGTTTTCTTTGGGTTGGGTGGGTTATCGGCCGGCATTAATGGGAATCTCAATAGACTACCATTGCTCCCCCATCTCCCAAATTCCCTGGCTTTTGCCTAGCGCTCTCCGCTCCTCCTTGCCCTCTTCTCCTCCTCGACGTGGACAACTCAGACTCAACACCCTCCCCGTGTTCTTGTTACTAAAAGCCTGCATGCACTTTGAGCATAGCTGCGGCTCCTGCTGCTAGACCTATACAAAACCTAAAGAGGAGAAGGCAAGGGTCACTCCCAAACACCAGCACGATGTGGAGGGCAATACACAAGCACAGCTGTGAAAGTGCATCACATTTGCAAAGATGAAGGAACCCAAAATCAGGAAAACTATGCAATTTGTGCAGGATTTTGAGACTACGCTTGCAATCTGGATTTGACTACGAGAGGGGCTACCTCTGAGGTCCACCATATGAGCATCCAAGTCATAGCTCCCATCATCTATGTCTATCGAAAAGAGAGAGAGAGAGATAGAGAGAAAATTCCTATGGAACATGTGAATCCCTTGTTTGTGCACAAATGTATGCTTGTGTATTGAGAGAGTTACACAGAAAGTACAATGCATGCATTTACTATTGAAGCCATCAAATTACCACAAATAGTATGAGAGATATGGAGGATCATCAACAATGTATCAAATTTTCAACAGTAGTAGGATCTACAGAGGCTAAGTAGCAATGCAACAATCATCTCACAGTGGCAAGACTCGGGCAAGATGGCATAGAGGTCATATGCAGCAAGGAATCAATGGGAAATTACACAGAGAAGTGGTCAGAGGTTTGACGTGCCGAGGATCCAGCAAACACATGATCTGATGGCTATATAGCTTTATCGTATTTGTTGATGTGTTTGCTTGCAAAGTTTTATTCGCACAGAATTCAACACAGCCCTTCCAAATCATTTTGACCTCCCAATGGAAGTACCATTTAGCAACTCGGCGAGCATCAAAAGCACAAGATGTGCCAACGAAACACTGTCGTGATTCCTCTAGAGGTTACAAGACGGCTGCCAATGAAACATTGTCCTGACTCCTCTATCTCACTGGTCAGAGGGCTTTAGGGTTACACACAGCAGCTTAGCACTCCACGTTTTGATGTAGAATAAAGTTGCAGATAGCTTGTGGGTTGGCGATGGAGAATGGTATCACCTGTTTGCCTGTGGGTTGGCAGTGAAGCTGGCTGCAGGGGCTGGCAAGATAGGCAACATGTGTTTACTTCTTTTTTTATAAGGAATCAGAAGTTATGCCACTGGAAGTTATGCCGGTGAAATTTTATAAGGAGGCGATGGCAGGGAGGGTGCAAATAGGAGTTCAATCTTCATGTTGAGTTTGTTGGAGAGTTAGGCCATTACGTAGCGCCCCCTCATGGCAAGCTGGCTAGATCAGTGTTAGAAAAAAACCAGGGTACAATGTATTTTAACCGGCTAAAATCATAAAATTCCGGTTAAATTTTGAGCTTGCCTTTAAGAAAACCGGCAAATTTACAAAAGTTTTAGTGTAAATACCGGCAAAAGCTTCAAACTTTGACCTAAAAACCAATAGAATTTCAAGTTTGCCCTTATTTTCTTTGGTTTTAGGAAAAATGTATTTTTCTAGCCCTGAGCTAGATCTCTCTCTCTCTCTCTCTCTCTCTCTCTCTCTCTCTCTCTCTCTCTCTATGCTATCGCTGACACGTTGTAAAATCTACCTCCATAGCATTTTTCTACGCATTATTTTAAAAATCCTTGTGGAAGCCAAATTTCGAAAGCTTGTGCAAATTGAGAGCTATGAATTTTCTAAGTAGAAAGGTTCTATTATTATTATTTATGCATTGTTTTTGAAATAATTTGTATTGTACTTATCAAGCTACCAAGAAGTGGTCTTACTTATTGCGTGTAATATTGATCATTCTGCATTTGACAAATATTACATGCTTTCATTGAATTATGCCAAAATATTACTCATTGTCATAATTTCACACCAAAATAACCATTTGCAATATTGTTCATGATTTATCTTCTCAAATACACTATGTTGAGCGTTGCGTAACCTATCATAAAAGTGACCTGTTATGCAATTGGCAATCATTTTAGCTAGGAATTTATATACCACAATCAGAGTTAGAACAAAGCGGAGGTCCAATGTATTTTAACCGGCTGAAATCCTAAAATCCCGGTTAGATTTTGAGCTTGCCTTGAAGAAAACCGGGAAGTTTTAACAAATTTTAGTGTAATTACCGGCAAAATCTTTAAATTTTGACCTAAAAGCCGGGAGAATTTCAAGCTTGCCCTTACTTTCTTCGGTTAGGAAAAATGTATTTTTCTAGCCCTGACCACAATGTGTATGTGATGTGGATCTAAATGCAAAGTTTCCTAATGAATTAACTAGATATCATCTCATTGCACCTCAAAATACCAACAATGGACCAACATTGCTGTGTGTTCTTATAACAGAATTGCATAAAAGAAAAATACCAACAAACTTTCCTTGATTATGTTTCATAGAATAACTGTAGGTTGGTCACACGAGACTTAATATTGAATAAATCCATTGAAATCCATTATGCATCTTCATATTGAGTATCCATTGAAATCGATTATGCGTTTAATATTGAGTACATCGATAGAAATTGTATCCACAAATGTCCAAAGAACAAAGGTCCAACTGGGTGTCCAATGGATGCTATTGAGTACATCTGGTGAAATTGGATTTACATATACAAGAAGATTTAGAAATTTTCTCATGTAGGAAAACAAAGTCTTTTTCAGTGTTTTTCATACAATGCATAACATCATGAACTTCTAATCGAGAGCCACCGCATAGCTAGCTAGGTACGATTGGGGGTAGAAAACCACCATTTACATACACAAGAAGATTTAGAAATTTTCTCATGTAGGAAAACAGAGTCTTTTTCAGTGTTTTTCATACAATGCATAACATCATGAACTTCTGCTCGAGAGCCACCGCATACCTAGCTAGGTACGATTGGGGGCAGGGAACCACCGGCCCCCCCATCGGGCCGGCGGTCCCCTGCTCCCAATCGTACCTAGCTAGGTATACGGTGCCTCCCTCACAGAAGCTCATGATATTGAGGTAAGTCACAATGTGGGAATTATTGTGAGAATTTATCCAAAACTTCTTGTGATATGTCCAAAGAATAAAAGTCCAAGTTAGGTCCCCTGGGTGCACGTCAACAATCACTCGTTGAACAATACCAATCTACGTTCATAACATGATGCTCTAGAAAACTCTTTTCACCATGCACTCCTAGCATTGAAGTGATTCATTTTTATCGCCACTGTCGAAATCACAACATTGCAAATAGGCACACCAAGTTGAGAATTAGCACATTTTTTTAGAGAGCTACATATCTGAATGTTCTAAAGTTGTACCTTTTCCATTGAGGAGCAACGTTTGCTTTAATACACCACATTCACATGATTGGAGGGACTAGCTACTCGCATTGTTGTCTAGCTTCAGCGTTGTGCCCAATTTGCTAAGAGGCCAACACCACCAAACTGTGGAAAATGAGAAAGTTTATCTACTGACATAATATGGCAGAAGGGGGAGCCCTTTACACGTGTCGTAATATGCGACATGAAGGCTAAAGTCCAAAACAAAAACAAAGCCCCTTTGCACGCGATAAAGAGGGAGAGAGGGGGAGAGAGAGAGCGGCGGCGGCCGGCCATACTAGTTACTCTAAAGCTTGCACATGTCGTGACTATCGCCAGATTCAAAGAGGCATTGCTATTATTCAGGGCTCATGGCCTTTTGTGCACATGCCCAAATTGAGCACATCAAAGAAATGCTCTAAAACTTTACCGATTTTGGAGTGTCTAACCTCAAGACCTGCAAACAATGTACTACTCCGCGAGGAGTCCAAAGTTAACACAGAAAGCCATGATGATCATTCTCAACACATAGCTCTATATTCTACAATGACACTTCGCAACACCCTCAAAATGCCCATCATAGAAATCCCATTCTATAAGCTGGCCTTCAGCCAGTACGGGGACTCTCCAAAACCAAAAGAATCTACCTCCCCTTCTTCCAATGGCTTCCTGATGACTTTGAACCAGCAAACTTGCTCATCATCTTGGCAATAAAAGGTGCAACTTTGGGACTCTTCATAACTGCACATGGCAACACATCATTAGGAGCTCAAATACACAGTCACATCTCTCTTCCCCTCACATATTGTTAGTTTTTGACATGTGACAAAGGAGCTAAATTGAGTACCTCTGTACTTAGACTCCCTACATTTGAAGCCTCATACTCCTGGTTGGCCTTCGCTTTGATAGGAGCTGCCCTCCTTATAAGCTCGCGCTCCTTCTGTAATCGTCGGTACTTCCTGCGATGCTCGTCTATCTTATGTACTTTGGGTTCAACCTGACAGACCAGCAGTTCTCTCTCTATCTATCTCTCTATCAGCTCTCACCTTACCCCCACCCCCTATTTTCATTTCAGTTTCATCTGTTGGATTACCCTGAGTCGTAACAGAAGACCCCACTTTATACTTGAATCTTTTTCAGACAGTCAATCAGAATTACATATCGATAAGTCATAGAAATGCTTTGGATCGCTCACACAAAACTATCCAAACCAATATGTACTTAGACAAACCTTGATTCAACCCCCAAAAAGGAGAACACTTGCCTTGAAATTCATCTGTTTAAAATAAGGCGTATGCATCATAACCTCAAATTTGTGGGTCTAAATCCCGTTCCATGCATCATCCAGAAGGACACCTGATATTCTTTTGGTGGTCACAGTATAGGTGATATTCTCTCTTGTGGATCTATGGGGGATTGCATGTACTTACTTGCATGTATGTGAAATTTTGGGAAAGAAAAGAATTTCTGGCTGAAGAAAATGGAGATAAGTAGTGTTTGGCATACCTTAGAGGTTTCTGTCTTTCCATAGGCAGCAGGTGGCAGCTTGGCATCAAGCCTGCAGCGTCAGGGTTAACAAACACAGGTTGATCCAAAAGAAGTTTAGAAAGAAGCATACAGCCTCATGCATAGGGTGCACATTTGAAAGATTGTGAATGGCATAAAAAGTATACTAAAAAGTAATTTGAAACATATTCTATGACCCCAAAATATCACTCCCTCCCAAAACAATGAGGCAAACTAATTTACCGATCTTGCTGCAACAACAGGATTGCTGTAGAACCAACTTGTGCTTCAATGGCGTCAATCGGACCTTCACCACAATCCACTTCTTCTGACCAATTGTCTTTTTTAGCACCACAAAGCTAAACGTAAATGTTGCATCACAAGGTATCTCCTAAAGACAGAAGCCAATCACATAATATATCAGTTTGACATGTTAACCAACACACTTCAAAATGGGATTACAACACCGAGTTAGCTTTTATCATACCACAATCCTCTCCCAAGATAATCCATATTTGCATGCCATATGAAGTGCCTTCTCGGGATCGTTGTTGCCAAGTTGTTGGAGGCGTTTGAAGAGACCAACCACATGCATTAAGGGCACCTTTTTCGTGACCAAAAAGGTCACCCTCGCTGAGAGCGATGGCTCAGAAATCACTTTCTTTGCACTTGAAGTTGGAGGAAGGTGATCATGGCCTTCACTATCACTGACATCTTCAGGTTCACCATTCCGATGTACAAAGATCCCTGCACTCACCAATGGAAACAATGATTCCAAACCAAATTTCTCACATGTCACTTTCCCATACACCTCAGTTCTGTGCAAAAGGACATCCTTGGTCTCCTTGTCTTTCACCATTCAAATGTGCGATTCTACGTAGCGGAGAGCCTTGCCATTTGCTAGAACATCATTCTTATACAACTTGTTTGCTGCTGAGATTCACAATCCATCTTTTTAAAAATCTGAATGGATTTAAGCTCTACTTTTTGAAGATAGTCCTGCACCTTGGGAGAGGGCTTCCTATCATAAAACTGCAAAAGATCAAAATATGTCCCACATAAGCGCTTCCTCTCTTTCCATTCCTCGAACGGACCAGGATGATGATAATCTGCATGTGTTTAGGGTTTCTGAACAGGCTGATAAGCAGAATGTGAACAGCCCCTTGTTGATGGTTCACTCACCCACCTTAATGAAGATTATAAATTGTGAGAAAGACGAATTTGCAGAGCTTACATAACAGGTTCATAATTTGTATAAGGAAGTGGACTGTCTACGCACCTCAAAAGCCATTGTGCATTGTGCAGAATGTATCTTTCGTGTGTCCCATGTTATGTCCACTTTCTGCTACAAATTTTGAACCTGTTGTGTAAGCTCTGCAAATTCATCTTTCTCATAATTTCTAATCTTCATTAGGGTGGACAAGCGAACCATCGGCAAAAGGATGTTCACATTCTCCTTGTTAACCTATTCAGAAACCTTGAACACGTGTATGAAGGAGTACGAGCGGAAGTGCGACGCGAGAGAGAGTGCGAGAAGAAGAGCACGACGATATGGTGAACTCGCTCTACTGTAATGTGTAGAGCATAGTGAGTTCTTATTAGGTTTTAACAAAAGAATATGTGTACATACCTGGCGGCCCGCCCACTTACCTAAGCGACCACATTGGGCTTTATACCCCAACAACCTCCCACTTAAAGTCCAATGTGGTACTTTAAGTGTGAGAGAAGCTACTATACAAGCTAATATACAAGAGATGTAGAGAAGTGATGTACTACCCTACACCTAACTGCTTGCGAAAATGTGCAAAGCTCTCTGAGGGAAGTCCTTTTGTAAGTAGATCAGCAGGATTTTCTGTGGTGTGAACTTTGACAAGCTGAAGTTGCTTATCCTCGAGCATTTCCATGATGAAATGATACTTCACATCCACATGCTTTGTCTTTGAGTGATAAACTGGATTGCGAGCCAATTGTATAGCACTTTGACTATCACAATATAACACAGGCATCTCTTCTTTGATTCCCAAATCTGTTAGTAGTCGATTAAGCCAAATTGATTCTTTGCATGCCTCTGATGCTGCAACATATTCAGCCTCTGTAGTAGACTGAGTAACACAATCTTGTAATCTAGAACGCCATGATACTGCTCCACCAGCCAATGTAAAGACATACCCTGATGTAGACCTTCTGTTGTCTAAGTCACCTGCATAATCTGAGTCTGTAAAACCCTTTACACTTAGCTCCTGACTCCCATAGCATATACGCATACTATTTGTAGCTTTCAGGTATCTCAATATTCCTTTCACTGCCTCCCAATGTTTCTTGCCTGCGTTTGACATGTATCGACTTACTACTCCCACTGCAAATGCAATGTCTAGGCGAGTAGCAATCATTGCATACATCAAACTACCCACTGCAGACGCATATGGAATCTTATCCATTTCAGCCTGTTCTTCCTCAGACACAGGACAATCTTGTTTGCTAAGTTTCACATATGGTGGGAATGGAACACTCAGTGCCTTTCCCTTCTCCATATTGAAACGTTGCAAAACCTTGTCAATATACTCTGTTTGAGATAACCAAATCAACTTCTTTGATCTGTCTCTCTCAATGCGCATACCAAGTATATGACTTGCCTCACCCATGTCTTTCATGTCAAACGATTTTGCCATCTTTGACTTCAAAGCTGAAATTTCTTCCAAGTGCTTGCCAGCAATCAACATGTCATCCACATACAAAATAAGGATCAGCCAACTACCATCCTTAGCCTTCTTCGTATATAGACAGTGATCGAACTCACTACGTTTGTAGCCTTGAGAAAGCATAAACTTGTGGAATTTATGGTACCATGCCCTCGGTGATTGTTTTAAGCCATAAAGACTCTTTAACAACTGGCATACCCAATCTTCCTTGCCTTTCTCAACAAACCCTTCTGGCTACTGCATGTAAATTTCCACATCTAAATCACCATGCAAGAACGCTGTCTTGACATCCATTTGGTGCAACACCAAATCTAATATGGCAACCAATGCAAGAAAGCATCTCAATGTAGTCATATTGACCACCGGAGAGAAGACTTCATCAAAGTCAATGCCTTGTTCTTGCTTAAAGCCCTTGGCAACAAGCCTTGCTTTGTACTTTGGCTGACTATCATGAGCGCTGATCTTATACCTGTAAACCCATTTACAAGGTAGAGCCTTTTTGCCATGTGGTAATTTAACTAGCTTCCATGTTTGGTTTTTATGCAGAGCTGTCATCTCTGACTGCATGGCCAATTGCCAATTCCCGGAGTCCTTCATTTGCACTGCGGACAACCTTTCTGGATTCGGGATCCCAAAGTCTGTACCCCATCTCACCAGAATTACCATAGCCTAGAAAGATGCACTTTCTACTCTTTGGCTCAAGTTTGTTCCAAATCGTTTGGAACGTGAGTATATGCCTCACAACCAAAGACTCTGAGATGCTTGTATGAGGGCATTTTGCCTGACCATACCATCTCTGGCACTGAATCCTTCTGCAAAACCTTGCTAGGAGATCTATTTACAAGATGAACAGCTGTTGATACAGCTTCAGCCCAAAACCCATTTGGCAGTTGTGCATTAGACAACATACTTCTGACTTTCTCTTGTATGGTCCTATTCATCCTCTCAGCAACACCATTTTGAGGAGGATTGTAAGGAGCAGTAAGTTCACGTTTTATACCTTTTGACTCACAAAAGTCCTGAAAGGCCTTTGAAACATACTCTCCACCATTGTCAGTGCGTAAGCATTTAAGCTTCTTGCCACTCTGATTCTCCACAAGTGTCACAAACGTTTTGAAAACACTAAATGCTTCATCCTTGTGCTTGAGAAAGTAAACCCATACTTTCCTCGAGGAATCATCTATAAATGTCATAAAGTAAGAAGCTCCCCCTAGAGATAGGTTGGGCATAGGTCCACACAAATCACTATGAACAAGTTCCAACTGTGTATCTCTTCTACTGCTTCTATGCTTATGTGGCTGCTGTGTTTGCTTACCATACAGACAATGTTCACAGAATTCAAAATCATTAAATGAAAAGCCAGGCAAATAACCAGAACGAGACAAGATTTCCATTCCCATCTTGGACATATGTCCTAACCGGCTATGCCACAAAGAAACGTTCGGCTGCTCGGTTACATTGATTACATTTTTAGAGACATTTGATACATAAATCATGTAAAGTCCTGCAGACTTTACTCCATGTGCTACTGTCATAGAACCCTTGGATATCTTCCACATGTTCTGTCCAAAAGTGGTGACGTAGCCAGCATCATCAAGTAAACCTGTGCTGATCAAGCTCTTTGTAATTGCGGGAACATGTCTCACATTCTTCAGCGTGAAAGAAGAGCCATTTTGAAACTTCAATTGAATATCTCCAACACCTAAGATCTCACATGTCTGCCCATTGCCTAGCCGAACATGATCTTTAGTGGTCACATAAGAGGTAAACCACTCCTTGTTTGGAGACACATGAAGTGATGCCCCTGAGTCTATAATCCAGTCACTCAGTGCATTTCCATCAGATGCTGTAAGAAGAGCTGAGTCCATTGTATTCTTCAAGAAGTAGATGTCTCCTTACACTAGACTGTCATCCTCTGCAATAGTGTTTGTCACATTTATTTCTTGAATCTTCACTGAGGACTTGTTCTTCTCACCATGGTCTTCAACTTTCTCTTTGCCTTTTTCTGCTTTCCATTCTCTGCAATCTCTTTTCATGTGACCCTTCTTGCCACAATGGTAGCATTCTATGTCACTCTTGCCTTTAGCACTGCGGGACTTGCTACGAGACTGATTCCTCTTTCCACCTTTGTACTTTTCTTTGGTCCTTCCCCTGACAACTAAGGCTGTTCCTTTGCCTTTGTCCATTGTCTTTCTATTGGTTTCTTCAGTAAGCAGACTTCCTTCTACACCTGCTATGTTCAAACCATCTTGAGGTGCAAAATTACTCAAAGCTATGCAAAAAGTGTCCCAACTTTTCGGCAATGTGATCAACAGGAACATAGCTCTAACAGGTTCATCAAACTTGACACCTTGAGCTGACAACTGACTATAGATTGTGTTGAATTCATTCAGATGATTGGACATAGGTGTCCCTTCTTTCATCTTCAAATTAACAAGCTTCTTAAGCCAGTATACCTGTGAAGCTGCACTCTGCTTCTCATAAAGATCACTCAGCTTTAACCATGCTTGATAAGCCGACATCTCGTCTGCTCCATTGAAGTAAACGCTTTCTGCCAAAGTCAGCATAATGGTAGAAAGTGCCAATTCATCCATTTCGCTCCATTCATCTTCGTCTATATCTTCTGGTTTTATCCCCTTGAGCTTTATAGGTTTTATCTGCTTCTTTTGTACCAACACGTGCCAAATCTTCTTCTTCCACAATGGGAAATTGGTTCCATCCAGCTTCTTGATATTGTAAAGAGCACTGTCCTGTGATCCAGCCATAGCTACGCTTCACAGTGGTTTACTTTCTTGGGAAAAATTCGGCAGAGTTTCCCCTGTAAACTGACCTCTGAACCAATATCAACCTGTCAAATGAACCAAGAAAGCTTCAGATTCTGCATAAATTTCGATAGAGTCTCCTTTGTAAAATGGCTCCGGTGTACTAAAAACAGACCAAAAACAGCTCAAAAAACACTGTCTCTCTGACACTGTAAGCTGTGGGTAAACCTGTCCTGCACCTGTACTGTCTCTGACTGTCCTGTCACTGTCCTGTAAACATAGACTGCGACAATGCCTCAACGGCAGTAAAGCAAAGATGCAATCCCAACTGTCTAACTCACAATCAATACATCCTAGTTGCCTATCTAAGGGTGCTCGAGGGATCGCTCCAAGACCTGTATCACCGAAAGGATCTCAACATTCGAGAATTCCCCAGCTCAATAAAACCTCACTCGACCCTCAACAAAGGCTGCAGTAAATCTGACAGTACATAGACTTCCCACAAAGTCATACATCCACAAATTTCCCACTATATGCTGTAACCGCTACGGTGGTTGTTTGCTGCGTGACTCACAGCCAGCAAACCCTCAACAGACATACATCATCTCTGACAATACATCCCATGTGGAAGTACCTGCAATAACAGGATGAAATCTCGAATATCAAGCAGTAAACACAAGCTACCTGATGAACTAGTGGATGTGGCCTACAGTCTGTGTGTAGATGCACCCGTGTCGTATGTGACACGTCTCCAAGAATTGTGAGCCGTCCTTCGATGTGTAGACAGCCACAAATCAACACTCTGGGAGTGTCAATATCCTTAACACCTGCAGTCGTAGGCCGAAAACCCCAAATTTGCAGAGTCGGATCTGCACCCGCCGAGACCACGTAGTCGAAAATGGCCTGCGCAGACCTTTGTCGAAGCCAAACGATGGCCGAGATGATCTCAGAATGAAATTCTGATAACACCAAGCCCTTCGGGCTTACCCACGAGATTTGGGGCCGTGTCTTCGCCTGTCGAATTTCACTCCAATCTGAGTTGGTGACTCTAGCCTCCTGCAGTGCTGCCCCAAGCCTCGATCTGAGCTCTAATACCAGTTGAAGGAGTACGAGCGGAAGTGCGACGCGAGAGAGAGTGCGAGAAGAAGAGCACGACGATATGGTGAATTCGCTCTACTGTAATGTGTAGAGCATAGTGAGTTCCTATTAGGTTTTAGCAAAAGAATATGTGTACATACCTGGCGGCCCGCCCACTTACCTGGGCGACCACATTGGGCTTTATACCCCAACAGTGTAGATTATCATCATTCTCATAAATCTCTTCACGAATGTTGTGACAGGATATCTATTGCAAGAATCCCCTGATCGACCACGCATCTAGCTACACAGAAAGATACAAGGAAGAAAAATAAGCTAAAATGTTCCAACATGAAGAGAGAGACAGACAGGCAGACAGAGGAACGGACAACAAAGAGAAATGTAAGAGAGGTTTTACTTGCTCAAGTAGGGTATCCGATGTTTCGGTCGCCATAGCAGCGTTACTTTCTTATGTGCTCCTCTCGTTCACAACGTCCTCCTCTCTCAGAACGCAAAAGGCCTAAAATTGCCAACGTTACGTCCTCTCTCTCTCTCTCTCTCTCTCTCTCTCTCTCTCTCTCACACACACACACACACACACACACACACACACACACACACACACACACACACACACACACACGCACAACTAGATTAACTTCCCTCTCACGAGCAAAAACTAGTGGCGCGATATAAAATAAAACTTTATAACCTAACATTCTCCTACACTTCGCTATACCCACCTTTCTTACTCACTTTTATCATTTTTAACCATAGAACAAACTTTAGAGAACACAATTTTATCTCTCTCTCTCTCTCTCATATAAAATTTTCGAAGCTTCTAATTCATATTTGACATTTAACCTAAGTTAAAAATATTAATGGGAGCCTCCTACTATTCTTCAAATTCAAAAGGAACTTTTTGCAAATCATCTACTAACATAATATGGCGCTTGGGTCTCCCATGCCACGTGTCGTCTATTGCGAGTTGAAGGCCTTGGAAAAAAAACAGAGCTGGCGCTATCAAATGAGTGAGCTGGTGGCAGCTCTGCCACACTTTGAAGTTCACGCTTTCAAGTACATTAGATACATCATCTATTGAAGGCCGAAATTCGAATCATATCAGTGAGCTGGTGGCGGCTTTGCCATGCTTTCAAGCCCATGCTCAAGCTTTTGAAAACCAGTGCTGCGTGAAGAAGCTCGCATTCCCTGCTCCGGAGTGCCAGTGCTTCGTGAAGTACAACAGAGAGAGAGAGAGAGAGAGAGAGAGAGAGAGAGAGAAGAAGAAGAAGAAGACCTAGAGAGACGTTCTCCGACAGGGTAGGTCTGCTCTCTGGTCCCTCCATGAACACCCACCCTCGCGCTAATTGTCATGCCCAACCGATTGTTTTCTTGCCCAGCTCGGCATCAACTTCCCTGCAAGCTCCCCGACCGCCAATGCACCCAGCTCACTCCTGCTCCTGCCCTTGCGCTAACTGTCATGCCCAACTCGTTGTTTTCTTGGCCCTGCTCGGCATCAACTTCCCTGAAAGCTCCCCCGATTGCCAATGCGTCCATCTCCCTACTGCTCTCACCACTGCCATGTCGCAGTCCCACAGAAAAATGCTATCTCTCTCTCTCTCTCTCTCTCCCCCTCCTGCTCTCACCACTGCCATGTCGCAGTCCCGCAGCAAATTGCTCCCGCCACTGTCGTGTCACAGTCCCATAGCAACTCTCTCTCTCTCTCTCTCTCTCTCTCTCTCCTCGTTGCATGCATGGTGCAGAGAATCACATTGCGCTCTCGTGCACCCTCTCGCTGTGTGTGTGTGTGTGTGTGTGTGTGCGCGCTCCCCGTTGCATGCATGAGCAACTCATAACGAGTTTGATTCAATATTCATTTATTCAATATGAAATGAAATGTAAAACAATCTTTATTTTCATTGTAGGGAGCAAGTGTGCAAGCCAAGGCGAGTGGAGTTGAGGTGTGTGTGAAGCAGCTCAACCAGGTAAATGTTTTAATTAATTTTTATTATAATTTGATTATTTGATTTATTTATTGAGAGAGAGAGAGAGAGAGAGAGAGATGACAACTGACCCAAATGTTTTGATAAATTAGGTTAATGTAATGGAAAAAAATGAAATGAAATGGAATGTTACATTAACGTCTTTAAAAGGCCAAAATGACCTATGAGACCAAACTGTTACAAAATTGTGAATGTTTTTTTTTAGTTTTTATTTGAATTTAATTATTTGAATTGTTTATCCACACACACACACACGCACACACACACACACACACAGATGACAATTGACCGAATTTTTTTTGTTAAATTATTAATATGGTAAATTAAACTGATTCATAAAAATACAAGATAGAGAGAAAGAAATGAAACGATATTAACGTCTTTAAAAGGCCAAAAAGACCTATGAGACCAAACTGTTACAAAATTGTGAAGATAGAGGGAAAGAAATGAAATGAAATGTAATGTTATATTAACGTCTTCAAAAGGCCAAAATGACCTATGAGACCAAACTGTTATAAAATTGTGAATCTGATATTATGTCTAGGTACTAAAAGACTAGCACAAAAATACTACTACTACTAGAATCCATCCTCATTTGCACTCTGGATGTCAAGAGAGTATGGCTCGAATCCTTTGCTGTAGTCTCTCTCGATGCTATGTAGCCCCACTCCTCAATTGTGGCCGTCTGGATCTCTGAAGCTCCCATGCTCGATCGATTGATATATATATATATATATATAGATATATATATATAGAGAGAGAGAGAGAGAGTTAGAGAGAGAGAGAGAGAGAGAGAGAGAGAGAGAAGAAAAAGACCAGTGTATAAAAATAATGGGTAAGAGAGAGACGACAATGAAGTGAAATGTTATGGTAATATGCTCAAAAGATTACGTCCATGTGATCCTAGACAGGATAAAAGATAAGAGGGAGAGAGAGAGAGACACACAGGGAGAGTTAAATGTGAGTTGTGATAAAAAATAGGGGCCAGACAGAGTCCTAGGATTCCACAAGGTTATAACCATGTATGTATGGCATTTTAAAAAAAAATTAGAGAGAGAGAGAGAGAGAGAGAGAGAGAGAGAGAGAGAGAGAGAGAGAGAGAGAGAGAGAGAGAGAGAGAGAGAGAGAGAGAGAGAGAGAAACACAAAATTGGCCATAAGGCCTTATACACATAGAAATAAAACACACACACAAACACACATAGAGAGACAAAGAGATGAAAATGAACTGAGAGAAGACTTTATAAGAGCACTTAGGGTGTTTGAGTCCTCCCACAATTCCATCCAAAGATGTAGATTTTAATGTCATAGAGAGGGTTTCCAAAGATCTCGGGCTTCATGGAAATGCCTAGAGAAATACAGTAGACCTTAGAAATTATCGCGTAGTCTTGAAATCAAGGCATGATACTCAAAAGGAAACCCCAAGAGAGCATGATAGTGAACCGAGAGGCCTTGAACTCAATATTCTTATCAAGAGGATACTCAAATATCCAAGATAGCAGTACAATCTACTACAAATGACAGGAGTAATTCAAGAAACCCAATATGGGATTTTTGTCTTTACCCTAATAAGGAAGAGGTTTTTAACATCCTGTCTATGGAAGTATTGAAAGATCTATCTAATGATAGGGCCTCAAATCCAGCTATGCTATTCAAGTGACAATTAACATAACCAGTTTGTCACTCTCATACAAATAGTTTTAAAAGCTCCCAAGGATGTAAGTGCCATGATGCTAGCATTTATTCTATTAGTCATAAAGAACTCTAACAAGTTTTGAAATGAAGGCATGATACTCAAGAGGGAATTTGAATAATCAACATCTTACTCTTAAGAATATGATAAAACACCCGGTCGTTCTATACATCATGCTATGTTTGATAATTGTGGGAGGAGATGATGTTAGCATCATAGAAATAAAAGCATTTCTATTTTATGAGTCTTGAACTCAACCTATTATTCTAAAGTGTTTTGACTGTGGCACATGTCCAAAAGGGACAAGGATTGGTCTGTTTTTCATATGATACGAAGGTGACCACATGGATAGAAAATCACATAAAACCAAGACAAATTTCAACAAGGGCTAGACAGAGAGAATAAAAGGTGTGATTGAAAGATCCAGTGCTGCTTTCGAACCCTACAAATTTTAGATACAGTGTGTGTGTGTGTGTGTGTGTGTGTGTGTGTGTGTGTGTGTGAGAGAGAGAGAGAGAGAGAGAGAGAGAGAGAGAGAGAGAGAGGGAGAGGGAGAGGGAGAGGGAGAGAGAGCTAGAAATCTATACTGCTTTGAGCACTTATCTAAAGAGATAGATTGCAAAGTCAAGTTTTGTGGACAAAGTTCTAGAGCAGCTACACTTACAGTGTCTCTTACTTTTTTCTTAGAAACTTTATGGCACTTAGGGTATCTGCTGATTGTTCTGGTCATGGATTGGAAGCAATGGAGATAGTATTGGATCATATATTGATTCACTACTCTCTGGAAAAGAAAGCTGACTTCTTTCAAAGCATTGTTCGAGGTTTCTTTCCGGGTTTTACTATTGAAGAAGCTTGGAGAACCTACGATCGCACTTCCATGACTCGAGATGGGGTACTCTTTCACCAGGTGTTTTGTTAGAATCCAGAATGATCCCAGTCAATGGTTTTGCAACCTGCACCTAGCCTTTTGCAAATTCGAGTAAAGTTGGGATACTCAGATGCCCTCTACCTGGATTCTGAGTTAGGTTGTTGTTCTATATCTGAAGCTTATAGAAAAATTATTGCTTTAAAGAGCATTGTAGGACCTGATAAAATAGAGAATCATAAGGAGCCTATTTTCAAGCGTCCCAGCAGTAAACGCTCTTTTTCCATTTTCAAATGTAAATGGGGTTAATCATGTATTAAGCAGAACTTTTAACTACTGACAAAAGTGACTCATGAGCATTTTGGTTTGTTTTCCACTTCTCATGCAATCCTTTGTTCTTTTTCACACCTAGATAGAGATCAACTATCCCAAGGCTTCAAACACCTTCAAAGGTGGAGAGAGCTAGTGGGGAATGAGGCTTTCTACAAGTTTATGTATGCTTGTGATGCATGAAGCTTTCCATCTTCATTGCATCACGTAGGTCACAAGAAACACAAAGATTGTATTGTACCAAGTGTCTCTTGATGGGAGAAACTATAATAAAAATGCCTATGGGAGGGGGGACCGGCTCCATATGAATCTGGTCCTCAACTATTGTCATTTTAGTAAACTCTCTCTCTTGCAAAAGTATTGTTCATGCCAAGTTAACTAAGTACCATGTTTATGTTACTACCATCAATTAAGTTCACTCGCTATGCTCACAAAGTAATCTCTCAAAATTGCTTCACCTAATTTCCTAATTCCGCTACTCTCAAAGTTCATAGGCCATTTCCATTACAATTACTAAGATCAATTTGCCAACTTACAAATGCTTTAAAGTACAGTACTTTAAACATTAGAAAATTTCGGAGGTCATTTGGAGGGCCTTGTAAGAAATTGTATTTCTCTTTCTAGAAACTTTTTTTTAAAATGCACTTGCACCTTGTGAGTACGTCCAAAAGGACAACCAGACACTTTAAAAAGTAGATTTATATTCCCAACCGTCCTTGAAAACGGTCACTTTTTTATTTAATGTGAGCGTCTTTTTCAGGAGACAGGTGTGGCGCATTCAAGGCAGCTTACGTCATCACTGAAAGTTGAAAAGTCACAAACTGTCAAATAGTGATAGATTTTGAGGCTTTTGACACCACCAATGCGTCCGGAACGCCAAAATACCCTAAAAACAAATGTCTACATGTCTCATTCCGACATCCGGAGAGGCAAAAAATGTCAAAAAACCCCAAAAAATGGGCTTTTTACTTAAGGCGCGCGAGGAGGCATTCTAAAATACTAGAATGCCCCTGTGCGCGCCGTTAGTACAAAGCTCCTTTTAGTGATTTTTGGACAATTATCTTTCAAGAAAGCCTACCCATGTTTCTCTATTGCACTTTTGCACCATGCTCTCTCTCTCTCTCTCTCTCTCTCTCTCTCTCTCTCCTTTCTATAGCTTAGCATATTTAAAGAGAGAGAGAGTGAGAGACTCCCATTACTAACGGCGCGCGTGGATCATGTTTTGACCTCAAAAAACACCTCCTCGCGCTGTTAGTATAAGGTAACAGAAAGACTCTCTCTCTCTCTTTTCCCCGCCTTACTTCCTCTCTCTATAACACTCACACATACACACATAAACACATACTCTGGTGGATGCACAATACTAAAGGCGCGCATAGAGACATGCACACCGGTTGTGCCTCTCTACGCGCGCCTATAGTATAGAGAGAGAGAGAGAGAGAGAGAGAGAGAGAGAGAGAGAGAGAGAGAGAGAGAGAGAGAGAGAGAGAGAGAGGCTCTTTGTGTTTATGTGTGTGTGTGTGTGTGTTATATTTGTGTGTCTGTGTGTTTGTGAGTGTGTGTGTCTCTGTGTGTGTCGTCTGTGTGTGTGTATGTTATATTTGTGTCTCTGTGTGTTTGTGTGTATGTTATATTCGTATGTCTGTGTGTGTGTGTGTGTGTGTGTGTGTGATCAAAATGCACTTTGTAGAATTGTAACAATGGGTGTGCGTGCTCACTCTTATAGACCCGAAATTATGAACTCTAAGGCTAAGATGATGAAGAAAAAACCTATGTGATAGATGGAGGCCTTTTTAGAGATTTTTTGACATTTTCCTCTCAAAAAGCTCTCTAAAAGAGGAAAAAAGGGGTTTTTTACTAACGGCGCGCGATGAGGCATTCCAAAATTTTGGAATGCCCCCTCGCGCGCCGTTACTAAAATGTTCTTTTAGGGTTTTTTGACATTCTTTGCCTCTTTGGATGTCGGAACTAGGCAATTGGACATTCATTTCTAAGATATTTGGGCGTTCCGGACGCATTGACAGTATCAAAAGTTTCAAAATATTCCACCACTTGATAGTTTTGTAACTTTTTGAATTCTAGTGATGACGTTAGCCGTATCAAATGCACCGCATCTACCTTCTGAAAAAGGTGCTCGCATTAAATGAAAGAGAGTGATCGTCTTCAAGGACCACTAGATTATTAAATGAGGAGAGGGACACCTTTTATATTTTTGTTAATATCAATCTATTTTTCTACGTAACGTAGGCTCTTCTCTCATTGGAGGAGCTTATTTTCCTCTCTCTTCCAAAAGGCCCTCCAAAAGACCTCCGAAATCTCCTAATGGCAATGCTCCCAGCTTGAAACTTCTTTAAAGCACATTGCTTTTTGTTCTCATTTTCTTTGCAATCTCCGCATCTACAAATCACTGAAACAATGTATCAAAGTAGCAAGAAACAGTTTTGAAGCACATCTTTGAACTTTCCAGTGCTTTAAAGCACACTGCTTTAAAGTAGTAGATCTTCCTTCACTATTTTCTAACTGCATCACAACTTTAAATCATTCAAATAATATATCAAGTCCAAGGACACTACTTTAAAGAATATCTTTATATCTATGGAATAGCTTTTCTCACCTTGCACTACTTTAAAGCATTGGACATGCTAATCTACTATAATAAAAGTAACTGTAGTCACATAGCTTCAAAGCAAAGGTGTGAAAGTAGCTTAGATAATATATGCTTATTCCCATCATATTGCTAATATCAGTTGCTTTATAGTTTATCCATCGCTTTAAAGCACTATGCTAACTTGTAAAAGCAATGTTGTGAACTTACAACTGCTTTAAAGCACTAGACTAATTTATCAAAGAAATTTTGAAGCAAAGCTATGTATTTTTTAGTGCTTAAGAGTACTAGATGCTTGCTTTAAGTACATTAGCTTTCTCCAATACTCTCTAGCTGCATCATAGCCTTAAAGCAGTCAAACAATATATCAAGTCTAAAGGAATTGGTTTAAAGCGTATATTTGGGGATATCAGTGTTGTAAAGCAAAGTGAAAAAATCCTAGTATAGATGGGGATTCTAAGTCCATTAGTAATGTACATTGCTTGTTTGATTCATAATAGCTTCAAAGCACTTAGCTAGTAGGTAGAAGTACCACCACATAGCTTTAAATCAAAGATATAGAGTGGCAATTGCTTTATATACCTGAATAACACCTCTAAGCACCGATCTATGTATTACACTCTAGGTGCAATGAAAGATACTTGAGACTCGTTCAACAAATGGAATCGATGCTCAACATATGATCCTATCCCAACCTGCATGTTGCATATGTTCTTCTTGTTGGGAAAGCCCCGCATGTCCGTAATCTAGAAGGAGCCAGCAACATCCTTCATAACTCATTTTTAACAACCTTTAGTCCAACCTCTTTGACACAAGAAGAGAGAAAATATGTAATCATTCTTGTTGGATCATTGTAGCTTCTCTTTGCGACAAAGTTCATTGACCAATGCGAAGGTATTTTGCTACTTGAGAGAACTTTGTATCCTCTGGGTCTCCATATGCTGCTTAGTCTATGTTAATGTGTGCCTTACATTTTCAAGTAACTTGGAAACTGTCTTGCATATTTCTAGTTTTATGTTCTGTCTCCTTCAACATTCATGCATTGTATTGTGATCTTTGCATTGCTTCTCTTATATACTACTCTCTTTTCTTGGAAGCCTAATACAAATGGATATTTCTTTAATTCAATGCTAGCAATTTCGAGGTTCCAATTGGAACTCTCCACTAAGGCACATGTCATTAGGGCTGTCATTAGGGCTGCCAAACCATAATCATTAGCTGCTATTGGTGAATCCATTTGAGTGCCAAAACTTCAAACTAAAACCTCCCAATTTTTGAATTAAACACCAAACAAATGACTTTGACTAATCAAAACTACCTACATCACAATTTAGTGTACAATAAAGGTGTTTAATGCATTTTAAAGAAATATTACATGGATATAGATATCCGAGAGAGAGAGAGAGAGAGAGAGAGAGAGAGAGAGAGAGAGAGAGAGAGAGAGAGAGAGAGAGAGAGAGAGAGAGAGAGAGAGAGAGAGAGAGAGAGAGAGAGAGAGAGAGAGAGAGAGAGAGAGACCTACTAAACCCACCAATTTAGAACTCCTAACTATGAACATCCAACATCATGTAATAGCAAACTCTTATGTGCCTTTGTGATATTAAAGGCACCTGTATGCAACTCTCAGCCATGGAACAGTAGCAAAAGGAAACATTGCCCAATAATTGAAGTCATTAGGAGAAACCATTGTTTGTGATCACACGGGATGATGTGTATGCAGGGACCCTCTTTGACGGTTACAAAAAAGATACTCGTTGGGAAAAAACAATTCATGAAAAGGGCCATCCACACTATTTCTTGATTTTACTATATCATTTGAGACACTTTACTATCCAAGCTTGCAAGGCGGCCAAAAGTTATGTCAAGAACCATAGATTTTTATACATATATCTTTGCTTCCACCCATACACAAGAGCATCTCCCATGATCCCTATACATTGAGTGTGTAGAATACTAGGGATTCTGCTAGGATTTAGAAATATAACATATGGCGGTCCCCATACATAGGTCTAATTCTACCAATGAAATAACTTTAGTGATCCTAAACCCATCAGGTTTGAGAGACTTAATTATATGCCTTTAGTTGTGATAGCTGCATCGGTTTTAATGGCACCAATGAAGAAGTAGATTTCAATGACCTTCAGTTCTTCATCTGAACAAAATTTCTTTAAATTATTAGCCATGTATCCTAGTCGATCAACTTCAATGCAGTAGATGCCACTAGATGATATCCAATTAATCCTCCATCCTCTTTGAACCCTTGAAGTAAGGGGCAAAAAAATTGTCAAGAATATTCATCATTGTCCTAATGAAAACATATTTTGGTGATCGAGAAGCAACCTCATATATGATGGAGAATATTGCGAACTTCAGGTAAGCCATAAGAATATCTCATTGCATTGGGCAAATTTGTCAGTAAACACATGAACCCCATAAAAAAAATATTCCAAAGCCAAATAAATTCAAAAACCTGTTTCCTACTACAAGAAATCATTTTGTTCTCCTAAGATTACTATATCGCGCTCATACTAGTGTGCGGTCCCCGCTTGATCAATATGAAGTATGGGGTAACTTTGATAAATCTCTAATACTATTTCCATAGGCTGAGAGAGAACCAATGGACATTTATCTTACTAAACTTGTAGCTTGAGGCATGAACCACAAGTGAAGGATTTTTCCCATCTTCCATTCCAAAAACTAAGAGAACATAAACCAATAGTAACGTTCTACTTTCTAACTCTACATTGGCAATATAGGTTTGTGAGTCTTAGCATCGCAAATCCTCAAGCAAGAATCACCAATTATTGAACTTCACTATAGCCTACAATGTTACATATCTTAGTAGAAGTGAACCTAGAAAGTGAAAACTCCATGGCAACTAATCTTGACGCTTTTATCCCGTAGCTTTTAGAGGCATAGCTATCAAGTTTTCCTTGGTATATAAGACATAACACTAGCTAGACTAACAAAGAGAAAAAATAATAATCTTTGAAAAGTTGTCCAACTATCCGTAAAATTTTGTCGACATGTCTTTTTCTCTCAGTTTCCACACCATACTCACACCACTTTGCTTTTGTTTTCTAATTACTACCTGGTTGTGAAAGACATTGAAAAATTAATTAGTATTTTATATACCACACATGTTTGTTTCAACACCCTTTCAAACATTATTTAAAACCTTCTTTTGGAAACAAAAAATTTAGATCAATTCTTCTAAAACACTCTTGGAATAGGTTTCTATTAAAAATTTGACTTGCACAATCAAGACAGATCTGTATATACATTATCCAAAAACCCTTGCTTGTGGTGAGTGTCCCATGCCGCTTAGCAAGTAACTCAATGAGCCATTCATGGTGTACTCTTGTCATAGCAACAATAGTGTCAAATTGGATGTCATCTTAGACCACAACAAAACAAGAAGTCCACAGTATTGCACTGGGCTAACCTGATGTACTCCCATCACTACAACAACCATGCACCCTAGGCATCATCTCACTCCACGACAAGTGGCACATGATATCAATGCTAGCAAGTGGAGAGTTTGAGGAAGACCATACCAAAAGGCTTAACAAACATTCTTTCTTAGTCAATCAATCTATCTAGTTAAACTTTTCTTTCCTAGTTTACGATCAAATGCCGTGTTTCAAGGAATAAATTAAACCTATGTTTCGATCAATGCGTTTCTTATGATGGTTTTTTCTATTAATATTTTAGGGTTATAATGTATGCATAGATTCAATAAAATTTCTAATTGGGTTATAAGGGTCTCATTCCTTAAGGTCATGTGAGGTCCCCAACCCACTGACACCAAAGTCGTGATGGGTCCTTCATAGGTCTCTAGGCCTAATAGAACTCAGAGTCTCTAAACAAGAAAAATTTAGCGAATATACCTTTACCATTGACAATGGTTTGAGTCTATAGCCCTAGAAGAATAGCTAGTCCTATCTCATAACAAAAACGGGACAAGGTATTAAAAGTCCAAAACTCTTTGAGCCCTATAACTTCCACAAATTGGGATAAGGTATCCTCAAACAACGCTTTTTTCCCCCTAACAGATATGAGGACACATCCACTGGTGGAGTCCTCTTCCAAGTGAAGAAGCTTTCTAAACATTTATAGCATGGGGGGATGGATAGTTACCTAACTCATCATGTCCACCCATCCATGATTGACAACTTTAGTCAATCCCCACTTAACACGCCGCACTTACACATGATTTATTTGTTTTCTAATTACTGTCACATTGTTTTAACATTTAAAATAATGGTTTCTTTTAACTTTTCGGCACAGTGATTCCTTCAATCAAGTATTAAAGACAACATTGAAAAGCATTCTTTTAGCAAACAGACATCTTTAAACTTAAGAGAGGGTATTGTCAATCAAAAACATTGACCATAATAACCATGACCAATACTCTTCTTGTTTCAAGACCACCTAAGGATGAAAAAAACAACACCTATTCCTTATTCATAATCCGGGGTGGAAACCCATCACCCAAAGTTCGGGGTGCCCATACACTAAACCAATTGCCCATACAACCGGGCAACTCCCCTAGGATAAAAACGGTATCCTAACTTATGTAGAAACATCAAGACATGACACGGAGTAGAAACTCATCATTCATGAGGGTAACCGACTTATCTGTGGTTGAAAGTCCATCATTTTTCATCAATCTATACGAAGGAGTCGAAAGTGTCTTGAGACAAGCTGTCTTAATAAGATCAATCATATCTTTCCTATGTCAATCAGCCTTAACCCAAAAAATTCTTTCCTACTTTACAAACAAGTGTACGTTAGTTTCTTGGAAGATGCCTTCCCTTTTACAACCAATTTCATCTTTCCTAAATCCTTACCCGCTCTGTTATGTATGCAATGTTATTACTTGAAGAAGAACTTGAATTATTCATTATAATGAAGACCGGTGGGCATTTTTTGCAGTGTTGGGGCGTGAATGCTTACATCTGTGGGCCTACTACTAGGCTCAGCCTCCTGGTTGTGCGACACTCTAGCCCTCTTGGGAATATTGCCCTCCTCATTAGATTGAGGGTTTGATTGAGTCCTCTTTGGTGCCATGACTTCTATCATTATAAAAAGGACATCTACCTATTGGGTAAATCATCAAAAACTTGACTTTACCTTTGTATTGAATCTTATAATTCCTCTTTTTACCCCAACAAACGTTAAATTTGTAGTCATAAATGGTAGTTTCTTGACCTAGTAATTTTGTATTTGCTTATATAGGTAAGTTAATTTTACGTTAGCTTCCTGAAGGGTTTTCTAAGCTCTCCCTAATTTTCTTATAAATTCTTACATCCTTTTTTCTATTTTTACCTTCTTTACTAAGCCTAAAATTTACTTATTTTTGGCTTGATATTTATTAGATTCATTATCTGAATTTCCCCAGCTTTTTTTCAATGGTTTATACTTCTAGTAAGTTTCCTAGAGACTTTTAACCATAATTTCAATTTATCCTAATTATATTTTATCTTAAAATAGGGTTTTTGATCTATTATAATTACTTAAAATAACTAACTAATTATGGTATAATTATCTCAACTTGCTAATGATGTTTCATAACTCTAATAATTACCTTGTAATTATTTGAGATAATGAACTAATTTCCTTCTTTAATTTACAGCTAAAATCATATAATTTTTCTTGCAAAGGATTCTGATTTTCCTCTATGATACCCAATCAAATTGAATAACCCATATGGAAAGGTATTGTACAATGCATTATTGGACATAGGCGTTAGACATAATCTATTATCGTTTGGCGTGTGGTGTCAATTAGGTAAGCCAATCTTATCGAAAGGCACCATTCAAATCAAGAGTATCAATAAAAAGACGACTAAAGTGTTGGGAATCTTGAATACTTTTGTTGACTATGACAATGGGGTTGTGGTGCAAAACTTTTTGGTCATGCCTGCTGGTACTATGGAAGGAAACATCAACCTAGGAAGAATGTGGATGTTGGCAACCAAGTGCACCATTGATTGGGAGACTAAATGCTCTAGAGACAAACCCCGAGCCACAAGTTTTTATGACTATTCAAAAAATTGACCCTCCACAGCCACAAGCACTCAAAATGAACTCCATTGATATCACTCATTCAAAGGCTTCACCCTCTACAATTGATACAAACAAGTGTTGTTCCATGGGTGGACCCTAATGTGAGACCAATTAAGTATGAATGGGTTCCCAAGGCTTCATTAATCAATTTTCCACTTTTCCATCTAGTTCAAGGAAAAACCTCATAAAAAGCACAACCACACGCGCAATCTTCGGGTTACCTTGTGTTGGGTCCCTAAAGTATTGCTAGAAACCTAGGGCTATGATGATGGAAATTGTCAAATTTGGGTGCCTAAACCTCGGTTCTCCATCACTTATGAGCGACCATTCATCCAATCCTACCTTGGCAATCCCTGTGAATGATCAGGGTAAAGGGAAGATTGTTGATCATGATCCACTAAACTTTGAGTTTGTGACAATACCTAACTATCCATCATATCCATTCAGCTTAGTCGAAGTGGAGTCATCCAAAACTTCTAGTTCTTCTTTAAGCTCATCACTTAATGTTGAAGCTTCTCCAACCTCACTCTCTACCACTATACATTCTCTTGAAAACCTAAAACCGACATCACCCATTGTAAATTCCCCACTATTGGAGGATTTCACTTACTATAACTATCACATCCAAGGATGAGACAAAACGTACGACATATTGTCAATCCACGGAAGCGTCTGACTTTGGCTAAGGCATGGAGGCATGCCAAGAGGGTGTCAATCTCTTGTCTGAACACAAATCACTCCACTAGACGTTCATCCATCCATTTCCCACTGAAAACCTATCTTTCTTACATGCACACAAAATCAAGCCAATCTCACAAGAAAATCAACTCCAAATCATACCAAAATCAGTAGGCAAGTTCCTAAGACAACCCAAAACATGTCTAGGTCACCAAACCCTAAAACTGCCTGCAAGAAAAAAACACGTTGTTTTGCAGACACAAAATTTACATGTCCCTAAAATCAGCAAATATCACAACCTACGGGTGCTCCTAAGTGTCGGGATTCCACAGCAATTGATGGAATCGCATTCAGACACTCGGTTTGCAAGAAAACTCACTTGGAAAGTCATAGGAGGTGATGCTCGGTTCTTCACATAGTGTTTGCAAGCTTGATATCCACGCGTAGCCCTCTGCGTTACTACGCTAATGATGCTCTTAATTTTGAAATGCGTTAACCGTGCGGTGCGGTGCAAGCAAGCAAAGATGGAAGAGTAGAGAGGAAGGAGGCGCCGTACACAATAACTCACTTAAGCCTTTCTTTGATCATGCCAAAAACTTTGGTTAACCCTTTACAAAATTCCTTTTATACCTTGGAGAAGGGTCTCAATGTACAAGGGCAAACATAGCTCAAAATAATTAAAATTGAGTTATCTGAGATGGTATTCCGAATATACAAATTGGAACCTCTTAGCCCCATAATCCGCTTGGTAAACCTATAATAAAAATCTTAATGTTTGATACAGGAAATTTAAAAATTGTCAAAAAGTTATTACAATGGATTGACATTAGGCAAAATTTGGACTCACAAAGGGGCCCTTTAAGGAGTTTGACTTTACCGCTCTCTACCAAAACGGGCGCATGGATAAATTTTTCCAAACAAACTCCAAAGTTGGCGGAGGTTTGACAGTTAGAATGTCCTCTTCAAACTCTATCTACTGATATATAGCACGCCATGAAATTCCTCATATTTTAGAAGATCCTTTTTTTTATTCACCTATGATGTGACAACTCTGTCGGAATCTAAGTGAATAAAAAAGAATCTTCTAAAATATGAGGAATCTCATGGCGTGCTATATATTAGTAGATAGAGCTTGAAGAGGACATTCTAACTGTCAAACCTTCGCCAACGTTGGAGTTTGTTTGCAAAAATTTATCCATGCACCCGTTTTGGTAGAGAGAGGTAAAGTGAAACTCCTTAAAGGGCCCCTTTGTGAGTCCAAATTTTGCCTAATGCTCTCAATAAGGGTTAAACAGGGGTTTGCACGGCATCTGCTTCCTTGTTGTTGGCATCTTCCAACACTCCCCCCTCCTAAATCATGTCGTCCTTGACGTGAGTCCATCGAAGCATCTTGCAGGAGGCGAGTAGTTTCAACCCTTGCTGGTAATCTTTGGCCATCTCTTTGTCAGCGCTAGAAGACTGTTGGGCGTACATTTGGTGTTGTAACTCCATTGCGTGGTAGCTAACAAATCTAGCCATGGTATCCAATGTAAAGAATCCTGTGTAAAATGTTTCTTCAAATGTAGTCATGAAGTACGAAGGCAAAAACATTAGACGTTGTGAAGAATTCATGGATGATGTGTTCATCCGGAAACTTACTCAAATCATACACTAAGCCTCTATTTCCCTTTAAATATGACAATATCCAGGGTGTGTGGATGACTTTAGGCTTGTGATACATGGTTATACATGTTGCCATCATTTTGCAAATCTTTCTGAGCATTTGAGAGGATAAATCTGGCAATCCTTGAATAAGGTGATTGATTCATTAAAAACTCTCAGCATGTACTTTTCATCCAGCTTTTTTGAGAATGTGGGTCTTGGAAATGTTGGATAGTTCAACCAGTTTTTGTGCTTCCTCACCAGATCTTCATGATGTTGCCATGTGTGGACATGTGCTACTGGGCAGAAAGCATTAGAAAATTTCGGAGGTCATTTGGAGGGCCTTCTAAGAAAATGTATTTTTTGCACTCTCTCTCTAGAAAAAATGGCAAATAAAAGAGCTGGGTCTTTCATAGTAAAAGTTCAAAAAGTGTACTTTAAGTAGATTCCTTACTCTTCTGAACATTCGTTCGTAGTGATTGAGGGATAATCCTCTCTTCAGTTGCATTGAATGAACCTCGTCAATATGGAGGGAATGAGGCTAACATGGAGGGATGAAGGCGCAGCCGCTATTCACTTTCCATTAAACCTGCACATTTGGCTAATGGCGCACTCCTCAAATGGCACAAATATTACCTAGAAACGAGCCAAATATCACTTTCACATTGATTTGGACAATGAGTACCAACCATTGATTAAGCGTAGTAAAACAAACACACATATACCTCCCGCTTTCATAGACACGCTCAGAGCTCAAGGAGCTAAACACATAGATATCTGGACGAGAGGCTCTCTCTACCCTAAGAATCCAATGACTAATGCGTCTCCACCGTTTGTCAATCCTACAAGCTTATTGACCTTTGCTGGTGATGGAGAAAAGGGCCTTCTGGGTTATTGTAAATCACTTACAAGAGAAGCTGAAACTTACAAGAGCATTCTGCAAGCTCAACAATGTGAGATTGTTCGCCTTTCACATTTACATTCTACAGATCAGGTTACCATTTTGCAACATAAAATAGAGGTACAAGAACTGAAAGGAAAGGTGCGAAGTTGTCAAATGAAGGACACCATCTTGGGTGGTCGTATCCGAAAGAAGAAATTGCGCAATCTTGAAACATTGCAGGTTGCATCAGGAGGTCTCAAGAAAAGAATCCGAGCATTAAGGTGATGCTTCTTGGTTGGCTACATTGTTTTGGTTAAGTAATGTTTTTGTTTTTTCTTGTTATGCATTGTTTTCATGTGCCTAAATAGTGTTAGTGAAGCAAATTTTCTGTTATTTACTTATGCATTGTCTTCGTGTAGAGATTCAATCTATCCTGACAAGGAAAACATTGACCCCAAAGCCAATATAGGAAAGAGATTGAAGCCACTTATAAGTAGAAGCCTGGCAGCAGATATAGTACATGACAAGAAGTTTAAGGTCCTACAACGAAATGTAGTGGACCGCTTTATTTCAGAGAACTCAGTGCCTACAAAAGAGATACAAGGCACACTTGATTCACTTGGTGTAAGAAAAAGAGGATATTCGGCTATCCAAAAGTCTTTCTCATCCATATTTGTTAGGAAGGGTATAAAATCCAAACTTCTACCATCAGCCTCAAGTGTTTGGAAAGAGAGGCTTCAGCTTAACGAGGCACAGGGAGACTATCTTGGACAGCCCTTTCATATTAAAGCAACTTACAGTGGCCATGGAGCAAACATGGCATATGATGAGCTCAACAATTTTTTTATGGACCTGCGGATATTACAGAAGAGAATGGTGGAGTTTTACAACATCATATTTGAAGAGTCACGTGGGGTATTACATTTTGTGTTAAAACTGGATGAGTGTGAGCTTGTTAAAGAGAAAAAGCTAGAGCGTGTTACTATTACTTTAATGAATAGAGCCCTCTCAAAGTGTCCCAGTGATGATCCTTTATATTTTAGTGTTCAATCAGAATCTAACATATGGTGGCTTGGTGCGTTTGAGGTAAGCGAGATTCTCAGGTAAGCTCAAATGTTCACATCTACTTAAGTCTCATTTATTTTGTGTTGCAGGTAAAGAAAGAAGATCATGAGATTCTATATTGGGTGTTCCATCGAACTAATATTCCGGAGGTGATTGATCGACAGACTAACCAGGGAGAGGTACTACGTCTAGATGGAAGGGGAGACTTTCAAGTTCAGTGGCATCTTGCAGGTGACCTCAAAACATTAAAGTGCATGTATAATTGTGGAATGGGTGCAATGGCAAAGTCACCGTGTTTGTTCTGCATGGAGCCTGCAAAGGTCATGGACCCAAAGTGGTGGAGAAAAGATCCAACACGTCACATTGAGGATCCTGCTTTTCGACCGGTTTTGAAAATACCACTTGTGAATGTCCACATTTGTACAATGCATGCCCTTTGTAGAATTGTGGAGAAATTGGTCTACTTATACATCGGGTTTGCTTGGAAGATTAAGAACTCCGCAGAACGACAAGTAGCCCTGCAGTGCTTAGAAATGGTACTGTCGGATATGGGGCTTCATGGTGGCAATGTGAAAATCCAGCGGGATAAAAAGAGATCAACTGCTGAGAAGGATGTCCCATGCAAACCATCCATCGGTGGGGTGAAGGCACGGAGGTTTTTATATAAGCCCCAAGGTACAAGAGATCCAAAGCTAACAAAACATGGAAAAATATATAACACATCTTATGTTAGTGATAGCCGTTTTTTCGGCTCTTTGTAATTGCCACAGTGAGTTACCTCACCCTACCAAAATCACCCAAACACTGTGGCTATCCCTATTGTACATAGGCGAGCGTGAGTCACGGGACTTTTCCCATATCTTCTTAAAAAAACCCTCAATTAGCTAGTCATTGGGCTAGTTGAGCCAAAAAAATAAAAAATATAAAAAATATAAGTATATTATGGCCCATGCGTATGTAAATATTTCTTTGTATATAGGGCCTAAATAAAAGATTTTTTCATAATTATTTTGGTATTTATTTAAATATTTCTACCTAGGTGTGTGCTATTTATGCTCTGTACATTGCCTCACCATTACCACAATTTTTTCTTACCATTTTTCATACTCTTTATTCCATATAGAAATATTTTCATGTAAGCTTCTCTTATATTTGGTGTAACTCCACCCCAACAAAAATCCAAAAAAACTAGTTTTATTTATGTGTATATTTTTTCACTATTGTGATTTTTCCCTTCCTACATCTATTTTGTTTTTTTTTCTAAAAAATTAGAACACCAAAAATATTTATCTTTTTATGGTAGCCTCATAATGAGAGAGATTTCTTTTGACCCCTTTATATTTTTTTCCACTTATATTATTTATATTTGACATGTACATATTTTTTAAACCCCTCAATATTTGATTTTCTTAGTTGTACTATTCACTTATATCATAATCTCAACAATATCTTCAATTATAGACCTACCAAATAAGGTCAAGGGTAGGTGGCATGCATACATGCACTATGGAGGGCTCACTCTTGGAGGTATTCAAAAGAATCATCCAAAGAAGGACCCCACAAGGACCTTGTGCAGTGGAAAAAAACGGTCGGTTTTGCTGAATTTTTAAAGTTCACTTGCTCTCCGAATTTGAAAAGGTGATACAAACAAAAGTTGTAGCTCGTGGGCTGAACTTTTGCCTCAAATTTTTTCATATTTTTTTGAGCTACGAGCTGTGAGCTATGATTTTATTAGTGGACCCCAGTTTTCCCATGCTATGCAGCCACACTCTCTCTTCCACTTTATCATTTTCCTCTTTTACACACACTTCTCCACTCATCATCCCCACCTCTCTCACCACTCCTCTCTGCACCCTACTCACCTTCTCCTCAACTTTGAAGAATAAGAGAAACCATGGTGAACTCATACCTCCCACACACAATTCCATTCCAAAAATTGACCACTTAGTCTCATTTTTCCTCCTCCCATTTACCCATATCTATCAAAAAAACCACAAAATTCAGCCTCTTCTCTTAAAAGACAGCATCATGGTGGTTGATTACTCAGCTTCAATTACCTTGTCTCTCAAGGAAGGTCAAGAGTGGAGAAAAAATGTACCGTCAAAGCTAGTGGACCGTCAACAGGCGTCAAAATCGGCCCTACTCAAGACACTTGGAGCATCAACCTTGTAAGAAAGCCACCTTTTCTTACCTCTTAAGATTTTTTCTTCCTTATTTGTATCCTACATGGATACTCCCATTGTAAATATCCAATTCCATTTGTAAATTAATACTAACTCTACTAACACTAACCCACTATGAAAAGTCCTATCACCTCCATTTCTCTCCTCTCTCTTTCCCCACCAACTTCTTGATAATTCCAAGCAAAAGAAATTAGATAAATTGCTGAAAATCTAACCCAACCATGGTTAGAGGAGTAACCCTAGCCTTCAAAATTGCTATAAAAGGAGGGTGTAGCTAGCACAAAAGAGGGAGCCATAAGCAAGAGCACTATGCTATAGCTTGAGAAGCCAAGCTCAACCTCTCTAGAAGGAGCTCTTGAGTGGAAGCTCATTGTCATATGCATGTGCATGTGTTGTAATAGGGGATTAGCAAGGGAACTCTATGCCATTGTAAGAGAGAGAGTGATCATTCAATTGAGAGTAGGAAATCTATCATTTCTCCTACTAGTGTAAGCCCAACAATTGCTGAATCAAGGAGGGTGGATTTGGACTAAGCTTGGATACTTTGTCTCCCTTTCAACGTGAAGTAATGGACAACAATGATGCGTAAGTGTCTTGGTGTTTTTTGTTAAGTTCTTGATAGCTTGTCTCTGGTGTTGTCATCAATCTAGCCATAAATCCCACATACTGTAAGAGGGCGACAGGGTGGAGAGGACTCCCCTGGCCTTAAGACAGTGATTGGGGTGGCTTTTCTTGTGATGTGTTGTGGTGAAATTTACGCAAGCTATGTTGAACAAATACTAATCTCACTTTGATTTGTCATGACAGATTTGTAAGAAGGTATTAATGCAACAAGCACCCCCTCCCCCTTCCTCTCTCTTTCTTAAATATATAGTTGTGTTTGCTTGATCATTGCCGATACGTTTCAAAGTAGCCCGAGCACTATCTCTCCCTCTCTCCCTCTCTCTCTCTCTCTCTCTCTCTCTCTCTCTTTCTCTCTCTCTCTCTCTCTACGCGTCCTAGTTCGCATCCAAAACTAGGTGGTGCCCCAAATTTGTGTAGGGTTAGGTTGCGGGTTTGTGTGTGTGTTTGTTGTCTTTTCCCAACCCCAACCCAATTGAGCAGCATGGGAGCCTAGAAGAGTGCTTGGAGGCCACTCTTCTTGTTACCCGCCCCAGACCGCCTCATTAGCAAGGTAGAGTATCAGAGCTGGAAAAAGCTACATATTGCAGTCAAAGACCACGAACCAACTACTCGTAACGCGAAGGCTGAGGTTTGGCGATCAATAGACATCCTATTTTTGATGTGCGACAAAGATGACTGGTCACAAGGTGATATGAACAAGTTCAAGAAAAATCTCAACCTTCTAAAAAAATCATTCAAGACAGCATGGACAGACACCCAGATTACTCACTACATGGTATTATCATGTATTTCTTTCTCTCTTATGTGCAAATATGTGACTGTAAAACATTCTAACTAATCTGTTTTCATATCCAGCACATCATCTTCAATCATTTGCCATATTTTATACAGAAGTATGGGAACCCGGTAATATGGAATACCCAAGGGATGGAAAAGTCTCATTACATGGCGAGAAATGCTTATTTCAGGCACACACGACATGGTGGCTCTCGAATCAAGGCTAACAGTTTGAGAGAACTATTTGAATGGTTCTATCGTAGAATCATTCATCGAATGCAGGCAAAAGAAGTCTTGGCAAATTCAGCAATAGCACAAGCCATCAGACATTTACAACAACAAAAAGTTAAAAGATCAATGGCATACAACAACTCCGGAGCTCGTGAAAGTCAACGAAGGTGGAGAGAGACAATGGTGTATGTGAATCACAAGTGGAGAAAGATACTCTGAGTGGATGACATTGTACAAAATTTATGTAATACATGATCTTATACAATTGCTACTTGAAGTGTATCAAGATTTTGAAGGTTCAATTTTGTTTTTTGGCACGTCACCCTTGTAACGAATCATGAGATGTTTGCCATACTCTAAAAGTTCATCTGGGTTTTGTCTACCAAGAGCTAGTGCCATTGCTGTGTAGGTGTAGTAATACGCTGCCCGACCACCTGTATAGCCTGGGCAGTAACCAAAACAATCTCTAGCAAACACTTTGTCCACAAGAATGACTTTATCTGCACTTTTGGGCAGCACCGGTCCACCCAAGAAGCGTGATAGTGTCTTGAATGTGTAAGTTGCTATTGAACCCTCTTGTGACATGGAATTGTGAAAAACTACTATCGGCGACTCGCAAAGCTTTGAAAGGTACTGTGCTAGGACCGCATCCCTTCCTCGATACTCTCTTGTCCGGCGCCGAAGGAAGTCATCCTTGTCAGCAATCCAAGATTGCACATACCATGTCAGAAGTGACACAAAGAGAGAGAGAGAGAGAGAGAGAGAGAGAGAGAGAGAGAGAGAGAGAGAGAGAGAGAGAGAGAGAGAGAGAGAGAGAGAGAGAGAGAGAGAGAGAGAGAGTTACCATGAAGCTCTCATCCTGCAGAAAGAGGTTTTCTTGCCACAGGTCTACAGATGTAGTTGACCCCTGACCTGAATGGTTAAACCAATCCTCCACTTCTTTGTTACTTGTTGATGGTCTTAGGCTTTGTCTTATTGCTTGGAAGGTGGCTTCATTAGGTAGTGTCTCCTTGTATTTTTCAGCTTTCTCAAAGCATCTTCAAAGGCATTCCATTGGATTGC